>NC_052147.1:46377957-46704163 GCF_902713615.1 Scyliorhinus canicula
GGGGGGGGGGGGGGTGAGTAACGTGCTGAGGATTGAGTATGTTCCTAGTTGGGGGGGGGGGGCGGTGGTGGGTGCTGAGTAACGTGCTGTGGATGGAGTATGTTCCTAGTTGGGGGGGGGGGTGAGTAACGTGCTGTGGATGGAGTATGTTCCTAGTTTTGGGGGGGGGGGGTGAGTAACGTGCTGTGGATGGAGTATGTTCCTAGTTTGGCGGGGGCGGGGGGTGAGTAACGTGCTGTGGATGGAGTATGTTCCTAGTTTGGTGGGGGGGGGGGAGGGGTGTGAGTAACGTGCTATGGATGGAGTATATTCCTAGTTTGGGGGGAGGGTGAGTAAAGTTTTATGGATGGAGGAAGTTCCTAGTTGTTGCCACTCCTGTCTGGCATCTGTTACCTTTTCAGGTTCAAAAACGGTGTCGAGTGAACACCGAATGTTTGTATCCTGTGTGCACTCAGGATGAGAAGATAAAGTGAACCATAATTCTCCAGGTTGAGCAAGGCACTTGGCAGTCACGGTAACGTAAACTCTCTGAGGCAATTTGAGAAAATTGTGAGGTGACCTCTCCTTCTCTTTCCCCCCCCCTCCCCCCCCCCCCCCCCCCCCCTTTCAAATAGTTACATTTTACTGTTGCTCTTTCTACTGTTGCTTATTTCTCAAATATATGTAGGATGGTGGAAACTGCTGCCAACTTTACCAACTGCAGTGCAATGTCAGCGAAAACAAAACGCTGGACGACCTCAACCGGCCAGCCAACTTCTGTGTTGAGAATGGAGGAATGGCAGTTTTGGCAACCATTAACCCCCTTCTGTTCCCTCCAGTCCATGTTGCCTGACATGCGGTGGGATCCCAGCACTTTCAGTTTTTGATACAGGCTTGGCGCAAAATTGTTTGAAATATGTGGAAATGCTAGAAATTCTATTGGATGTTGAGTGATCTATTTGGGAGTGAGGGCCATCAGGGCCTAATTTTATAAATTGCTGTTTCCCTCTTTTTATATTGGTACACTTGTGAAATGCCACGATTGAGGGAAGATTGATGATAAGCTAATCAGTCAATCAGTCTGGCCTTGCAGCTATTACTTGAGATACAGATCATGGTGACATTGTTCGCGCGTTGATGAATTTGAACTTTACAAATTCCTGTTGGATGTTCAGCAGTTTGGTTTTCTTCATAATGGGACTGAATTGTCTTCATTGCCGTTACTGTGTTAAATGAAACATGGCAGGGCCGTGGACCATGGGTTTAAAAGGCATCTGCAAACTCAGTTGTTGCCTTCTTGGCAGCACGGTAGCATGGTGGTTAGCATAAATGCTTCACAGCTCCAGGGTCCCAGGTTCGGTTCCCGGCTGGGTCACTGTCTGTGCGGAGTCTGCACGTCCTCCCCGTGTGTGCGTGGGTTTCCTCCGGGTGCTCCGGTTTCCTCCCACAGTCCAAAGATGTGCGGGTTAGGTGGATTGGCCATGCTAAATTGCCCGTAGTGCCCTAAAAAGTAAGGTTAGGTGGTGGGGGGGGGGGGGGGGGTTGTTGGGTTACGGTATAGGGTGGATACGTGGGTTTGAGTAGGGTGATCATTGCTCGGCACAACATCAGGGGCCGAAGGGCCTGTTCTGTGCTGTACTGTTCTATGTTCTATGTTCTCTCGGGGTCATAGTGTCACTTCGCTCTCAGTGCATTACTGTAGTTTGTGTGTGTGTGTGTGTGTGTGGTGAGGAGGGCATCTGCCAAAACATCCCAGCAAAATTCCTAAGCCACCCTGAGGAATGATGTGGCTGCTGATCCTTTAGGAAGTTCAGCTTTTCGTAGGGGTGACATTCAATTTTCCAGTTAATAGTTGGATGTCGGTGTACTCTGTTTCGAATGGAGAAAACCTGGCCAAGCAATGGCAGATCCAGAGGGCAATACTGACATTGGGGTCCATGCGCACAGTTAACTTAGCCTGTTCCTGTAGCTGGAGGGTTATAGATTCAAGAAACGAAGGCCAAAAGATTTGCAACGGTTGGAATACCCAATGTTTTAATTTACGCATTTTGGAGAGCGAGTCTGAAAGCAAGTTTTGTTTTATTAAAAAGTTGTTCTTTTGTTGGTTTTGTATTCACCCTTTGCCTCCTTTTGTAACTGTGGTGATGTACCTTGTGGCACCTTCCACAGGGTGGTACTAACAGTTCTCTGCATTAGTACCACCTGAAATGCCTTTCAGGAAAATCGTAACACTAAATTGTAACAAAGACCTGATTCCAATGTGTCTTTAGCAATGGAAAATGGCACCATCCTAGTTTCTTTGGCCCCTATTTTTGTTTCTGCAATTGACAGAGGTTCAGTCGAGGTTAGCTGTCATTTTTGATGTTTGAACCTAGACAAGACAGTGAGAGCCATCAGGTTTTTGGACTCTGGTACTGTATTTAGAGCTTCATCCTCCTGATCACCCAAGTGTTCACACACAATAGCGCATCAGCCACTGAGTAATCATTAGGATTGGAAAGTTTTTTTTTGTCTTCTCAAGCCTGGGAACATTGATGCTGAATTGCAACATCCCACCACTGCCTTGCTGAGATCTGCTGTCTCGGCATTAAGTGTTGAACTAGGGACCTTTTGATCTATTAGAAGTTAAATTAAATTTACAAACAGAAAATGTGGAGAGAGAATTTATAAAAAGTCACACCTAAAATGTTAACTCTTTAGAGCCATAGAGACTAAAAAGGCACAGAAAAGGCCCTTCGGCCCATCCCATCTGTGCAGGTTAAAAACAACCACCTAACCATTCATATCCCATTTTCTATCACTTGGCCCATAACCTTGTATGCTTTGGGATCACAAGTGCGTATCTAAATGCTTCTTAAATGTTATGAGGGTCTGCACCTCCATCACCCTTTTAAGGCAGTGAGTTCCAGACTCTCACCACCCTCTGTGTAAAAATGTTTTTCCTCCCATCCCCTCTAAACCTCCTGGCCCTTACCTTAAATCCATGTCCCCTGGCATTGATCCCTCCACCAAAAGCAAAAGGTTCTTCCCATCTATCCTATCTGTGTCCCTCATAATTTTATACATCTCAATCATGTCCCCCCCTCATTCTCCCCTGCCCCAAGGAAAACAACCCCAGTCTATCCAATCTCCCTTCTTAACTAAAACTCTCCAGCCCAGGCAACATCCTGGTAAATCTCCTCTGCACCCTTTCAGGTGCTATCACATCCCTCCTATAACGTGGATTCCAGAACTGTACACAATACTCTAGCTGTGGCCTAACTAACATTTTGTACAGTTCCAGCATAACCTACCTGCTCTTAAACTCTATACCTCGGCTAATAAGGGCAAGCATACTATATGCCTTCTTAACCACTGTATCTGCCTGCTCTGCTACCTTAAGGGACTGATGTACATGGTACCAAGGTCCCTCTGATCCTCAGTGCTTCCAAGAGTCCTGCCATTTATCATGTATTCCCTTGCCTGCCCCGGTGCATCACCTCACACTTTTCTGGATTGAATTCCATTTGCCACTGATCAGCCCATTGACCAGCCCATCTATATCCTTCTGTAATCAAAGGCTATCCTCCTCACTATTTACCACCCCACCAACTTTTATATAATCTGAAAACTTACTGATCAACCCTCCTACATTCATATCTAAAACATTTATATAAAGCACAAACAGCAAGGGCCCCAACACAAATCCCTGTGGGACCCCACTGGACAGAAAACACCCCTCGACCATCAGCCTGCTTTCTGCCACTCGGCCAATTCTGGATCCAATTTGCCAAATTTCCTTGGATCCCATGGGCTCTGACCTTTGCTGTCAGTCTCCCATGTGGGATCTTATCAAAAGCATTGCTGAAGCCCAATTAGACTTCGCAAAATGCATTTCCCTCATCCACATACCTGGATCACCTCTTCGAATAATTCAGTCAATTTGGTCAGCCATGACCTCCCCCCTAACAAAACCATGCTGACTGTTCTTGATTAATTTCTGTCTCTCCAAATGCAGATTAATTCTGTTTCTCTTGCCTCACTCAACAGACTGGGATACATTTCATCTGGCCCTGGATATTTGCCTACCTTTTGAGAGCCTGCCAGATCTCTCAAAACCTCCTCGCTGTCTGTCTTTACCCATACAGATGTTGTCAGATCTCCTGCGTTTTTCCAGCATTTTCTGTTTTCTTTTAGATTTCCAGCAACCATAGTATTTTGATGTTTGTGCTAGTTAACATTGTTGAGTTGTATAGAAAGAGCACACATTATACAGTTTCAGAACTTGTGTTTATTGTGCACAGGCAAAGAAGGACATAGCCATTCCTTAAGGGTGTAGCTTAATTACTATTGGGAAGCTGCCCATCCCTGAATATATCTATCACTTGGATGGAAATACAATACAGTTTCCATTTCAAATTATTTGGAGAAATATAAATAAAACCATGTCAGCTAACTATTAATATTTTTATTTAGGTTTAAAATTGCACTTGATTTGTTCACTTTATCTAAACCTCTTCCATTGTAAATTCAAGATATCACAAAAAAGATACCTAATAGAGGGGCAACACGGTGGCACAAGGGTTAGCACTGCTGCCTCACAGCACCGATGACACTGGTTCGATCCTGGCCCCGAGTCACTGTCATTGTGGAGTATGCATATTCTTCCCATGTCTGTGTGGGTCTCACTCCTATAACCCAAAGACATGCAGGGTAGGTAGATTGACCATGCTAAATTGCCCCAGAATTGGTAAAAAAATGAATTGGGAACTAAATTTAAAGAAAAGAAAAAAAAAGATACATAAGAGTTGATGGTAAATGCCCACTTGAAGAAGAATATTCCCAAGTATTACTGTACCAAACTCCCCACCTCCCTCCTCATCTATTCTTGTCAAGAAAGAACACTATATTTATTTAGTGCCTTTCACAACCATGGGGCATCCCAGCGTGCTTTCTGGCCAGTGAAGTGCTTCTTCTGAAGTTACAGAATCGCTACAGTGCAGAAGGAGACCATTTAGCCCATCGAGTCTGCACTGGCCCTCTGAAAGATCGCTTTACCTAGGCCTACATCCCTACCCCATCCCAGTAGCCCCACCTAACATTTGGATACCAGTTGCAATTTAACTTGGCCAATCCATCTAACCTGCACATATTTGGACTCGGGGAAGAAACCAGAGCCCCCAGAGGAAATTAAATGAAAAATGAAATGTAAATTGCTTATCGTCACAAGTAGGCTTCAGATGAAGTTACTGTGAAAAGCCCCTAGTTGCCACATTCCAGTGCCTGTTCGATGAAACCCACACAGACACTGGGAGAATGTGTTACCTCAACACAGACAGTTACCCAAGGCCAGAATTAAACCTGTGTGCCCAGTGTTGTGAGGCAGCAACACTAACCACTGTGCCACCATGATTAGTGGCACTAAGTGTAATTGCTGTTGTAATATAGGGCAATTTACACTGAACATGGTCCCAAATAATAACCAGATGATCTGTTTAGTGATAATTTCCAGGATGAGTATTGCAAAAGGACTGGAGTATAAAAGTAGAGAAGTGTTGTTGCAATTGTATAGGGTGTTAAGACCACACCTGGAGTAATGTGTCCCGTTTTGGTCTCCTTATTTGAGGAAAGATGTGATGGTGTTGGAGGCAGTTCAAAGGAGGTTCGCCAGATTGATTCCGAGGATGAAAGGGTTGATATATGAAGAGAGATTAAACAGTTTGGGCTTGTACTTGCTGGAGTTTAGAAGGATGAGAGGGGATCTGATCGAGGTATATGAAATACTAAAAGGGATTTATAAAGTAAATGGAGACCAAATGTTCCCTCTTGTGGGGCAACCTATAACAGGAAGTCACAGATATCGGTTGAGAGGGGGTAGATTTAGAACTGAGATGAGGAGAAACTACGTCTTGCAGAGGGTGGTGAATTTGTGGAACTCGCTGCCCCATAGTGCGGTGGAGTCTGAGTCATTAAATGGTTTCAAGAAGATAGATATATTTCTGATTAAAGATCGGGTTAAAAGGTATATGGGGAACAGGTTGGGAGGTGGATTTGAGATCAGTCATGATCTGGTTGAATGGCGTAGCAGGATCAAGGGCCTGAATTGCCTACTTATCCTAATTCCTATTTTCCAATTGGTTAAGCCATCAGAGAGAATTCCTTAGCCATTTGCCAAATAGTGCTGTGGAACCTTTTTTATACCCGGGAGAGCAGGCAGAGGTGTGGTTTACATCTCACCCAAAAGTTAACCATTCCCTCAGTATTGTACTGAACTGACAGCCTAGATTACGGACTCCGTGCTCTTAAAAACGACTTGAACTCATCATTTTCTGAATCAGTTGAAGTGTTCCCAATGCAATTGGTGAGAAAGGTGGAGGAGGGTAAAGAGCATGAGGTGGATCACCCTATCGTTGAAAAATCTTCAGTAACCAATACTCAAGGCAGCTTTAGCACAATTCCTTTGTAGCATTTTTGTGCCAGAATGGGGAGGGTTTGCCCACTTGATGGATCTTTCCTGTGGTCAGTGCCGTGTATGTGATCTCACTGTTGAACATATACACTGTCTGTGCATACATAGCTACATTCTGTGTCTTGCATTCCAGGAAATATCCAAGTCCACTCCTGCCATTGTGATGAATGAATTATCTGATCTCCATAGCAATGACTGTCATAATATACATCCATATATATGATGGAGTGCAGACAGGCAGTGATTGACACACAGGATGACCAGTGAACACACAGAACACAGCAGCCAATCACCAGACAGGACACGACCATTATAAAGCCAGAGGGCACCAGTTTTCCGGCTCTCTCGGGATCCAGCCTCTGAGACAGTCAGAGCTCGTGAGCAGCAGCCAGTGCAAATGCCATGTGGTAGTCTGTTAGTCTGGTCAGGCTAGCCTCAGGTCTCCAGTCAAGTCAGCATAGTGTCAACCCACAGTTAAACATGTATATAGTTAGATGTTAAATAAAATCGTGTTGCATCTCATCAAGTGTTGGAAGCCTGTCTCTCTCTCTACACTGCATCAAACACAGTCCACATAGACCCAGCCTACCCAACACATCAATGACGACAGAACCATTATAATCTGCTTCATCTATGCAGTTTGGGTGGGCAGAAAAAAAAAATCACCCAGGGATTTTGTTCTTTAATAGCCTCTGGTAACGTTTGTGCGGACGTTGGGAAAGATCTGGCTGTGATACCTTTAGCGTTAGTAACGTCTTCAATACTAATCAAAAACTGCTATTTAATTGAGATGCTGAACAGGTTTGAATTTTTAACTTTTTTAAATCAGTAAGCGAATCCAGGGTTATGGGGATAAGGCGGGAAAGTGGATTATGAAATCAGTCATGATCTCATTGAATGGTGGAGCAGCCTCGATGGACCAAATGGCCTCCTTCTGCTCCTGTCTCATATGATCTGTGGGACCATAAACTGTTGCATCACCAGCTCCAGGAGTGAACATTGGACGGAACAAATGAAGTCAGGAATATCTTGATTTAGGAACACTTCTGTATATATTCAGATTTAATTGTAAAACCCTTGAGAGTCTTCAGATGTATAATTTGCCATTCATCATTGTTTTCCATTTCCCCCTCGTTCCACGATCTTTGGTTTTCTGTTTTTCTTTCAGCAACGTGAAATATTAATTGGAAAACATTTGACGAGCAAAATGAGTTTCTGTTGTGGTGCGCAGTATTGTCATATTGTGACAGACTGTAAAACCCTTTGATGTGACATTTAAAAAGGTCACTCCACCCCTCATGATCTATTAGGACAGATTTCTGAAGAAACTAGGGTCATGGAACCTTCTGAAATGGCAAGGGTGGTTTTTCAAAAGTAGTTTGGGGAGGATTCTTTTAAATTCTTACTGAAGTGCAGAGAGCATGGGCGGCACGGTAGCACAGTAGATAGCACTGTTGCTTCTCAGCTTCAGGGTCCCAGGTTTGATTCCCGGCTTGCGTCACAGTCTGAACGTTCTCCCTGTATCTGCGTGGGTTTCCTCCGGGTGCTCCGGTTTCCTCCCACAGCCCGAAAGATATACTGGTTAGGTGGATTGGCCATAATCAATTGCCCTTTGTGTCCATAAAAGGTTAGGTGGGGTTACTGAGTTATGGGGATAGGGGGAAGGTGTGGGCTTAGATATGGTGCTCTTTCCAAGAGCCGGTGCAGACTTGATGGGCCTTCTGCAGTGTAAAATCTATGAAGTGGCAGTCTTTAAAAAAAAAATTAGATGAACTTGAATGGCCTAATGGTAAATTGATATACGGTGCTTTTTTAAAAAAAAAATTAGGGAGAGCAACTAAATTTAATGGGAAGTATGCAAGCAACCTAAAATAGTGATTTGTTGTTGCTAATTGTTTGTTGCTGCAGTGCTTGTAGTAGGCACCTTTTGAATTGGGACTTAGTAAATTGTAGTTTCTCTGCATATTTTGAGTATTTTTATTCTCTAGGTTGATATCAGACTGTACAGGAACCGTTAATGGATTTACCACATAAAAATATGCTGCTGTGAAGAGTTTTGAATGCAGTTTGTTCCAGCCAGCAGAACACTGGCTGGCTGGACTGCACTGTGGTAATATTTAGCAGGAGGGTATTACCCAGGAAGTCACAGTGCCAATGACTGACCTTATTTTTTTTCAAAGAAGTTGCACCCGTTTTGGTATTAATATCTGAAATGTACACAGCAGGAGAATGCAGAACCAAGTGTAGATGTTTCTGTGCTGTGCCAACTATATTTACAGAGTGATCATGTTTTTAGTTTCAAGGTCTCCAAACATGATTTGTGTGTGTGTGTGGGGGCAGGCACAAGGACGGGCGGACATATTTTGACCCAGCTACTGGAACATTATTTTATCCGTTATTCCAATATGTTCTGATTGAAAGGTCCTAACAGTGTTGGTAACTGGTAATGGCTCGGGTTAGTAGATACTGGGTTCTAGAGACCAGGAAAGTTCCTACGTTTTGGAACCAATTGGTGCAGAATACATTGATCTCGGCTCTAGTATCTGTGGGGATGATGCAGCTGGCCCGGGTTGGGGGTGGGGGCAACCCCGACGGTATTCATAATTTCTTCACCAGCCAGTGACTCTTGCTGGGAAATATGTGAGGACAGCATGAGGCCCAGCTGTGATGTTCAGCAAGATAAAATAGCTTGATGATGCTCATTGATCAGACTCACAAATGAAAAATAGCTCTGTGGGTGGAGGTAGCAGGAGGTATCTGCACCTGTTAAGCGGTGGCCATCTGGAAGAAAGGGAAAATAGTTTTAAAAATGAAATTTATGGGACAGCACGGCGGCGCAATGGTTAGCACTGCTGCTTCACGGCGCTGAGGTCCCAGGTTCAATCCCGGCCCTGGGTCACTGTCCGTGTGGAGTTTGCACATTCTCCCCGTGTCTGTGTGGATCTCCCCCCCACAATCCAAAGATGTTCAGGGAACGTGGGTTGGCCATGCTAAATTGCCCCTTAATTGGGGGAAAAAAAGAATTGGGTAATCAAAATTTTTTTTTAAAAATGAAATTTATGTCACTCTACTCTGGCATATTATTGCTTTAGGACTCGGTACAGCATTGCTATAAAATGGTATTATCTCAGTAATACTGCATTTGATGTACTGAGTCTGTCATTCAATTAAATTAAGTTGTGACGATTGTGGCCAATGAGAACGTATTTAAAAATTCATTTATGGGATGTGGGCATCGCTGGTTAGGCCAGCATTTATTGCCCATCCCTAGTTGCCCTTCAGAAAGTGGTCGTGAATTGCCTCCCCGAACCGCTGAAATTCATAAAGTTTAGGTATCCGGAGTGCTGTGAGGGAGGGCTTTCTATGTTTTGGCCCAACAACAAGGAATGGCGATATATTTCCAAGTCAGGGTGGTGAGTGACTTGGAGGGGAACATCCAGGTGGGGGTGCTTCCATGTATCTTCTTACTTTGTCCTTCTAGATGGCAGTGGGTTTGGAAGGTTCTGTCTAAGGAACCTTGATGAGTTACTACTATGCATCTTGTAGATGGTACACGTGGTTGCCACTGATCGTCAGTGGTGGAGGGTTTAAAGGTTTGTGGAAGGAGGAGCAATCCAGCGAGATGCTTTGTCTTGGATGGTGTTGAGCTTCTTCAGTGTTGTTGGAGCAGCACTCATCCAGGCAAGTGGAAAGTATTCCATTACACCCCTGACATGTGCCTTGTCGTTGGTGGACAGGCTTTGGGGAATCAGGAGGTGAGTTACTCGTGGTAGGATCCCTAGCCTTTGACCTACCCTGGTAGCCACAGTATTAATATGGCCAGTTCAGTTTCTGATCAGTATAACCCGCAGGATGTTGATTGTGGGGGATTCAGCGATGGTAATGCCATTGTGTGTCGAGGGCCGGTGGTTAGATCCTCTCTTGTAGGAGATGGTCATTGCCTGGCACTTGTGTGGCGTGAATGTAACTTGCCACTTGTCAGCCCAAACCTGGATATTGTCCAGGTCTTGCTGCATTTGGACATGGACTGCTTCATTATCTGAGGAGACGGGAATGGTGCTGAACATTGTGCAGTCATCTGTGAACATCTGTACTTCAGATTGTGGTTGAGTACAGTGCTGCTGCTGATGGCCCACAGCACCTCATAGATGCCCAGTTTTGAGTTGTTAGATCTGTTCGAAGTCTATCCCATTTAGCACAGTGGTAGTGCCACACAACTCGATGGAGTCGTCACATCAATATGAAGATGGGTCTTTGTCTCCACAAGGACTGTGCAGTGGTCACTTCACCCGATTGGTGAAGATGAGGCCAAGTATGTGTTTCCCTCTTGATGGTTCCCTCACCACCTGCTGCAGTCCCAATCTAGCAGTTATGACCTTTAGGACCCGGCTAGCTTGGTCTGTGGTAGTTCTACCAAGCCAGTCTTGGTGATGGACATTGAAGTCCCCCACCCAGAACATATTCTGCCCCCTTGCCAGCCTCCGTGCTTCCTCCAAATGGTGTTCAACATGTAGGAGAACTGATTCATCAACTGATGGTGGCTGGTATGTGGGAATCTGCAGGACGTTTTGCCCATGTTTAACCTGAAGCCATGGGACTTCATGGGGTCCAGAGTCGATGTTGAGGACTCTCAGGGCAAATCCCTCCCGACTGTATACCACAATGCAGCCACCTCTGCTGGGCCTGTACTGCCAGTGAGACAGGACATACCCAGGAATGGTGATAGTGGTGTCTGGGACATTATAAGGTTTGAATAATGCTTCAAACTCTGGAATTAGGAAAAAAAAAAGTGCACTGTACCTGAAACTACTGCTTTTTGATTATTTCCTCCTTTTCTCCTCATTGCTACTTCCTTCAGCAGAAGAGTAGCTTTAGTCCTGTGACTGCCAATTCCCTTCTTCACTGGAATAGTAAAGCAGATGTCCTGTCAAAAATGGATTTTGTACAGGAGTTTTACTCCCGATTGCATCAGTGGTTATCAAAAGCATTTTAGTGATGTTTGACACCACTCTGCACTGACCCTAGCACCACCGATGGCAGCTTGAGAGGTAGCACTTCGGGATCACGCTGAAATCTCCTGAAGGAGGACGACATTTGCCTTGTTGAGGTAGTTTGTGCATGGTCCCTTGATGTTGGCACTGGCATTATAACAGCTGGTACCAACATTCCGGCTTTCTGGCAGGAGCCTGCAATCCAAAATTTCATGTTCAGATTTGTCACTTCAAGCCCTTGTGGATGTCCCAGGCTGTGGAGCTTGTCCGCAGCGCAAATAGGACTAACATCAAAGCACTGGGGTACTCCAGCACATAGATCAACTTTATTCGTACTGTTCCTGTAGTTCAGAAAGAGAGACATTATGAACTTGACGTGTTTCTCTCTCCACAGATGCTACCCAGATCTGCTAAGATTTTCAGCACTTTCTGTTTTTATTTAAGATTTCCAGCATCTGCAGTATTTTGCATTTATTTATTTTCACTGTTTGGTACCATTTCAACGAATTTGCATACTTAAAAACTGGCTTGAAATAATATTTGCACCATATTTCAGTAATTTCCAACGTTATGGAATAGAGAGTGTTTCTTTATTAAATACCACTTTCATAACTCTGACTGCAATTGGTGTAATTTCACCAGATTGATGATTTGAGATGGTCACAGTGAGCACCTGTAGAGCTTTCTGCCATATGGCACCCTTTTTTTGTTTGTCTAAAGAGTAAAACTCTTGTACAGGAAAGCTGTAACAATTTACACAGTGCTGGGAACATGTCACAATGACCAAAATGCTTCAGAGCTTTGATGTCCAAACCCTTGCAGAAATAGAAAGAGACATTTGGGAAGATGATTGACCGTTTGGTTGAATAGGTAAATATAAAAGTGGGAAGGAAAAAGCAAGGATGGATTTAGATGAGTTCTAGATCATGGAAGCGAGGCAAAAGGCATTGCCACGAATCACACAAGAATGATAGTTGAATGAAACTTTCAGGGATAGCATGCGAGTGGAAGAATTCTGGATCTGTTGGAGGTTGTGTCAGATGGAGTTCAGCAGGTGGGCAGGGAAAGCATAGGCAGTGTTGAGTCTTGAAGATTCTGAAAGACAAATAGCAGCAATAGTCCGATGTAATAGTTTGGAAGTGGCGGTCTTGTTGATGAGCTAATGTGTTGCTTGAGGATAAGAAGTTTATGAAGGTAGCCAAGGAGAAAGATGGGATCAGGGCCCAGGCTACAGGGCATCTTGGAGGTGCAGAACAGGACGGGATTGCAGAAGAAGGAGAAACATTAGGCAAATGAGACGAGTAAAGACCAGGTTGTTGGATTTACAAAGGTTGGGTTTTAGCCATATAGTCAATTCCTTCTGACGTGCCCAGCCTGTTTCCTTGTGATATCCTTTATATTATTGCCCAAATATTCTCTGAATATTTTTTTTTTTCGTTCTTGGCATTTGTTCCCGTCCCTAATTGCCCTTGAGCTGAGTGGATTGCTGGGCCTGTTCGTGGGGGGTGGGGGCAGGTGACATCGCTGTGTGGGTCTGGAGTCATGTGTATGCCAGACGGGGTAAGGATGGCAGGGTTCCTTCCCTGAAGGGCAATCGAGAAATAGATGGGGTTTTACGACAATTGGCAATGGTTTCTTGGTAATCATTAGACTTTTTAGTTCTTGATTTTTATTGAATTCAAATTTCATCAGCTGCTGTGATGGGATTTGAACCCTAACCGCCCGGGGCATCACCCTGGGTCTCTGGATTACTAGCCCAGTGACAATACCGCTGCTACTGCCTCCCCCCAAATTAATTAAACTGTTACAACCAGTGATATATTTTTTGAGTTTGGTCACATGCCAGCCTCCCTTTTTTTAAAAATGACTTTTCTGTCCTTGTTTTTCTCAATTCCATTGTGTACAGATATCTCCGAAAGTCCATACGTATGCTCAGGTGAGCAGATTTTTGATGCATCATTGCATTGTAGTGGTATCGACCCATTGGGAAAAGGATTGAGGGATTTCCCTAGTGTTATTCCACATCATGTGTATGTGAGGTATTATAATGGTGAAGGGGAGGGAAATTGAAATAGGGGATGTTGACCGCCATTGCACTCTGAACACCTGGTAGCTAGACTTTTTAAAAAAAAAAGTCCCACTAGCTGAAGCCAGTGAGTAGGTTGCGTGTCTGCAATTTCACTTGAGGAAGCATGTCAAGACACAGAGGTTTTGAGAATTGCTTCCAAATAGATTGAGTGTTACTGTCCCTGACTAATGCAGAGCACTTGCTGACGGACCTCTTTTTTGCAGTTCTTCACCTGTCACTGTGAATAATTGAAATTAATATTGACCACAAACTGCTGGGATTGAAGCTGACATGTGGATACTGGACCACAACCCAGTGGTATTTCTGCTTGCGGAACTAAGCATGAGACTGACAAATCGTGCTGAGCATGAGCCACTTAAAAAAAAAAAAAAGTGTGTTCTAACAAGTGAGGACAGAGGACCGATCCTACAGAAATAGTATGGGAATTTCCCAATTTGAACTGCAAGCAGGAGTAAAATGGGATAAAGGACATACCGTACATTACCTTGTTTATAGATGTGACTTCACTTCTGCATAGTTCACATGACTCTGGTTTAGGGGAACCATTCTTTTGCTAACTGAAAGCAGTATTTTTTTTTCATGGTGTGGTATTCACCTTTTACTATTCCAGTATTTGAAGCATGTGTAGAGCTGGCAAGACCCGTGGGCATTTCCAGACCATGGACTCTTCCTCCTCGGACTTTTGCGTTCTTCATATGGGATAGATCAGGATATGTTCCATAACTTCTGATTATATAAGTTGGACCACGTGTAGGAAATTATTTAACCATCTTTTTATTATGATTTGATTATTTTTTATATAAAGTGTTATGGTGGTAATTCTCTTGACTTATTAGTGTTTGAAGTTTTTAGTATGACACCATTTTGAGTGTTTGGAATGATTCGTAGGTTCTTTAGTTTGGAACATTCATGGCTGCAAGTGATTCGGTGACTAAGTATTAAGCCATTGCTCCTTGATTTAAGATTGTAATTGTGAGTTGTGTAGTTTTATGGAGCCACATAACTTCATGATTAGTTTCTGCGACCCAAGCCTGTAATTGATATACAAGTTAGAGCAGAAAAGTTGCTGTTCTTGTAATTTGCACAGACTTCTAATGATGCATAGTTATCAAGGTAAGATTTGTATGATCTTCTGTATTGGGTCATTTGTTTTTTTTAAGAAGAGATGCTTTTCTTTGGTTTTCAGTGGTGTGTAGTTATCTAAATGCTGTAGATAGCAGCCTTGGAGGAGCTGAAACCAGTTTGGGTATGATGAAGTGAAAGACATTCTCCTATACTGACATTCCCAGGAGTGGCACCCTGAAACAGTAACAGAGGTAGATCTTTTTAGCTCAAGTGTAACATCAATCCGTATGGGAACCTGGCTTCGAGATTTATGTTGAATGCCAACCATCCTTCCTAATTCATGGCACCCAGCATACCTGACTGCCCTGTCTACTGGCACCACAGAATTGGAGAGTTTGAGCAACGCTTCTGAAAAGGAGATCCTACAGTTGGCTTGTCCTCTGGAATAATATCCTCTTGGCAGAATCCAAAATAAATAACTCTCCATAAGGAGAAGGGTTATGAAGTGAGCCAGATAACACTCAATCTGTCATGCCAGGCAGCATTTCACACTACCTCACCAGCTCGGTTATGCCCACCTTTTCTGTATTAGTCACTTGTTAAAAGATTCGGGAGTAAGAGTTTGATAGTTGAAGGGATAGAGTTAAGGAAACAGTTTGATTGTGGTTTCCCCTGCTTGGATCTTGTATACGACTGGACAAAATATGGGGAAATAGTAGCAATGAGTTTGAAATACTCACACTGGCCCAATTAATTATAACTGGACTTAGCCCACAATGTCATTATTTAATTGTGTTTTTTTTTAACCAGTGTAAACAATTGAGGTTTGCATCTTTTAAGACCATAGGAACAGAAGCAAGACTGGATCGTACAGTCCCTCGGATTTAGACAACTTTCAAAGAGATTAGTGCTGATGGTGAATCTCCCTTCCAATTTTCTGCCCAATCCCAAATCCCTTGATTTTTGTGGAAGCTCCAGTAACATGATGTGAAATGGGCAATGTCTGTTGATAGTGTAGCCATAACAATAACCATGAAGGCAAAATACTCAGTCAGCTCTTCTTTGCAGCGCTTTGTATTAATTATTGAGGTAATTAAACCCTTCCGTTCATATTGCTACATAAGGTCCATAACCTACTTCTAAAAGATGATTCAGTTAGTGGACAGTGTGTGGTTTGTATGTTCATGGAAGAGAATGAGAAGATTAATGTGTTTATTCACTAACTACCATTTAGGATTTAAATCTTGTTTATCCAAATGATTGATATAATCATTCAAACCAGTCTTGTCCTATCATCTCTGTCTGTAGAGCTTAGTTTATTGTTTCATGTTGTCGTTGGATAAGGTCTCATCATTCATTGTTTATGCCAAACATTGTGTCTGAATACCACTTATTTCCTTGAGGTCATAATGGTGAAGCCTTATTCGGCACCTGGAATCTTTTGTTGAAAGGAAATAAACCTTTTGCACAATGCTTAATGTTTTCTGTTTAAATCAAACACAATAGTGAGTCATTTTAGACAACTGTTTACTTCCTGTTGGAATAAAGCCCCCATTAGATTTATTGCTAAACTGAGGTTAGCAAATTGGGCAAATACATGCTTGGCCTTGTCTTGTCTCCTGACTGCTTGTGAACCACCAGGAACATAGGGGCAGGAGTAGGCCATTCAGCCCATTAAGCCTGCCCTGCCATCCTTCTGACCATGGCTGATTATTCACTTCAATGCCCTTTCCCCATACTGTCCCCATATCCCTTTTATGTAATTGGCATTTAGAAGCCTGTCAATCTGTACTTTAAGCACATGCAGTGGATGAGCTTTCACAGCCCTCTGGGGTAGAAATTCCAAAGATTCACCACCATCTGAGTTTTAAAAAAAACTTTTCTCATCTCTGTCCTAAGTTGCTTCCCCTTATTTTGGAATTGCGTCCCCTAGTTCTAGACGCCCCAGCCAGGGGAGGCATCTTACCTGCACCCACCCTGTCTATCCCTTTAAGTATTTTGTAGGTTCCAATGAGATCATCTCTCATTCTTCAAAACTCTGGAGAATAGACCCAGTTTCCACAGTGTCTCTTCATAAGGCAGACCCAAACAAATCTGGTGAACCTTTGTTGCACTCCCTTTAAACCAATAACATCTTTCTTAAGGTAAGGGGACCAAAACTGCACACACTACTCCAGGCGCTGTCTAAACAAGGCTCTATACAGTTGAAGAAAGACATCGCTACTTGCGATTAAAGGCAAACGTACCATTAGCCTTCCTAATTGTTTGCTGCACCTGCATGTTAGCCTTTAGTGACTAATTGACAAGGACATCCAGGTCCTTTTTTTTTTACATCTACACTTCTAATCTCTTACCATTTAAGAAATACTCTATGTATCTGTTCCTCCTACCAGTGGACAACCTCACATTTTTCCACATGATATGTCTCTTGTCACGTTTTTCCCACTCACTGACTGTCCAAATCCTCTTGAAGTCACTTTTCATCTTCCTCACGACACACATTCTCACCTAGCTTTGTGTCAACTGTGAACTTACCTTTGGTCCCCACATCCAAATCATTGATGTGTGTTGTGAACAGCTGGGGCCTGAGTACTGATCCCTGTGGTACCCACTAACGATTACCTGCCAACATTGCGATGATGTGGAGATGCCGGCGTTGGACTGGAGTGAGCACACTAAGAAGTCTTACAACACCAGGTCAAAGTCCAACATGTTTATTTTGAATCACTAGATTTCGGAGCACTGCCCCTTACTCAGGTGGATGAAGAGGTGGGTTCCACAAACACAAATATAGACATTCAATGATGCAAGATGACACTTTGAATGCAACTCTCTGCAGGTAATTAAGTCTTTACAGGTCCAGACTGTTTCTGGATCGAGGAATTGCGAATGACCCATTGATTCCTACTCTGTTTTCTGCCTGTTAACCAAACCTTGACCAATGCCAGCATATTACCTCCTCTCCCATGCACCTTAAGTTTGCTAATAACCGTCCTGTGGGGGACTTTATCAGAAGCTTTTTTTGAAATTCCACGTTTGGTACACCCACAGACTGTCCCTGGTTAATTCTGTCAGTAGCATCTTCAAAAAGAAACGCCCAACAGGTTCGTCCAAAAATTAATGCATGTTCTGTCTGCAATTTTGTAGCTTCAGCATCTGTAATTTGGAGGGTTTTGCTTGCCACTGCTGTAAGGTAGCTATCTGAGGCAACTTGTATGCTTTCATTAAACCCTATTTAGTTTGTTCTTTGGGATCAGCATGACTCTGGCCTAGATTTGTGCATAAAAGTTAAAAGGATGAAAGATAATTCAATACTTCTGATTGAAATCTTTTATTGCTACACATTGCCTTCCTTTTCAGCTCCCTTTCTATATTAACTTTTCACTATCCTCCTGATAGCCGTTAAAATCCTGATTGAGTTGTTCATTATTGTTTCATAATAGATCTATATTGTAGATTTGTGATCCAAACTCAACTTGATTTTTTTTTGGAATTACCGTTGATCCCGAAATGATAAGCTTGTTGATGGTTATGTACAGGGTGTCTTGTAGCAGTAATGCTGGCATGTCTGTACCGAGCTGCCTGTAACTGATCAATTCGAACCAAAGCTATATGCACCATAACGTTCAGTGCAGATTGTATGTTACCAATTCAACATTTCTTACTTGGGGAATGCTAGTCTGGAATGGGAGACTATTGCATTGTATTGGTGTGTCTGTGGTTCCAACGGCCACAAGCAAGAGAAGTCTGATCTCAAAGCCCAGGCAAGTCAATTTGTGCATTTATATTATACTTTTTTGAGACCAATTAGCCCTTGCACCTAAAGGGGTGATGCGATGATTCACATGATTTCATAAGGAATTGTCCACTGGTATTTAGCCTGGCCTTCAAACCAGGTCTTGTACCAATATAGGGTTAGTTCATAGTCATTACCAAATGTCCTTTTCCAGATTTGTATCCTGTAAGCATGAAGCAAACCAAAATTACTAGTTTTGAAAATGGTGGTGTAACCCCTCGTATCTTCTTTCCATCCCATGTTTGTGGCTGCAAAAGTAATGAATGATCTCAGGGACAGTGAGTAAATCTAAGGAGGAGTTAGATTTTTAATTGGTAATGGGTTGAAGGGTTATGGAGAACGGGCAGGATGGGTGGAGTTGAGGCTATGATGGGATCAGCCATGATCACATTGAGGGTGTTTAGGCTTGGGAGGCTAAATTGTTTACTCCTGCTCCTAGGTCATGTGTTCAAGGGAGGAGCTACTCTGGCTGATTTCGTAATCCAGCTCTTGGTCTGTAACGTTGTAGGTAGCAGATGGTCTGTAACATTGTAAGGAGCAGATGAGGAACATGTCAGCCATGATAGAATGGCGGAGCAGACTGGATTGGGCCGAATGGCCTAATTGTCCCCCTATATCTTATCTTATGAATTTAAATTGAAATGTGATGTTTATTCACATCTATTTAATAACTAGATTTAATAGTATGAAATAATGGCATATGCATTTGGTACTGTTTATTATTCTTGCGCGGTAATTTGCCTTACGCCTGTTCTTTTTATAGTATAAGTCCCTATTTGTTTTAACATTTTATTTCAGATACTTTCTTGTAGGTGGTATGACATAAAACAAATTTTATTCTTGAAACAATATTCTTGTCTGCTAGTGTAAACTCCAGGGCAATTTAAAAGTCACCCCCATCTGTAAAACCATCAGAGTTGCCAACTGGAAGGTAGAGCATGAATTCTTCTCGAGGAGTATGCTCACCACCTGTGGAGCTGCTCAAGTTCCTCAACATTTTCAATACAAAAGAATTGTTTTGAGATTTTAGTTATCAAACTAGCTAATGATATTACCCACTGTGAGCCTAGTTCTATAATGGATGACAGCATGTTGTGAATGTCCCCAAATGGGTACCGGAATATGGCGACTAGGGGCTTTTCACAGTAACTTCATTTGAAGCCTACTTGTGACAATAAGCGATTTTCATTTTCATGTTTTAGCCTCCAATTGTCTCAAGCCAATCTTTTTTTTTGTTCAGAATAAGCAGCTGTCTAATATAATTGGAGAGAATCTGAGTTTGGATTCAGTCTGTTCCAATCGAAGTGGCTCTAGCGAGGGAAATAACAGATGAGCGAGTGTCTGTAAAAGAAAATGGATTAGATGAATATTATGATCAAGAATTTCTCATTTATGATCCACAACAGATTGTTTTATTGACAGTGTGAAACTTGCTAACGGATTGCAAACCTGGAGTTACTTTTATCCATAATCATTCTTCGCTGTAGGAAGGCCATTTCATAGAAACCTTTTAAAACATGGACTTTTTGAAAACCGAGTGAAGGATTTGCAGAATCTTTTTTTTAAAACTGTCATTCTGCTGTGTCGTCAACCCCTTAATTGTCCGCCTAAAAAAACCCACTTCATTTGCCAGTTTTAATCTTTTCAATGAAAATCAAGAACCAACTTTTCGTCAGTATCGACATTGATAATTTATTGAATTAATCATAGAATGATAATGCCTGATTTGCCCGTGTGATGCAGTTTTCAGGAAAGCATTAAATTCACTCCTGACTGGGGTGGCACCGTAGCACAGTGGTTGGCACTGTTGTTTCACAGCTCCAGGGTCACAGGTTCGATTCTCGGCTTGGGTCACTGTCTGTGCGGAGTCTGTACGTTCTCCCTGTGTCTGCGTGGGTTTCTTCCGGGTGCTCCGGTTTCCTCCCACAGTCCAAAGATGTGCAGGTTAGGTGGATTGGCCACGGTGAATTGCCCTTAGTGCCCCAGAGAGATTAGGTGGGGTTACAGGGATGGGATTTAATTTAGTTAAGTTTTTTTCAGACAGAAACATGAAGTGGGGGAAGAGTTCCAAACCATAGAAGGAGATTTTCGGGAAAATAAACCAGAACTTGATCATAGGTGATGTGTTTTAAGGAATATTCTTCTCCAGCCACAGAGCAGGATAAGTACAGGGTTTCGAGACAGAATTTCAGAGCTTAGTATCAGGTAGGAGAAGGAAATACATAGAGGCTGAAGTCATATTGATGGAAAACTTTGGGGGGGGAAAGTGTTGCACGTTTTACTATGGGCGTAAAACGCGTTTATTGGAGTGTATTAACACGCCTCCGAGTTCGACGTGTGCTTAACACTGCTAGGCTCTGTTCTATGTAATTATTTAGCTCTGGAGTCGCCAGTTGCCGTATAGGCAACGTCACAAGTATTCCAAGGTCAAGTTCAAAGTAATAAAGACGATACACCGATTAGTAAAGTTCAAACGATCAATATTTATTATACAGTTATAATAAATACTCATGCACACTAAGAGACTAAGCTATAACTAAACTTAAGCAAACAGAATACTTATCTAACAGGAACAGGCAAGGTCAGAGAACGAGGCCTTCGTCCTGGTTTTGTCTGCAGCCTTCAGCAAGCGTTCTGGTACTTGGGAGTCTAGTGGGCTTGGATCGCGTAGCGAGCGTTGAACTTACGGTTTCGGCGGCTGGTGCTCAACGGCTGGAGTCAGGATGCGCGATGTCAGTCAGAGCCGGAGCACGGGTTTAACAGACCGGACAACACGAGGTCCCTATCTTTTATAGGGGTTCCATTGTCCTTCCCTCTTCTCGGGCGGGCTCTACCTATTGGATCAATTTCTTATCGATACTGGATTAATTCCCCAATGCGAGGGGGTCTCCGTGATGGAGGGGGCGTTTCTTATGTCCTTTTGTTTGGAGGTTTCTGGTGCCTCGATGTCTGGGTCTTGATTAGAATGTGTCCATTCAGAACCAAATGTATCTATTGTGTGGGTGTTCAAGTCTGATGGCCTCATTAGCATGCAAAGCGTTTTGCCATTTGCACCTAGCTAAGGTCTTTTCACCTGAGCCCAAACTGGTTTCTGCTGCTGCAGAATGCAAACTGCTCTTTGCAGACTGCTGTTCTGGCTAAACTGTCTGTTTCCCAGCAGTCTTCCATTTTAGTTTGGCTCAGTGTCCATTTTGCGTGGCCAGCATGGCTACAAAAGGTTTTTTAGTGTTGGAGGGTGGGAATTTTAAATTTGGATGTCGAGGGACCAGGACCTATTGTAGGTCAGTAAAGATTGAGTCGGACTTGGAATAGAACTAGTTGTAAAGGATGTGCGGAGAAGCTGAATATCACAGAAGATGGGGGATGTGAGACCTGACAGAATTATTCAGTAGTCATAGATTTGTTACAATTTCCTCCAAGACCACTAATGTTTAAAAGGAAATTCAGAATTTGTTATTTACCACAGCGCTGAGCACCCGGATTCAGTCCCGGACCCGGGCTCAATCTCTGTGTGGAGTTTGCACATTCTCCCCGTGTTTGCTTGGGTCCTACCCCCACAACACAAAAAATGTGCAGGGTAGGTGAATTGGCCACGCTAAATTGCCCCTTAATTGGAACAAAAAGAATTGGATACTCTAAATTTATTTTTTTTTAATTGTTATTTACTGAAAGTATGTAGCCACAAGATTCCACAGTTTAAACAAATGAGGGTTGCTACACAAGTCCAACAAAGCAAACAGTGCTGACAAAACACTATCTTAGGTTATCAATTGTATTTTAAACAAACCATAAATACAATCACTTATTCTTGAAAACTTAAATCCTCAATTAAACCTTCCCCTTTCGACTTTGACGGCAGCCTCTGCCACTGGCAATGTTTGGCTACTTATCTTGAACTTTTTTGAAGATTCCTTAACTTGCTGGGACCAGTTCCAAAGTTTTCCACGACTACTTTCTGGGTTTGAGATTCATTGGGCCGTCCTTCGACTTACATCTGTTAAAGTAATCCTGTTTAAATCTTTTACAACCCCCTCAAGATTGAGTTCCTCAGCTCAAGCATGAGCGGTCCTGCACTCTTGCCTCGTGACTCCACCTCAGAAATACATTTAATTTCTAATAGCCCTTTTACTTTTAATCTAGACTGCTCTACCGCACTTGGTACTCTTCATTTTTCTCTGTCGCTATCTGCCTGTCCCTAAACTGAACCATTTTAAAATTTTGTTGCAGTGAGCCAAAAAACAGCCCCCCCCCCGCCTCCGAAGCGCTGTTCCCTGCAACCTCACCATGGTAGTGTTACATACCTGGGATGTTGCAAACAGAAATTTAATCTAATTGGCTTTTACCTTCAAAACAAACCTTGGTTCTGTGACCTACATAACTAGTTTATATCTCTAATGGAGTTAATCACCCTTTTTACCCAGACTTGCTGGTTCCACTATAAATTCCTTTTGTTTACAAGGATGCTTTTAGCTTCAATACTAAATCATTTGACTCTTGAGTTCTGCATGAATAATTAGTAGGATGATGCAGATCAGCAAAACTGTCTCGAATGCTAAACAAAGGCTTGCTGTTCATAGAATCCCCACAGTGCAGAAGGAGGCCATTCGATCCACTGAGTCTGCACCGGCCTTTGGACAGAGCACCCTACTTTAGCCCATGCCTCCACCCTATCCCCGTAACCCTACCTAACCTTTTGGACACCAAGGGGCATTTTAGCATGGCCAATCCACCTAACTGTCACGTCTTTGGACTGTGGGAGGAAACCGCAGCACCCAGAGGAAACCAAAGCAGACATGAGGAGAAAGTGCAAACTCCACACAGTCAGCCACCCGAGGTTGGAATTGAACCCAGCCCCCTTGAGCTGTGAGGCAGCAGTGCTAGCCACTGTGCTTCCCTATATTGTTGTTCTTTAAGGTTTCCCCCTCCTAATTAGGACTTTTTAATGTACTCATGGAAGGACCTTTGTGTGTATTTGCCTGGGTGGTGTGGCAGCCTGTAACCCCAAGAGATTTTGTAACCTTGTATCGAACAGATTAACCTTTCCGAAACTGAAAGTTACCTTTAATATATTAATATAAACCATAAAACTAATAAACGATAACGGGTTAGCTTTTTAATTGTCTCATTTCAGTTGTGTTATTGGATCTGTTAACACTTTAGCTTGGTCGTCAGTATTCAACAAACTATTTGGGTCATACCCAAGTTTGATTTCAGCAGGAATGATTATTCCGGTAGCATTTAGATCAGGGGTGGGCAAACTTTTCCGTGCAAGGGCCGCATTCAGAAATTCACAATTCACAAAGGGCCGCATAGTATATTAAGTAAAATAATTACTTCACCCGGTTATGATTGTGGGCGCCTCATATAGAACATAGAACAGTACAGCACAGAACAGGCCCTTCGGCCCTCGACGTTGTGCCAAGCAATGATCACCCTACTCAAGTCAACGTATCCACCCTATACCAGTAAGTAACCCAACAGCCCCCCCCACCCATTAACCTTTAAAAAAAAATTAAAAAAAAAAAAAAAAATTTTTTTAAAAATTTTTTTTTTTTTTTTAATGACTTGGTGGGCCGCAGAAATACCTTTGGCGGGCCGCATGCGGCCCGCGGGCCGTAGTTTGCCCACCCCTGATTTAGATGAACTATAGTCACACTGCAACATTGAATTGCCATGTTCCTCCCAAGAAGATACTTAAGCAGCTATGTGATGAAGCAAAACAGTGTATGAACAAGCAGGGAGAAGGTTTAACCATATAACAAACTAAAAATAGTATACAACAATTGAAAGATGCAATGACTGATGAATCCAATGGAGGTTCGCGTCAAATAAATGAAGGTGGCTTAATAGGTGGCAAAGATAATCAGATTAAACATTCATTATAAATAATAATCTTCATTGTTACAAGTAGGCTTACATTAACATTGCAATGAAGTTACCGTGAAAATCCCCTAATCGTCACATTCCGACGCCTGTTTGGGTAAATGGAGGGAAATTCAGAATTTCCAAATTACCTAATAGCACGTCTTTTGGGACATGTGGGAGGAAACCAGAGCACCTGGAGAAAACCCACGCAGACACGGGGAAAACGTGCAGACTCCGCACAGACAGTGACCCAAGCCGGGAATTGAACCTGGGACCCTGGCGCTGTGAAGCTTGACGCAACAGTGCTAACCACTGTGCTACCATGCCGCCACATTATTGAATGTTGTCTGTCTCTAGTTGTTTCCACTTTGTCTCCCAACTGACTTGAATTTTTAATTTTCATAATCCCTGTGCGCAGTATAGAAAAGTTCAGGAATTCTATTGTGAAATGGCTGAAATGTTTTTGTGTAATATTTTGAAATGAGATCCTATACATGTTCACACCCAATATTCTCCAAATTAAATTACAGCTGACTAATGTTACTGGTTCTTGCACCTGGAAGTTTAAGGCTGTTCTGATCTTATTGTGGTCAGCTTAAATTTGCATTTTCACATTTGACTGGCTATCAAGTGCATTCAGAAACTACTTTTATAAATTTGTTCTTCTGTCTGTAGAGCACATTGTACCAACGGGTGCCTTCACTAATCAACTCCAATATGCAGATGGAGCTGAATCACACATTATTGCCAGGATTGCCACGACAGTAGATTTGTCCAAGAACCACAATGGGCTAATAATAATAATAATCTTTATTGTCACAAGTAGGCTCACATTAACAATGCAATGAAGTTACTGTGAAAACCCCCTAGTCGCCACATTCTGGTGTCTGTTCGGGTACACCAAGGGAGAATTCAGAATGTCCAATTCACCAAACTACCTAACAGCACGTCTTTCAGGACTTGTGGGAGGAAACCGGAGCTTCTGGAGGAAACCGACGCAGACACTGGGAGAACGTGCAGACTCCGCACAGGCAGTGACCCAGCCAGGAATCAAACCTGGGTCCCTGGAGCTGTGAAGCAACAGTGCTGCCCACTGTGCTACTGGGCTACTCCTATTATTCAGTGTTACAGTTATTTTAACGATCCGAGAAAAGATGTCCAAACAATGGGGTCAAATAAAAATTGTGTTGACAACCCCCTGCCATCCGCCCTCCTCCCATCGCCAAGAGCTTTATCAGACCTACGTAGAAACCATATTTCTGATGCTGAAAGTATTAAGGTAGGATATTTTTGATGTATGTGCAGGTATTGCATAACCTAGAGTATTTCTGTGTATTAGGAAGCTGGATCATAAGCTTTCATGTAGTCCGAATAGGCATGAATCTTGGTTCTGCTGATGTTGCACTCTTGCAGAGAATTAGAACAGGCACGCTGGGTTGAATGGCCTCTTTCTCTGCTGCAACCTTTCTGATTCTATGTTTTGATATCTTTTTAGAGGTGTTCAGCCTCGCCATTCATTAAAACAATCTCTTATTTTGGCAAAAAGCAATGACTGTGCAAGTCCTGTATAAAGTAGTATTTCAGTGAGTGATTGTGAAAGAGCATTATGACCTTTACTTGTAGGTTAGTGCCTTCCCCTTCAGGTACTTGGAAATGGAGGAATAAAAACTGAAAAAATGTGAAGAAAACAATTGCCTTGTGTTTAAGAAAAAAAAAGGTGTCTTCTGTGCATTGAAAGGACTCTGTCATCTCAACGTTGTGCTGCACACTAATAATCCTGGAAATGTGTTTAAGTGTATACTTGTGGCCTTCTATGCATGGTGTTCAAATGCATGACAGGCGTGGGTTGACATCTCCTGAACAAAAGGTTTCAAACTGGTGGTGCGTGTGTTTTCAGTTTAAAGCTGAAAAGCATAGTCTGACAACTGATGTAATCTTTTCACAGAGGAATAGTTTTTCTGTTTGAATGTAGTGTGCCATTATTAATACAGATACAGACTTGGTGGAGGCTTTGTGGTGCAGGAATAGGATGAGTTAATCACACGTTTTCATCCACGCGTTTTCATCCAAGTTCCTTTGACTGGCAATTCTACTGAAGCAAAGCATTTTATAACGAGGAGAAAAGTGTTATTGAATGTTTTACATGAATTTACCAGGCCCTGCTTTTGCAGCAGTTACTATTTCCATTAAGGGCAAAGAAAAAAGCAATTAGGTTTGTGGTTTCCTACAGAGAATAATAAAGACCCTTATTCTTCACCTTGTTTTTAGTAGAGCCTACCTTTTCAGTCATTTTGCATTGAAAACAGCCACATCCCCTTAACCTTTTGAGCAGAAAATTTCCTTTACTAAAGCAAACAAGTATGTTTTCCATCACCTACCAAAATAACTGCCTGGTGTTCTTCCCCTGAGGTATTTTTGTTGGTAATTTGAAGAGCATTTTTATTAATAATTGAGACTTAAATGTTATTTTTTTTGTGTGTTTGTGTGCCATGCTGACATGATTGAGACACCAGCCCAATTTTAGAAATGTTTTAGGCGGGTTCTGTGTAACTGTGTTGTCGAAAGTGGGTGATCTAAACTTGATTTTTTTTTTAAAACCTGCGAGAACCAGGGCCTCGAGGGGCTGGCAGGTACTTATGGCAGTTTGAATAGGCCTTTTAATTGCTAATAATTGTTAGTGCACACGACGAATCAAAGAGGGGATACTTACATTGTATTTTCTCCTGTTTAAAGCTTCTCAATGGTGCAATTCAGGAATCCCTTAATCTTTCAGTTTAGCTCTGCTGTAATGTGTGGATTCAAGGCACACTTGGAAAAACTTGAGCATATGTTCTAGGCAGTATTGAGGGGTTGCTACAGAGTCAGAGGTGCCACCTTGGTTCGAATAACCATTAAACCAGAAGATCCCGTGGCATCTTTGGCATGACACTTTTGAAGAAAAGTGGATTTTTGTCCCCAGTATTTTCCACAATTTGCCCCTCAACTAGCATTACTACAGTGCAGAAGGAGGCCATTTGGCCCATCGAATCTGCAACGACCCTCTGAAAGAGCATCCTACCTAGGCCAACGCCCCCACCCTATCCTCATAACACCATCTAAGGGGCAATTTAGCATGGCTAATCCACCTAACCTGCACATCTTTGGACTGTGGAAGAAAGTGGGCAGCACGGTAGCATTGTGGATAGCACAATCGCTTCACAGCTCCAGGGTCCCAGGTTCGATTCTGGCTTGGGTCACTGTCTGTGCGGAGTCTGCATATCCTCCCCGTGTGTGCGTGGGTTTCCTCCGGGTGCTCCGGTTTCCTCCCACAGTCCAAAGATGTGCAGGTTAGGTGGATTGACCATGATAAATTGCCCTTAGTGTTCAAAATTGCTCTTAGGTTGGGTGGGGTTGCTGGGTTATGGGGATGGGGTGGAGGTGTTGACCTTGGTTAGGGTGCTCTTTCCAAGAGCCAGTGCAGACTCGATGGGCCGAATGGCCTCCTTCTGCACTGTAAATTCTATGAAATCTAAGAAATCAGAGCATCCGGAAGAAATCCACGCCGACACTGAGAGTGTGCAATATCCACCCAGTGACCCACGGCTGGAATTGAACCCACGTACCTGGTCCGTGAGGCAACAGTGCTAACCACTCGGCCACCCAATTATTTGTAGTTCAACTTGGGCTCGATTCTCTGGTCTCCCGGCCACGTATTTCTCGGGGGTGCACCGTTCGCTGACGATGGGATTCTCTCTTCCCGCTGCTTGTCAATGTGATTTCCCATTGAAATCACCCTCTGCTCCCAGGAAACTTATGGATGAGGATGTGCTGCCAGCGGGAAAAGAGAATTCCGGCCCTTGTTGCTGCTTGTGGGACTTTTCTGTGAACATGTTGGCATCCATATTTGTAAACCTGCTATGTAGATAGCATCTCATTCTATCTCTAAAAGATCCCAAAGCAGCTCGCATAGAGCAATGTTAACTATAGCTATACTTCAGGGCGGCACAGTGACGCAGTGATTAGCACTGCTGCCTCACGGCGCCAAGGACCCGGGTTCGATCCTGTTTCCGGGTCACTGTCCATGTGGAGTTTGCATATTCTCTCCGTGTCTGTGTGGGTCTCGCCCCCACACCCCAAAGATGTGCAAGAAAGGTGGATTGGCCATGCTAAATTGGTCATGCTAAATTGACCCTTAATTGGAAAAAAATAATTGGGTACTCTAAATTTAAAGGGGGAAAAAAAACTATAGCTATACTTCAAAAAATATTATATTGTCTGTGAAATTTTTTGTGACTAGAGGATGGAACCATTGCTATATCTTCATTGTTTCCAATTTGCATGAATGTCTGAATTCGATGTAAAGTGGTTTAATTTGTAGATGACAAACAAGGAGCAAAATTGGAAAACGCAAATCTGGAATTGCAGGTTGAGTTGCACAAGATTTGTAAGTAGGCTGAATAAAGGAAATAGAGATTCAATGCAGAGAAATGAGATAGTTGTAGCAAGGAATAATAGATAACCAGTATGGTCCATGAATGGCAATGAACTTATCCAACTAAAGCAATGCAGCAGTTAAGAAAGTTATGGTGCTAAACAGTGGAGTCCGCAAAGTAAGTAAACAAAATAATAATTAGCTGGCATAGAACTGTCAATACATTACATCTTGAATACTATGTCCAATTCTGGTCACCGAAACAAACAGGAGAAACTCTCTAATAATAATAATATAATAATCTTTGTTATTGTCACAAGTAGGCTTACATTAACACTGCAATGAAGTTACAGTGAAAAGCCCCGAGTCGCCACACTCCACTGGAGGGAGTACAGAGTAGAGCTACGAGACTGATCCGGAGTGCCTGATCTAAGACCAGATAAATTTGAGCTTTGCAACCTAGTTAACAAGGTTCTGAGGGGAGTTTCTCCAGCGTTGACCCAGACTTTTTAAGCTGTAAAGTTAGAGGAGATGTGTTCAAAGTAGTGAACAGTCATTTTGGAACTGATGTCTGGAAATTATTCTTCACGCAGAGTGATCAAGGTATTAAATAATTTCTTAATGTGAAATAGTGAAAGCAAATTCCTGGAATCGTTTGAGAAATAATTGGATTTTACATATGGAACATAGCCCATTTTAGAGAGAAATGAGTGAATGGCCTTCCTTATCTGTAATTCTCTTGTTATCCTGTCCTTTCGTGGTACTTTTGAAAAAGAATAGAGATGTCACCTGAAGTCCCAACAAATGTTTTCCCTTCAGTGACTAAAAACCCAGAGTATTCGTCCATCCATCCCCTCACTGTTAGTGGGATCTTGCTACTCCTTTTGCCCAATTGGAAATGGCCACAACACTCCAAAGTAGGTACGAGGTAGCACAGTGGTTAGCAATGTGGCTTCACAGCACCAGGGACCCAGGTTCGATTCCTGGCTTGGGTCACTGTCTGCAGAGTCTGCATGTTCTCCCCGTGTCTGCGTGGGTTTCCTCCAGGTGCTCCGGTTTCCTCCCACAAAGTCCTGAAAGACATGCTATTAGGTGAATTAGACATTCTGAATTCTCCCTCTGTGTACCCGAACAGATGCCAGAGTGCAGCAACTTGGGGATTTTCACAGTAACTTCATTGCAGTGTTAATGTAAGCCTACTTGTGACACTAAGAAAGATTATTATTATTATTATAAGTAGTGAGTTCCACGTGAACTACTTTGGGATCTTCTCTGTGATATAATCAGGTGCTATATAATAATCACTTATTGTCACAAGTAGGCTTCAATGACAGCATTGAACTTGGCATGTAGATTGTTACAGCCATATTCTAGATTGTATTTGGGCAAGGTACAGGACTGCTTCCACCGCCCTTATCAGCAAGTCCGCTTGTATCACTGACAACAGAAAAGGAAAGAAGAAATGAGAGGAGAACATTGTGTTTGTGAAAGAGAGAGAGGAAGAGATTTGTTAAGTTTGGAATTTCCATTTTCCTTTTGAGAAATTTGAAAGGGCTTTCACCTGTCTGGGGTTTACCACTCAGTTCATCCCTAGGGGCAGTTGAAGCCTAAATCTAGCTCATTGAACTGTCTTACGTGAACCAGCTTTGAATATGTTGGACCTTGGTGTGCCAACCTCCAGTTACAATACACGCCTGCTGTTGAGTAAATGATTTTTTTTTTTCTACACGAGTCATCAAAAATGTCCAAGAAATAAGTTTTATTTACCATAAATGATTGCCCTGAGGAACACAATTAGCAGCACTTAAGGACTGAATATGCAAGTGTTCAGTGGTGGTGATGGTGTAACAACACACTCGGGGAGACTGAGTATCTGTGGCAACGTACACTTTTTACAAGCATGTTGTAGTCTGGAGCTGTGGATAGTGCTGATCGAGGCTTCAATTTCTTCCCATCTCGTGGATGACCAGAAATCTCTCCCACTTTTACTGTCTGACGTTTGTGTGCATTGACAGGATTCCAAGTTGATAATCAGCCCGTGTAGCTGCTTTATGAATGCACTTTCCATACCCATCAAGTCCTGGGTGGGCTTGGAACCCTGAACCCTGGCTCTGGCAGGGACATCACCCACTGCACCACAAGACCTCCCATTAGGTATTTAACATATGGGACTAATTGACAGAATAACAGTTTATAAAAACAGTTCATCCAACTCAAAATGATTTAGCAGTTAACTGCTTGATTATTACAGACAACTGATATTCGTATCTGCGATGATAATCTTTTATTGTCACAAGTAGGCTTATATACATTAACACTGCAATGAAGTTACTGTGAAAAGCCCCTAGTCGCTGCACTCCGGAGCCTGTTCAGGTACACAGAGGGAGAATTCAGAATGTCCAAATTACCTAGCAGCACGTCTCTCGGGGCTTGTGGGGGGGAACCGGAGCACCCGGAGGTAACCCATGCAGACATTGGGAGAACGTGCAGACTCCGCACAGACAGTGACCCAAGCCGGGAATTGAACCTGGGATCCTGGCGCTGTGAAGCAACAGTGCTAACCACTGTGCTTCCGTGCCCTGATATAAATTAATTCGATAAATAAAGAATCAAATTCCCTTGAGCTAACAAACTCCATTTTAAATTTAGAATGCCCAATTCATTTTTTCCAATTAAGGGGCAATTTAGCATGGCCAATCCACCTACCCTGCACATCTTTTGGGTTGGCAAAATCCAGGAAAACACTGGGAGTATGTGCAAACTCCACATGGACAGTGACCCAGAGCTGGGATCGAACCCAGGCGCTCAGCGCTGTGAGGCAGCAGTGCGAACCACTGCGCCACCATGCTGCTTTTGAGCTAAAGAACATTTTTTTGAAAATCTATCTTTTTATTGACTTTTCTCATATTTATAAACAGTTGTTACTTATATACATTAAATTTTTCCTGCCCGCGCTAATTTGATTTATTTTACAAAGAGGTTTGTTTTGTCCTTCATTTGACTAACTGTACATATGTTTTGCTGGCCTCTGGATCGGTCGATGATATCCTCTCTTTCCCCCCCCCCCCCCAATTGGTTTCAGCACCTTTCCTCTTCTCTTGTAGTTTCCCCATTCCCCCCCCCCCCCCCCCCCCCCCCCCCCCCAGTCCTTTGGTTCTTCATCTTTTTTCCCCCCTGGCTTACTCCTAGTTGCTGGCCTCAAACAGGTTTTTTGAGCTAACAAACATAATAGTATAAGTAAGGTAGTCCATTTTGCAGTCTATTAATTTGGTTCATTTCATGTGAAATCAAGAAAGAGGTGAAGACACTGGATACAGCAATGGCTATGGGTCCTGACAACATCCTGGCACTCGTCCCGAAGATCTTGCTCCAGAATTAGCCGTACCCCTAGCCAAGCCGTTCCAGTACAGCCACAACACAAGATGGAAAATTGCCCAGGTATGTCCTGTCCACAAAATGCAGGACAAATCCAACCCAATCAATTGCAATCCATCAGACTACTCTCAATCAGCAAAGAGATGGAAGATGTTGTCATCGTCAGTGTTATTAACTAGCGCTTAATCAGCAGCAATCTGCTCACCTTCCTCTAAGAGGATGGTGTTAGTCTCCTGATAAGTCACAGTGAAAACTTCTGCTTGTGGAGGCAATATCCAATCCTCATGCATCCTCTCCATGGCTGGTGTAACCTTCCTCGTTCTCTTGTCAAGAGAGGCATTTTCTGATTTTGTTTTTTTTTTGCAGTATGTATTGTACTGGATACGGCAAAGGCTGCAGACCCTGACGACAGCTTGGCTGTTTATCTGTATTGCAGCCTCAGTCAAGCTGTCATAGTACAGCTACAATACGGCACCTACCTTGCAATGTGGAAAATGACCCAAAACTGGACAAATCAAACCTGTGCCATTCCGGCCTTGTCATATTTTTCTTGATTGTTGGTAAAGTGGTGGAAGATGTCGTTGACAGTGCTGTGAAGCGGCAATTGCTCACCGATGTTCAGCTCGAGTTCCGGCTGGACCACTTGGCTTCATACCTGCTTCAAACATGGATCAAAGCACTGAATTCCACAGAGATGAGGTGAGAGTAACTGCCCCTGACACCAAGGCTGCACTTCACTGTGTGTGGCATCAATAAGCCAGAATAAACTTGAAGCCAATGGGATCAGAGAAAAGTTCTCCACTGGTTGGAATCATACCAAGCATGAAAAGGAAGATGGGTGTGTTTGTTGGAGGCCAATCACTTCAGCCCCTGAACATTGCAGCCGGAGCTACTCCGTGATGTCCTAGCTTCATCAATGACCTTCCATCATAAGGACAGAAATAGGAATATTCGCTGATGATTTTACAAGGTTCTCTGAAGTAATCCCTGACCATGCAGCAAGACCCTGACAACATTCAAGGTTTGACTGAGGTGTGGCATGAAGTTACTTGCTGCATGGTTACTGACTGACTGACTGACACCAAAGACAAATCTAACCATCCCCCCCCCCCGCCCTCCCTACCAATGGCATTACTGAATTTCCCATCAACAGTCTGAGGGTTTCTACATAAATATTGTGACTAGAAAAGCATGTCAGAGGCTGGGAATTATGTGGAGATTATCTCTCCTCCGGACTCCCCAAAGTATGTCCATCATCGACAAGTCACAAGTGACTGCATACTGGGCACTTGCCTGGAAGAGTGCACTTCCAACAACACTAAAAGCTTGACTCTATCCAGGATAAAGGAACTTGTTGATCAGCAAACTGCCTTAACACTTTCTCCCTCCACAACCAAAGTACAGTGGCAGCATTGCGTCCCATATGCAAGATGCACTACTGCACCTCTCTCGAAGGCTCTTTCGACAACACCTTCCGAACCCGTGATCTCAGCCACCTGAAAGGACTATAGCAGCAGATGTATGGGAACACCATCATTTGCAGGTACCTCATGCCAGCCGCACACCATCCTGACTTGGAAATACATTGCCATTCCTTTTGTGGTTGCTGGGCCAAAGTCTGGGACTCTTTCCCTGACGCAGTGTACCCCACCATAGAGACTGCAACAGTTCCAAGAATGCAGTTCACCACTGCCATCTCCTTGAGGGAGGTTCATGATGGACAATCAATTCTGGCATTGCCAGTGACGCTCACATCCCAGGAATAAATAAAAATGATTTTGTGTATATACATATGTACTAGAGAAAACTCCTACACTCTGGAACACAAAAACTATGCTATGAACTAGAACTAAACGAGGACTGAAAATTGAGCTGGCGCGTCAAAAAAGTTATCCCACCCTTACTGTGTTAGTACCCTTGCTGATGTCCAAATCAGTGTGTCTGGGAGACATGCAAGATTGCTCATTTACTGCCTAGTTTTTCCGATCTTAGCTGACAAAGGGGTTATGCACCGACTCCGATAAACGCCCTTGGTGTTTTCCTCCCGAACAGGCTGCCTGCAGATCTGTGGTTTTAAGGCTTGGTTTCTTTTCCTGGTGAGGAAAATTCTACTTGCGGAAGCACTCATGGTTAAGTTAGCATTTCCGAGTATTCAGTTTCAAGGCCACGCTTCCCGTGCGTGATCCAAACCACAGAAGGACAAGCGACTTTGGATTTCGGAATAATTTATGGTGCTGGTGACAACTATTTTACTGCGCCCAGCCTGCTGAGTTAACCTGGCTTTTCAAGAAGAAAGACAAACTTAAATTTACACAGCACCTTTGACATCCGAACATCCCAAAATGATTCGCAGCCAATGGAATGCGTCTTGAAGCTGATCACTGCAGTGATGTAGGGGAACTCAGCAGTACATTTTCCCACAGCCAGTTCTCACAAGCAGCAATGAGCTAAATGACCGTGTCATCTCTTGTTTTAGCGATATTGGCGGGGGAAAGAATGTTGACCAAGAGAACGGCTTTTCTCTTTTTCAGCGTGTGATACGGAGAGACGGTGCAGACACCATGGGCCGAATGGACTCCTTCTGCGCTGCAAAAATTCTGTGGCATCTTTTACTTGAGAGGCCAGACGGGACCTCCGTTTAGCACCTCCTCAGAAAATTGGCGGCTGCAACTGTGCAGCACATTCTTCGTGCTATAGTTGCGTTGAAAGTAAGTGCACAAGACCCTGAAATCTTCTTTAAATCCATGTGCCTCTCACTAACTGATAGGAATGATGGCTCAAAGTCAAAGTTGACCCCTAAATGTGTTTAATACAATTTAATAAATGCTCTACCTCTGGTTGGCTGCCTGTTCTGTCAGAGTATTCTGAATCCGGAGAGAGTGGACCCTGTATTATTTGTGATGCGTACCTTTCTGGTAGAAAGACTTGCTATTTCCATTTACACCCAGGACTGCGATTTAAGTTGTGGCATTTAAATTTTGGCATTCCTGAAGAGTGGTTGAAAAATTGTCTCTGCATTGTTTGCTTTCCATATATTTAAATTTAATAGTTAAAATGCGGACCACCACTTGATTTCCTGATCAATATTCAGGGAGAGAACTATTGCTTACCAGGAACCCTTCAATTGGAGAATTATCTGACACAATGAAATGACATAATTCACAAAACCATAGAAATGTTTTGGTGCCATTCAGAGGCCATTCAGCCCATCCTTTCTGCGCCGGCCAAAAAGAGGAAAAAGAAACTAGCTGCTCATTTTAATCCCACTTTTTCCAGCACCTAATAATAATAATAATCTTTATTAGTGTCACAAGTAGGCTTACGTTAACACTGCAATGAAGTTACTGTGAAAACCCCCTAGTTGTTCTACTCTGGCACCTGTTCGGGTTGACTGAGGGAGAATTCAGAATGTCTGATTCACCTAACAAGCACGTCTTTCGGGACTTTATGGGAGGAAACCGGAGGAAACCCATCCAGACGCGGGGAGAACATGCAGACTCCGCACAGACGGTGACCCAAGCTGGGAATTGAACCCGGGTCCCTGCGCTGTGAAGCAAGAGTGCTAACCACTGTGCTACCGCACCATACTAGTTCATAGCCTTGCAGGTTAAACAACTTCAGATGTACATCCAGGTACCTTTACAAATTTGTTGAACGTTTTCCAAAACGTTTTAATTATTTGATATCCAGATCAATTCTGAACATTTGTTCTTGAGTTATAACTTTTTTTTATTGGTTACCTTCAGTACCGACTGCTACGTTAGTATTAAGATTTTAAGCAATCTTAGCCGAAACCTTATGGAATTGCTGATGTAACCCTCATGGCTGCTGGGAAACATTATGGGGAAAGCATTTCAAACAATTCTTCAATTAAAGAGTTCTTTGATTGCTTTGAAAGCCAATGGCATTCTGCCCTCCGTTTGTTTTCACCATATGGATCTTCTGTTATGCTCTAACTTTATCAAGATATGTTGTTAGGCATATTATTAAAAAGTTCAAACTGCAGCAGAAAGAGCGCGCGTTGCTTTGGAAACTTTCCCCAAATAGTTTTTCTGGGAATTTTTGCTAGGCCATCCCCAGCTCTACCAGGAACTGCTCCTGTTTAGGAAACTCCCTAATTGAATGACTGATCTAAGTTCTGTTTATTGCTCATTTCGGCTGTCACAATAGTGGAAAGGCAATATCTTCATGGCCGTTTTTCCAGGTGAGTACAATTGCTTTTCAAGACAATGCTCCTTGGCGATCAGCAACACGTTGATGTAGATTGAAGATATTGTAGGAAGCTTCAGTGGGCAGTCCTACGGTTTCTCAATATAATGCACACAAATCCAGAGGAGCTCGCAGTGAATTTTTACCACATTAAGTACATGTTTAGAAGGGGCTGTGTAACTGAGCGAGGGGAGGATTTCTGTGACAGTTCTGCTTGAAAAGACTGCCCACAGCCTCCGAATGTCTACTTGGTGGGTCTCTTATGAAAAACTACTGTTCACTGAGTTTTTACCAACACGGGTTCCGAGGCCAGAGTGGCGCTAATTACTGAGTTAACAAAGAATCAATCAACATTCATGTAGATGTGATGTTCTTCTTCACTAAAGTTGATCCCTCTTAAATGAAGCGCATCTTGCCACTGAGCGTCACATGCCCACACTGGGAAAATTGCAGCATTTTCATTAGATTTGTAAATGCATTTAAAAGATGTGTTATTACAATGTCAATATTATTAAAGCCCTAGCATGGATTTGCCTATCTGGATTAATCTAATGCCAGCAAATAAGCGGGGTTGATGCCAGCGTTAAAGTAATGTCAGTTTGAACTCCGAAGCAAGTTTTAATCGATGGCTGTGTTTAGGTTCTGCAGTCTTCTTGAGACTGAAAATAGGTTTGGAATTTGATGTGAGGGTGTGTTTGTGTGTAAGTTTAGCATTGCTGTGAAGTGGTTTCAGCTTCACAATGCTGAATAGGGTTGGGATGCTAAGGCTTGAACTGTTGAGAGACTCTGCTCCAGGGTCAGCTCGGGTACTGTCACTGATTTTAAATGGAATTTATACCCTAACTGCTGCATTAAGGCAGAGCAAAATCGGCTTTGCATCTATGCTCCAAATTTGGCATAAATGCACCATAACCCAGCTATGGACTAATATAATTCAAAACGTTGGTGAGTAAATCTTCTGGGTGTTTTGCATTGTACTGAGTGGAAGAGATTTTGCTGTTTTGGTCTTAAACTCATGGGCTCTGCTTTATCCGATCAGATGGGTGCTGGCTGCACACATTTTTGTCTGCTTTTGTGCTATTACTGACAGATGCTGCTCTCCCCTGTTACACGCGTTTTGAGGATAGCATTTCAACTCTTTGAGACTTTCGATATGGGTGCCTTAAAGGTGCTTGCGACAGTATAGTATACAGACAGTATCGTTAGGATGCCACCATGTCTTGAGTTGCAGTTGGTGGCAAGATTGACACCAGCTTGTGTGGTGCTGCTGGTTTTATTTTTCCTGTGAAATTACAACAGCGAAAAATTGCCTCTCTAAAATAGAAAATGTCCAGCTTGTCCTCATGACCAAGAACATCCTTAGCATGTGCTCTATATGAGGGGGAAGGGTAAGCGAAGCGCACTCTTTCCTACCGTTTAGCATGGAAAATGCACCTGTGTATTTTTTATTAATTACCTCACGGGATGTGGATGTTTCTGGCTCGGCCAGCATTTATTGCCCATCCTTCAGTTCCCATGCAGAGAATAGCTTGGACTGCAGCAGGTAGCATAGAGAACAGTTAGATTGCACTACATCTGCTGGAGCGTTGCGATCATCAGCCTGTTGAATTTTGAAACGGTTATAGAACATAGAACATAGAACAGTACAGTACAGCACAGAACAGGCCCTTCGGCCCTCAATGTTGTGCCGAGCCATGATCACCCTACTCAAACCCACGTATCCACCCTATACCCGTAACCCAACAACCCCCCCCCCCTTAACCTTACTTTTATTAGGACACTACGGGCAATTTAGCATGGCCAATCCACCTAACCAGCACATCTTTGGACTGTGGGAGGAAACCGGAGCACCCGGAGGAAACCCACGCACACAGGGGGAGGACATGCAGACTCCACACAGACAGTGACCCAGCCGGGAATCGAACCTGGGACCCTGGAGCTGTGAAGCATTTATGCTAACCACCATGCTACCCTGCTGCCCCAGTTATTGAAATGTTGCTTGGAGGAATTAAAATTCTGTTTTGAAATGTCCTGTTATTGAGGCAGGAGAAGGTCTTTTGGCGCACTGGGTAGGCTCCTGGGTCAGAAGCTCTGGGTGACCAACGTGTGTCAGACCAATCAAAAAGAAATGGCAAATGGGTTTTGGTTATGTTAAAAACTGACCAGAGCCAACAATTGATTCAATCCAAGAATCCACTGATCATAGCCACCTTCCTGGCTCCCTGCCCAGCTCATACATCTCAAGTTCAGTTCGCTGAGCTATGATTCAAGCCCCACATCCAGTCCATAACCAGAAGCACATAACTTCGAAAACCGAAATGCAATTGCTTGCTCGTTGTTGATTTTCCCCACTGCACCCACTCCCACCCCCCATCATGTCGTCCCTGTGTTGGCACACTCCATTTCAAGAGACATAGACTCGAGCATATCAGACTTAAGATTGGTTTAGCCAACCAGCACCGTGGTTAGACCACACCAGTTATTGGCTGCAGTAGTAGGGTCATTCTGGAGAGCAAAGCTAGCCCTTTAATTGCTCTTTGCCCCCTCGACCTACACTTTTAGCAGCAATTAATTCCTCGCCTATAAAATTGAATTGTGCTGATTGATGTTTGGAAGTTTGCCTAATCTGTCTCCTAATCTTTCAGTTGCTCACAGAGCAAAGCCTCCACAAATTCCCCCACCTCCCTGGTTTTACCTGCCCTAGCCTTCAACCTGTGTTTCTCTAGTTTCTCTTTCATCAACCCAGGCGCTCTTTCATAGTTCATCTCAGTCATGAGACTTCTACTTTCCTGACCAAATTTAACTGAGCCGCTGACCATCCAATCTCTCTTCCTGGTTTCCACGCTAGCTGACACCGTAAACCTCCCCATCCCCTCCTCCCCCCCCCCCCCCCACCTCAAAATTATTATCATCATCCACTCTCTTCAAAAGGTCCATCCTCAAACCCTCTTTCCTTGCAAACTCCTGCCACGTTTACTTCACCTCCCGAGCTTTAGAAAATGTTACCTTCCATATACGTGGCCAATATTTTTTGTAATTCGATGTTTCGTTCCACTTTCTGCTCTGTCACACCTCCCTGAAACAACTGCGACGAACGTCAGAAAATACATCCTTTTGTGGTTGTAATTGCGATGCTTTCTCCTTGACCTCATCAATGTTTGGCACACTTCATTCTCCTCTGACACCTTCCCTCTGTTCTCCAGCTCAGTGTTATTGCCCTTGCTTGTTTTCATTCCTAGAAGCCCTACAGTGCAGAAGGAGGCCATTCAGCCCATCGAGTCTGCATCAACCCTTGGAAAAAGCATACCTCCTATGGGCAATCCACCTAACCCGCACATCTTTGGACTGTGGGAGGAAACTGGAGCACCCGGAGGAAACCCACGTAGACACGGAGAGAACGTGCAAACTCCACACAAGACAGTCACCTGGTCAGAATCTAACTCTTATCTCTGGCGCAGTGAGGCAGCAGTGCTAACCATTGTGCTGCCGTGCCACCCTATCAGGTTGTTACCTCTGGAGTCACCCAAAGAATGATCCTTGACGTCTTTTCCTTATCTATATGGAGCCCCTTGGTGACACCATTTGTGAGCAGAAACTGAACTGGACTAGCCAAATTAATATTGTGGCTACCAGGGCAGGTCAAAGGCTAGGATTCCTAGGGTGAGTAACTCTCCTCCTGACACCCAAAGCCTGTCCACCAGCTACAAGGCACAAGTCACTGGTGTAACGGAATGCTGTCCACTTGCCCAGATGTGCAGCTCCAACAACACCACAAGAAGCTCAACACCATCCAGGACAAAACAGCCCGCTTGATTGCTTCCCCTTCCACAAACATTCAAATCCTCAGCACCAACTAACAGTGGCAGCAGCTGTGTGTACTACCTACAAGATGCACCGCAGTAACTTACCAAGGTTCCTTGGACAGCACCTTCCAAACCCACGACCACTACCATCCAGAAGGACAAAAGCAGCAGATACCTGGGAACCCCATCACCTGGAGGTTCATCTCCAAGTCACTCACCACCCTGACTTGGAAATATATCACCATTCCTGGTCGCTGGGGTAACTTCCTGGAACTCCCTCCCTAATAGCACTATGGGTGTACCTACACATCAATGACTACAGAGGTTCAAGAAGGCAACTCATCACCTCCTAAAGGACAACTAGGGATGGGCAATAAATGCTGGTCTAACCAGCGATGCCCACATCCCATAAATTAATTTTTAAAAAAAACATGGGATCAGTATCCATGTGCACATTGATCCCAAACGGCTCGACCTTAAGTACCAATCTTAAACCTTGTTTGGTCTTCCTGAATAGGGGCTGGTTTAGCTCACTCAGCTAAATCGCTGGCTTTTAAAGCAGACCAAGCAGGCCAGCAGCACGGTTCGATTCCCGTACCAGCCTCCCCGGACAGGCGCCGGAATGTGGCGACTAGGGGCTTTTCACAGTAACTTAATTGAAGCCTACATGTGACAATAAGCGATTTTCATTTCATTTCAATTGTTATAGTGCCAGAGACCGTTCAGCCCATTGGGTCTGCTACTGCTTTATGAATGAGCATTTCTTTCTTTTTATATAAATTTAGAGTACCCAACTATTGCCTTTTTCCAATTTCGTGTTGCCAATCCACCTGACCTGCACATCTTTGGGTTGTGGGGGTGAGACCAACACAGACACGGGGAGAATGTGAAATTCCACATGGGCAGTGACCCAGAGCCGGGATCGAACTCCGCGCCGTAGGCAGCAATGCTAACCACTGCACTACCATGCCGTCCCAACGAGAATTTCACCAGGTGCCGTTCCCCTGCCTTCTCTGACCCTGCAGGTTGTGTTTTGTTTCAAGTAATAATCTCATTCCCTCTAGAATGCCTCTATTTAATCTGCCTCCGCCACATTCCAGGCGCTAACCACTCTCTGTTGGAAAACATTTTTCCTCGTGTCGCATTTGCTTCTTTTGCCAATTACTTTAAATCTGCACCATCTCGTTCGTGATCCTTTCCACGAATTGGAGCAGTTTCCTCCTGTCTACTCTGTCTAGATCCCTCATGATTTTGAATACATCTGTTATATCTCCTCTCTGCCGTCTTTCCTGCAAGCAAAAGAATCCCTACTTCAGAACTACCCGGAACCACACTCGTGAATCTCTTCTGTACTTTCTCCAATACCGTCACATCCTTTCTAAATTGCGGCACCTGGAACTGTACGCAATACTCAATACATACAAATGAAAGTAATTGATGCCATACACGCTCAAGTATGCTTGATAATGCCTTTATACTTTATGATACCATAATATCATATTTTATGGTGCAAATTAAAACTAGGATTGTTCCATCTGCCAAGATTATACCAGGGAGCAAGGAGACGTGAACAGCAAAGAATCTCCTCACCATCGGTAAGCCACAACTGGGCAGCCTTGAATGGAAATTTAGGTAAACATGCAGGTTTACTGAGGGCCACAGATTTTGAGGGGCGAGGTGACCTACTCCCATTCGGATGTATATGAAGGGCAGACCATAAGAGACCATAGGCACTGGTTTGGATAAATGTATTCCTTGAGTAAGAACGTTGGTATTTGGAAAGGTAGAAGCAAAAGCTTTGCCATCATTCAAGAGACTGTTATTGTGGAGGCCGACATATCTTCTGAAAGGATGAGGCGAATGGATTAAATGGTCTTCCACATCTACACTTTACTGTGAGAAGTATTGTATTTGTAAAAACGTGTTCTAATCGTGAGCATTTATGTATCATCGCCAAATGATTGAGATCATAGAAGTATGGCACAGACTGAGCCAATTTTCAGAAATCATTGACCTAGTTATGTCATAATTTTGCCTATCCCATTGCAAAATGCGATGATTTATGCAGGAAACATGTACAGCATAACAAAATCTCCCATGGTTCAATGCAAGACGCAAACAGGATTAGCATGGAAATTAAAAGATGTGACCAACAGCCAGTATTTTTAACAAAGATTTTATAGGATGACAAATGATGGAGGGATATGGAGAGGGTCCGAGAGTAAGGGGCCGAGATAACTGAAGGCTCTGCAGTCTTTAGTGAAGGAACGCAGTAAAGCAGTGTTGGATTTGCAGCATGCGAACAGGACAGGACCACAGGAGGAGGTTGAGAGTAGGGAGGAGAGAAAATCCTAAACCTTTGCCATCAATTCCATCTCTCTCCATAACGGCCCAGTCAGACCAAACCAAATTATTCACAATCGTGGTGTAGCATGCAAACCCCAAACTCAGTTTCCAACTCCCTATACTCCTCTGTAACCTTGAACACCTCCACTCCTGCCTCAACCCATCAGCTGCTGAATTGATCACATATAACGTTTGTTACTCCCGATTCAACAATTCCAATGTTCGCCTGGCTTGCCTTCCACATGCTCTGTAAACTTCAGCGAATCAGAAATCTACTATTCCACATCCAGAGTCCCTCGCTGACCACCCTTGATCTCGGTGATCCTCATTTGCCTCCCTAGGCAAATTTAAAGTTGTCTTTTGCATGTTTGACTTCCTTCATGACCTTCTGCACCCCCCCCCCCCCCGCAATCTTTGTATCATTCTCCCTCCCACCAACTGCCCCCCCCCCCCCCCATTGTTTTTTTCCATTCTTGTGAATCTTCACTGCTTTGAGTTTTCTACAGCTTTTCAGGCATAATGCTATTCCCCTTCATCAGCTGTCATGTGAGAGTACCTTTAAGAAATGGGCGTGTATCTAAATATCTGTAGTGAGAGTACCTTTAAGAAATGGGTGTTTACTACTGTAGTGATGTCAGAGTGGGTGGAGCTGGGCTGTCTGTCAGCTTTTTACTTTGTTTTTGAGCAGGCTGCAGGGTGTGGTTTAGTTTTGTTTTCAGTGTTGGAGCTGAAGCCAAACACAGCAGGTGTACTGTTGATCTCTCTGCCATCAAAAGACTATCTCTTGATCATTTGGTGAATTCAGAATTATAAATGTTTTCAGTAGTGACTTAACCTGATGTGCTTCTGATAAAGCACATGTTTTTAAGTCGTATGGATGTTAAAAAGGAAAGCTTAATGGTTTACTTAGTATTGTATTCTTTGGGGGATGTATTTGAATTAATGGTTGCTAGGATGTTCACTAGGTTTTAAAAAGGTTAACTTGAGTTCATAGAATAAACATTGTTTTGCTTTAAAAAAAATACTTTTCCATTTCTGCTGTACCACACCTGTAGAGTGGGCCGTGTGCTCCCCATTCCATAATCTATTAAAAGTTGTGGGTCAGGTGAACTCCATGATACACTTTGGGGTTCTCTAAACCCTGGCCCATAACAGCTGCACCACCTCATTTTCCAAAACCCTCCTGGAAACCTACTGGCCAACGTTTGGATGCTCCTCCTGACGTCTCCATCACTGTTGGCTCGGCATTTATTTTCCCCTGATTTCAACTCAAAGACACCTTGGGATGTTCTTCCTTACAGGAGCTGGATAAGTGCAAGTTGTTCTTGAAAATAGTATTGCCGATGAAACACATTTGTAAGGCGGGATTTTCCAGAGGTGGCATGTCATTGGCCACTGGTGTGATCTTCCAGTCCCGTCGATGTCTCTGGCATTTTGTCTGGTTCGTCTGTCCCGCTGCCGTGGAACCCGCCGTGGGCGAGGGCCGCCTTTGGCGGGACCAGAAGATTGCATGAGCGGAAAGAGCTGGAAAATCCCGTAGTTTTTGTTCACAGTAAGTATGCTCCTGTCACATAATGGTGATACCCCCAGACTCGGCATGAATACTTTCCGCTTGCACAATGGAATACTCTGAAGTTATGGAGTTGTTCCTGGTATGGTTCTGTGGTTGAGTGTACGTGTGTGTATTTACTACTGAGGTGTATGAAACTGTTAAGTTCCAATAGAGAATGTACTTGGACAGGTTACAGGAAAGCAAGAATAGCTTGATCTGGTTTCCAGCTGGGATTCCCCGAGTCTGTATGTATCAATACGGGATCAGACAAATATAATTAAATAGAACAGGAACCAGCTTGTTTGGAATATTTTTAAGCGTTCAATCAGTACTAGTATCTGGCTGATTTTTTTTTCCCCCTCCACTTTGTCAATCAGAAACCTGCTGTATAGGGGACTAATTCCGGGAGAACCGTTAAGATTGGATTTCACGACCCTCTGCTGGGCGTGAATTTAGCAGGGGTGATGGGGCTGGGGAGTGAATCATGTAAAATACGAGGGGTCACCTGCCAACTACTTTGCCACTCACTCCCGAGCTGTTCCCCATAATCGGCAGGTGGCAAAATCAACAGTCCACCTGGCATTTTACAATAAATAATACATTAGCAGTCAATTGAGCTTATTCCCAAGATAATTGACCAGGGTATCGCACTGCTCACACCATAATATCTTTGGTGTGGGCAGGATTGGACAGGCCGTTTTTTTTTTTTGATTGAGCCCAAGCCCAAATAGAGTAGGACAAAGTAGGTAGGGGTCGATCAACATGGAGAAAAGAGTGCCCTGTGCATATCGGGAATTTCCCCCCGTTCCAAGATTTACCCCCCTCATTCCTTCCGTCCTGCCCTCCGAGACATGGGCCCTGGCATCCATCCTCTCTGCATGGGCCTGCTTGCAGCTCTGGCATTGGATCTGGGGCTTAGTGGCCAGCAGCTTGAGGGCAGGACCTCCACTACCACCACCCCCAGACTGAGGGGCAAAAGTCCCCCTCTCTTCTGATTTAGCCTTCCACCATCACACTGTGGCTGTGGGGTGGGGGGGGGGGGGGGGGGGCAGGCTTCTTTCAGGTGTATGGGCTACCGTTTGTCTTTCCTTCTGATTGGAAGGGGGTGGGGCAAGTAATTGCAGCAAAACAATCTGCCCCCTCCTCCCCATAAAATCCAGTCTTTAATGGCACTGAGCCAGAATTTACACAAGGTATTCTGGTACAGAGTGATACCATCCTGTGTAAACCTTGGGCAGTAAAGGCATCACAGCAGCCCATGGAATAATATCTTCACGTTTATTCACAAGGAGTTCCTTTTGTAGCAGTCACTCTATGGTGTTGGTTTTTAGTCTTTAGTTTTATACTTGCGTCTTTAATTACCTTTTTTGTTTTAACTCATTTCACTGATGCCCATTTGGTCCTGGGCTTTAGGATTTCTTGGTAAGGCCTTCAGAACAGAAGCAAGAAAAATAGATAATTTTTTTTGCTGAAAAGCTTTACTGATGGATTTGCCAGTTTAACTATTAAGCTGAATGACCAGACCATTCTAAGCATCTGCGGAGAGAGAAACACTGTTTTTTTTTAAAATTTAGATTACCCAATTATTTTTTCCAATTAAGGGGCAATTTAGCATGGCCAATCCACCTACTCTGCACATTTTTGGGTTGTGGGGGCGAAACCCACGCAGACACGGGGAGAATGTGCAAACTCCACACGGACAGTGACCCAGAGCCAGGATTGAACCTGGGACCTCAGCTCCGTGAGGCGGTTGTGCTAACCACTAGGCCACCGTGCTGCCCGAGAGAAACACTGTTAACGTTTGGAGTCCGAATGATCTTTCCAGAGGGTTTCTGTAGAAGGGGGGGGGGAGATATGGACGCATGTTAACATAAACAAATGACAAAAAGGAATCGGGAATCACACATAGTCACCATTAACACATTCAGTCCTTCTCCCAGCACCCCGCCCCCTAATGTTCGATGTGATCCAATTCTAGAAAGTGCATTATGCATGGCGCCCATGAATTGTAGAACCCCTCCATCCTTCCCCTCAGTTCAAATTTGACTTTTTCAAGCGTCAAGAATTCCAGCAGGTCCTCCCGCCGCGCCAGGGCACAGGGTGGAGAGGTTGATCTCCATCCCAACAGGATTCACCTTTGGGCGATCAACGAGGCGAAGGCTACAGCACCTGCCTCCATGCCCGTTTCCAACCCTGGCTGGTCCGGCACCCCGAATGTGGCCTCCCGGATGCCTGGGTCCAGTTTCATGTGTTCAGTCCACCTAGCCGGCACATCTTTGGGTTGTGGGGGTGAAACCCACACAGACACGGGGAGAATGTGCAAACTCCACACGAACAGTGACCCAGAGCCGGGATCGAACCTGGGACCTCAGCGCCGTGAGGCAGCAGGGCTAACCCACTGCGCCACCGTGCTGCCCAGCACATTCATTTTAACCGCCTGTACCATACCCGCCAGTGACAGAGGGAGACCATCCCACCTTGCCAGATCAGCTTTCACCCTCCCCACCAAACTAAAAATGTTGTACCTACAGAGCCCCCCACCCCCCCCCAATCTTGAGCATCCTGCATCCCTAGGAATCTAAAGTGAGTCCCTGCCTTACGGAATAGCAGCCCCCCACCCCTGCCCCCACCCCTGGCCGAGACACCACAAAATATTCACACTTGTCTAGATTTAATTTGTACTCTGAGAAAGACCCAAACACCCGAAGCAGCTCCAGTATTCCCCTATTGACACACTCTGTTCCGACACGCAAGTCATCGGCATATAAGGACACCCTATGCTCTATTCCCCCCCCCCCCCCCCCCCGCACTATTCCTTTCCATACACCCAAACTTCTTAATGCGATGGTCAGTGGCTCAATCACGAGTGCAAACAGCAGGGGGGACATGGGACATCCCTGCCTAGTCCAACAGTGGAGAGGAAAGTATTCTGAACTGATGTTATTTGTGCGGACACTGGCCCTCGGCTACTTATATAAAACTTTACCCAGTCCACAAATATGGGTCCAATTCCAAACCACTCTAGAACTGCCATCAAGTACCCCCATTCTACCCGGTCAAATGCATTCTCAGCGTCCAATGCCCTAACCACCTGTTTCCTTCCCCTCTACCGGTACCATAACCATGTCCAATACCCTCCTAATGTTCGAAAAAAGCTTCCTGCCTCTCTCAAACCCTGTCTGATCTTCACCTATCACCTTCGGGAGGCACTCCTCTAGCCTACCTGCCACTACCTTCGCCATTATCTTTGTGTCCACGTTTAAAAGTGATATGGGCCTATACGACCCACATTCCGTCGGATCCTTATCTTTCTTAAGTAACAGGGAAATCGATGCCTGTCCCAAAGTTTGTGGTAACACCCCCTTCCCTATCGCCTCTTCAAACATCCCCACCATCAGCGGTACCAGCTTATTTTTGAACTTTTTATAGTATTCCACCAGGACCCATCTGGCCCTGCCACCTTCCCCGACTGCATCCTCCTAATCGCATCCTTTATCACCTGCTCCACAATCGCCCCCTCTAATGTAGCCCTATCCCCCTCCCCTAACCTCGGGTACACCAGCCCATCTAGAAATTCCTGCATCTCCCAGCCTCTCCCAGGTGGCTCTGACCTGTACAACCTCTCATAGAATTCTTTAAAGACCTTGTTAATCTGATCTGGAGCTACAACCAACTTCCCTGCCCTGTCCCGCACCTGGACAATTTCCCTTACCGCAGACTCCCTACGGAGCTGACCTGCCAACATCCACCCCACCTTCTCTTCCATGCTCGTGAACTGCCCCCCTTGCTCGCCTCAATTGGCGTACCGCCTTCCTGGTAAATAGTCGGTCAAAGCTCGCCTGGAGTTCCTTCCTCTTTTCCAACTGCGCTGGGTCCCTATCTTCTGCATACCTCCTGTCTACTTCCAGCATCTCATCTATTACCCTCTGACATTCCAACCTCTCTTCTTTGTGTAACCTAGCCTTGAACGAGATCATCTCACCCCTCACCACCACCGTTAAAGCCTCCCAGACAACTGCCTTCGACACCTTACTAGTGCTGTTAAAACCTACATATTCCTCGATTACTTTTTCAATTTTGTCACAGAACCCTCGGTCCCCTAACAGTCCCACATTTAACTTCCACCTGGTCTCTGCACCATCCCCTTCTCCAGTACCATATCCACCCAATGCGGGGTATGATCCGATATTGCAATTGCCGAGTATTCCGACCCCTTGACCCCAGCCAGCAGCGCCTTCCCACCATGAAAAAGTCAATCGCTGAGTATACCTTATGGACCGTTGAGATAAACGAATACTCCTGCTCCCTCGGGTCAAGAAACCTCCAAGGGTCCACCCCTCCCATTTCCACCATTAGCCTAGCCAGCGCCTTCGCCACCCCCCCCCCCCCCCCCCCCTCCCGAAGGGACCAGCGAGCGCGGCCGTGACCTCTCCAACCTTGGCTCCTGCACCAAGTTCCAGTTCTCTCGCTCTCTCGCTCTCTCGCTCTCTCTCTTGCTCTCGCTCTCTCTCTCTCTCTCTCTCTCTCTCTCTCTCCTCTCTTCTCTCTTTCCCCCCCCTATTATCAATTTTTGTGTGTCCAAGTCGGGGATGGATCCACACACCTTTGCGAATCCCACATCGTCCCAATTGGGACCATATACACTTGCCAGCGACACTAGCCTCCCTTCCAGTGCCCCTGTCACAATCACATACCTATCCCCCTGATCTGCAACCACCGTCTCCATCTGGAAGTGTACTCTTTTACTGACCATTACCGCTACCCCTCGAGCCCTTCCATCAAATCCAGAGTGAAACGCTTGACTCACCCAGCCCTTTTTAGGTCTCACTTGGTCCTTCACCCTCGGGTGAGTCTCCTGCAGCATTGCTACATCGGCTTTCAAACTTTAAGATGCGCAAGCACCCTTGAGCTCTTGACTGGGCCTCCCAGCCCCCTCACGTTCCACGTGACTATCCTAACTGCCCCCCCCCCCCCCCCCCCACCCTTATCCACCATCATCATACCACCGGGCCCTGCCCCATGACCCTGACCTGTCCCTTTCCATTATTAACATTGAACCTGCTCCCCCCTCCCAGAATCCCCCGAACCCCCCACTTGCTCGCTTCATAGGCCCCTCAACCTGCTACTTGGGCTGCAATGTCCGCAGCCCTCCTCTCACCTCCCCTCTGTTCACTTGCCAACTTTAGTTAGCTAGTGCAGGTGGTTTCTCCCCCCCCCCCCCCCCTCCACAAAAGGCATACTGTCCCCTCCCACCCAGTCCCAGAAGAAAAAGAAAAACAATTGAACCCATGCAATTCATGAAATAACATATAACATGCAACAAAAAAGAAGGACAAAATGCCAATCCCAAACAAAAACTTAAATTCTAACAATGTGAAGTTAGGTGAGTTACAATACAGGTCGGTGAAATGAAATTATAACATTTATACATTTTCCAGGTCCCCAATCGCCGTCCACTGTCTCTCTTCCAAATAAAAAAAAAATGTCAAGTTCAAAAAATCTATTCTCCTTCAAACATCCCAAACATTAATTTTCAGCGGGCGGGTGGGAGGAGGGGTACCCAGTGTGCGCTGCTCCCCCTCTACATATGTGCTGGATTCAGGCCTCGCCCCTGCTCCTCCAGCCACGGGGGGGGGGGGGGGGGGGGTCCCAACCGGCTCCAAACTGGTCCGACCCGGTGCCCGCCCCTCGGGGCCCCAAAAGAAGAAATCGTGACCGGCGAAACCACGGTGGAATCCCTGGAAAACGCTGACCGGCGGGAACTCCTCTCCAGCACGACCGCTCCGCTTGCGCGCACCACCGGAAGTCTCACAGACGCGAAATGTTAACTGTGTTTCTCTCTCCACATTCGCTGCCAGACCTGCTGAGGTATTTCCAGCATTTTCTGTTTTTCAACATTTTCAGTATTTCCAGCATCTGCAGTATTTTGCTTTGATTTAGACGATTCTGAGAGTTGGGTTTTGATTCAATGAATCCAGCAAGTTGTTCCTTTACAGAATGGAACAGCCAGGCGAGAAATGAAAAGCGTATGGAAAGTGCTGTTGCGTTATAAAGCAAATAATGCATGAACAATGACTTAGCGTCTGCCATGACTTCCCAAAACAATTTGTAGCCAATTAAGTACTTTGCAGTGTAGATATTGTTGTAACGTAGGGAAAGCGCGCTGTGAATTGCAATACACCTGCAATTCGCCATAAACAGCAATCCGTTTTAGTGATGTTGGTTGAGGGATAAATATTAGTCATAGAATCATAGAATTAGCATGAGTCTGCACCAGCCATTGTAAAGACACCCTACACCTCCACCCTATCCCTGTACCCAGTAACCCCACCCAACCTTTTGGACACTAAGGACAATTTAGCATGGCCAATCCACCTAACCTGCACGTCTTTGGACTGTGGGAGGAAACCGGAGCACCCGGAGGAGACCCACACAGACACTGGGAGAACGTGCAGACTCCGCACAGACAGTGACCCAAGCTGGGAATCGAACCTGGGACCCTGGAGCTGTGAAGCAATTGTGCTAGCCACTGTGCTGCCATGCCCCCGGGAGAGCTACTGGACTCCTCTTTGAGTAGCACTTTGTATTTTATGTTATGTCCATCTGAGAGAGCAAGATGGAGGCCATTTAAGGCATCTCATCAGAAGGGTGGCACTTCTGACATGCAGGACTCTCAGTACAACGCGAGGGGGGGGGGGGGTTGCTTTACATAATGCACTCGTGAAGCCCTCAAAGATATACTTTCAAAATGATGTTTCAACCATTATTCTGTTCAAAGTAGGTTTAAAAGCCAAAGGGAGTATTATCCAGTTCTGCACTTGTCAGTTCTAATAGTTGTCGCGCGTTTGTGAAAACGAAATAGCTTTTTCAAAATAACTTCTGCATTTACTGAAAGGTTACAGACTGACAATTTGTCATGTCTCCTGGGATAGAAAGTTCTGACTACCTCACTGGTGCAAAAAGGAGCACTCTGAGGGAATTTCCATTCTTTCCCCTCCAAACCTCTTGAGGCTTTCTTTCATATTCTAAAGCCTAAACCAATGCAATTCATAACCATAGGAGTGCTGATGTTCCTCTCCATTTTCTCTTCCCATTTTTCTTTCCCCGTTTGTCTATTCTCCTTTGAAGGGACTGTGTATCTTGGGCAACCTTTTGATCCATGTGGCTGGTGCCCATGCATGTGAGTCAGGACAATAGAGTTTGGCATGGGCTTCACCATAACCAAGCCAATTCCTCTCCTCATCTAACAGATGCCTACACAGATTGCACCAAGAATCAATGGACCTAGAAACGCTGTCTATTTTCTCTCCCTACTGTTCTCCCCTCCTCCCTACTCTAAGGGTGCTGAGGTTATCTGTAGCTTTCACTGCTGTGTTGACAGATTGGCTAATGTTGTTTCAATTGATCTCAAAATCTTCCTGGTCTCCATGACTCAGTATCCCTACAGTGCAGAAGGAGGTCTTTTGGCCCATTGAGTCTGCACTGATCCTCTGAAAGAGCACCCTAACAAGACCCATGTCTTCACCTTATCCCCATAACCCCACCTAATCTTTGGACACCAAGAGGCAGTTTAACATGACCAATCCACCTAATCTGCACATCTTTGGACTGAGGAATCAGAAGCTCCCGGAGGAAACCCACGCAGACACGGGGAGAACATGAAAGTTCCACACAGTCACCCAAGGTCGGTACCCAACCCGGTCCCTGGCGCTATGAGGCAGCAAGGCTAACTGCTGTGCCACGATGCCCAAAAACAAATTAATCATTGGGGTTCACAGGATTCTTTCTGTCTGGCTTTATGCTCAAGCTTGCTATAGGGTAAGAAGTGCCATGTTCTATCTAGCTGCACCAGAGGATGTAGATGTAGCAGAGCTCCTTGCAGGAGCAATGAGGGGAGTAAATGGTGAAGAGAGTTGAATCCATGAGTACAGTGCTTCAGAGCTCGCATCTGAGTTGGGCAGAACATAACCGGTGACCATATGCAGAGCTCTAATTGAGAAAATTTGAATTTCCTGTCTCCTGAGCAGGAATGATGTATGGAAAAGGATACAGGCTAACTTAATGTGAAAACCCACAGGATTGAGGGAAAAATTGAACCCGTGTGGAGGCAGGCTCAGTTGCTTTGTGCGTGTGATAGTGTGCAGCCCAAACCATGATTGACAAGCCAAGAAAAGTCAGATGTAAATAAATCTCATTCATTCCAGAGCACTGAGTAATGGGGAAATGGGAAATGCGCACAATTGATCATATGCCACTGCTGTCTATTTTGTAACCTTGATGTACAATTATGTTCGCTACAAGTATGCTACAAGTTGCATAAAGGATTAGAGGGTGTGCTATTGGAATACATGGTAATTTTGTTTTGCAGTAGGGTTTATTTTAGGATCTGGGACTTTCCTCTTGCATCCCTTATTGGCTCCGAAGGCATCCTGCCAGTGAATCCGAGTGTTTACTAGATTTGGACGTGATACAAGTTCTTTAGTCAGCCAGTTCTCTCCCAACTGAGAGGCTGAAGGAGCGGAGTGTAAAAGACATGTCCGTTCTAGCTAGGGGTGCACGTATAAATAGAAGACACAAGAGGACTGAAGGTGCAGACTCTTGGAAACGAGAAACTTCCATCGTTATTCCAGTTGCTTTATTGAAAGAATAATTTTTCAATAGAGCAAGGAATTTTGTGTTTGTTCACTTTGTATGGCATCCCTTTTAGGTACTTAGATATCACGTGTCACTTGAAAGTTGAAGGGAAGCCTTTATGTTTTTGCGGGTTTTCGGTTGAAGTTCACTTTGAGTTGGGTGGGTAATGAAATGATTTGAAAACTGTTCCTTCACCGGTGGGACTTGAATTCTAATCAAGTTTTAAAAAGAAAATAGCAATCCCAATTCCAGTTCAACACTGGAGAACTATCACTTTCAGTTGCACTGCACCTGAACGCTATAAAATGGACGTGAAAATATAAGTCTTGCACGTTTGCCAGGCACCATTTGCAAAAATGTAATTGGAATCCAGGTGGGCTGAGGTAATGTTTTCATTACTATTGATCTATTTGTCTGTAAAATTTCGGTTGGATTTTAAGCTTCTCTGCCAAGGTTTAAAGGTGGGGGAAGGGCATGTAAAATTCAGCAGCTTTTTAGTCCACCTGCTCCTAACCGGTCTGAAATTTTCAGGGTTTGTGGGAGAAGTGTCAGGTCACCCTCCTGCCTTCAGCCTATTGAAGCCCATAAGTGGCAAATCAATGGCTGCTTAAGGACCTCATTCCACCCCTGCTGGTACTTTACCATTACTTTAGCAGGGGAGGCCCACTCCATTCGGGAAGGGGGGCTGGTGTCAGGCAAGGAGGGGGAAACCTCTGAATCCATCAGAGGCAGCCCCCTCAATGATATAGCCTCTTTAACCCTTCTCCTAACCTAGCAAACCCAATCCCCTGGCTCGTTCACAAGACCTCCATGACTCTAGACTTACTTGGCTCCTCTGCATGATGGGACTGCCTACGATCCCTGCAGTGACTGCCACTCCCAACAGGTGCTGCTGGGACGACACAGCTGTTGGCCATCCGATTGGTTGACAGATCTCTATGGTGGGACTTCCTCCCCAGATAGGGGCAGAGGCCTTGTCTTCAAGCATCAATGCTGTTCCCAGTTTCAAGTTGCTGCGAGGCAGCATTGGGATCATGGGCGGGCTTCCACCCACAACCTCCTAGTTGGCTGGGAAAAGGTGGAAGTGGTAGTGCCCCGGGAAATCCATCCCTAAATCTCAAAAACAAATGGATGAATTTCAACGAAACCTGGTACATATGGTGCAGTCCAAGGAACAACAAATTGTTTTTTGGCAAAGATGTAGGTCTGGATCCTAGAATTTTTTTTTTAAAAAAAAGGATCCTTTAACATTTGGCAATGGGGTGATTGTTGTAGTTTGGGCTAGAATGTTGTCCGTTGCCTCGGCTGCTCTGGTGGAATTTGTCACAGATGTCAAAATGTAAACCGAGGTTTGGAGCAGGTTGTTGGAGATGCATTGGCCTGAAGCTTCTTCCGTAAGATGGAAGCTCTTAATAAAAAAATATTTCTGCTTTGTAGTTCTAAAGCATCAAGCAAGCAGGGGAAAACCTCAAGGAAGAGCTGAGTAATTTTAATAATGTTGAATTAACGCAGCGTGGCAGAGGTATGCTCTCTTCTGAGTGCCCTCGTCTCTTGTTTTCAGTGTTTTTGTTTTGAAGAGACAAGCTTTTTGCCAGTAATTTGACTGAAAATATAGTCCTTTCTCCAACTTTGACTGAAAGTCTCCAGTTTCAGAAGCCCTTAGATTTGTTCATCTTTGACTCAGCCACCTAGCCCATTTAAGGCCGGTGACCAAGGACATGTTTCCTGTTTCACGTAGAATAGTTTGCAGCTCTGTATTTGTCACAAAAAGGAGCACACACACGAGCACCGTGTCTGTGCGCACACACCCTATGCACACGTCTCTATATGCATACACACACCCTTCTGCACCTTGACTGGTAGAACTTCCCAGGGCATTAGTATTTCTATGGATATTGTCTATATTAACAGTTGGAGTAATAACGACTGCAGTAAATTTGACCTTTGTCAGGCAGGAGCATTTCTTCTTAGTATTATGATTAGAAGTGGAAAGGCTAACCACTGGATATTTGAAAGCTGATTAAGACTGAATTAGGCCTCGTTACTTTTCCAATTTCTCTCACTACTGCTTTCCTTCCTCTATTCGTTGTTGCTTTTTTGTTGTCACAATGCTGACCGTCCAATGAGCAGTTTTATTTGTATTACTCAATGACAACGTTCCTAGTGGCAGAAAACCTAATAATGCAGTGTCAGAATGTTAGATTGCACGCTTCAGGTCTGACTGACTTAACGTATTAGTATTCTACCTTCAACAAAGGGCAGAATTTTCCCATCTGGGACTAAGTCCTGTGGTGGTGCGAGAACGTGGAATGTTTACCGCTGCAGAGGTTGGTAGGCAACCACGGTATATCCCCCGGCCCTGACTGAGTGTTTTGCAGCAAGGCAGGCCCGATGACATATAGTCCACCCTCCTTTCCAGCTGCCATATTGGAAAAAGTGTCCCAACATCACTGACTCACTATGGACCTCCTGAAAAAGAAGATGAATGTCCAGGAAAACACAAGCTGGAAGATGGACCTCCTTGTGACTCTGAATCTGGAAGGTCCACCTGTCCACCCAGACATTGTTCAAGAGTCCCAGCGTCTGTACGCCATGTTGTTCCGGACATGCTTTGGATCAGTGTGTTTGCCTGATGCCGTCAGAGAATTGGGTGTGGGTGGACAATCTTCGGGCCTTCATCTGCATCCCATTAGCAGGATGTAAGGCAGCTTCACGCTGGCCTCCAGCGGATTTCCTGTTTCGCCATGGTGAGCACCAGTGGAAGATACCGTGGGAACCTCATGCCAGTGTGAAACTGATATTTGCAATCCCTCCAATTTTCCTTCCCTGCCTGTCATTGAACCTGCTGGCGAGGGCTTGGAGGAGCTTCGTCCAAAGTGCTTACATGTGCCTATAGTACCTATAATATCTAGAGATGCTGTAGAAAATTGACTTATCACCAATTTGCTTTAACTAGCCTGGCATTTCTTATTCTAAAATGGGACCTACACTATCATCTGTTATGAAAGACTTTGGATTTTAGCATAAATTTACTACAGAAATTTTATTGTAGAATTTTCTTCCCCTTGCTTTGGGACAGGAGGCTTGCATATATGTGTATTTGTGCACACACTTTTTTGATGCAGGAGAGGGGTCAAGCTCTGAAATAATACACTGAGAGGTTTAGTCACCCAAATATGGTGAAATTGGCTTGGATTCAATCCAAATTCAAATCCAATCTCCTTCCTTTACTGCCTCCAAAGACCTCTTGTGAATTGAGTTAGACCAGACTCAACCCCAATTCCCAGTAGATATGGATGCACAGCATTAAATAATACATCATTTGTTCCTGATTTTGGTTCCAAGAAGAAGAAGAATTGATGATTCAGGCAATAGAAATCTGTCTGTACACTCCACATTTACACTTCTGGCAGACATTCTGTTGGAGTAATGTTGTGAGTTTATTTCCCCCCCCCCCCCCCCCCCCCCCCCCCCCACAAGGGTCAATGTGTAGTGAGCAGGATGTTGCTTCATTGTATCAAATTAATCTAAGTGATAGACAGTCTTAATTCGACTCGATCGTTTTGCTTACCTGCTGACGCCTTAACCTAGCCAAGGGCTACCAGAAAGTGGGTATGCAACTCCATAATGTGCGGAATCAGTTTATGCAATGCAGTCAGAGACCTGGCCTATTAAACCTCCATACTAAAAGCTGCTGCTTCTTTACAGATTTGGACGGCCATAGGCCATGGCAACAGCAAGAAACATAGAGTCATCAGCCCCACTGCTTTCCCTGGAATCCCTGATGCAGCAGGCAAATGTGTCTCACCTTCCAAATAGCAAGCTGTCATCCCTAAGCATTGAACCAGAGGATGGGGGTTACGTGGAAAGGTTTGTGCTGAAACTTGAAAACAAGTACAAGTGTGAACATTGTCACCTTGCCCTCTGCAACCCCAAACAGACTGCGTGTGGCCACAGATTCTGTGAAAGCTGTGTGAGGAAAATTCTTGGGTAAGAGACCACTTATTTTAAATTCTGATGTATAATTTTGGATAAATGAAATGGATCCTCTTTCAGATATTGCAATTATTGTTTGTTCAATTTGGCCAAGGGGCTTAAAAAAAAAAGTAATTCTGGGCTCATTTCATCTGAATACGTAACTTACTTTGCAAACTTCGCACAGTCCAAAGATGTGCGGGTTAGGTGGATTGGCCATGCTAAATTGCCCGTAGTGTCCTAAAAAGTAAGGTTAAGGGGGGGTTGTTGGGTTACGGGTATAGGCTAGATACGTGGGTTTGAGCAGGGTGATCATTGCTTGGCACAACATCGAGGGCCGAAGGGCCTGTTCTGTGCTGTACTGTTCTAATGTTCTAACTATTATCTGTGACGTGGTGAGAGCAAGATACCGGAGGTCAATAAGAAACTTTTTGTCAAATATTGAATTACTGATAATTGACGGATGTTTCAGAAATACCAGTTATAATAGCAACCAAACTTCACCGGGAAGAGTCACCACATAAAGCTTGGTGTATGTTGGGATCAGTATTGTGCTAACAAACCAGTGGCTGTTGGGAAAATGACATTTGGGCCAAATAATATCTTTTGTTATTGAAAATTATATTTCCAATCACTTCCTTGGTGATCAATTGATGAGTCATGTTTATGCGACTAGTACCGTATTTGAAGTATATAAGTAAACAAACAAGCATCCATGGGGATGGGTGAGCTCTGGAACCCAGGAACACCGGAAATAGGAGCAGGCGTAGGCAATTCAGCCCTTCGAACCTGCTCCCCCATTCAATCAGATCATGGCTGATCTCTTCCTGGTCTCAAATCCACCTCCCTACCTATCCCCATTTCCCTTTAACCCGTTTTAAAATCAAAAATGTATCTATCTCCTTCTTGAAATCATTGAATAACTCAGATTCCACCGCACTATAGGGCAGCGAGTTCCACAATCAACCCTGGGTTGATGGCATTGGAAATGAACATGTGGATATATTGCCAAGAAACTCTCCACAATAATTTTGAGAAGGAGTTTAGAACTTTTTCTGGTAATATAACTTGAATAGTACTCAGACCATGAAAGCTAAAAGGGAAAACGTGTCTTTTTAAATATCTGAAATTTGCAACCTGAACATTGTTTCTATACAATTAGGATTTAAATTGTGTCTGTATTCTTATTTGATGTTTTTAGGGGTCCAAAACCGGTTTGCCCAGTAGATGATGAGCCTTTATTTGGGAATATGGTAGGCAATCAAGTGAATCGTACAATAAATAGCCTTTATATTTGGTTTCAGTACTTAATCTGGATTAATTTTGACATGGCTTTTATATATTTTTTTTAAGGTTTTTAAGGACATGTGCTGTAAAAAGGAGGTTCTTGCACTTCAAATCTACTGTAGGAATGAGCTAAATGGCTGCAAGAAACAGCTCCCTCTCGGAAAGCTCGAGGTAAATGATTTGATTCAACATCTGAACTGAAGCATGTTTTTTTTTGATGCATTGTGGACTGAGGTATTATCAGGTTTTAATTTGGGGTGTTCATTTCTAAAGGATCTGACTTATTAATGCTTATTTTATGAATCGTTTGAACGTATACAAAAGCTTCAATACTCAGACATTATGACATAACTGGATTGATAGTGATTTTAATATGAGGATTTTATTTTGAGAATTTAATTAAAAATTAATAAGCATTCCCATGCCTCATTGATTGGATAACTGATGGTACTATGTTTATTGCTGAGTTTTTATAAATATCCATGTGTGTGTGTGTGTGTCCAGCATTCAATGTTAGTCCCTAAATACCTTACACTTAGTGACTTGCTAGGTCATTTCAGAGGACAGTTAAGGGTACCTACATGCTAAGAGTCTGCAGTCACATAAACGCCAGACTGGGTTGGGGCAGCAGATTTCTCTCCTTAAAGGACATGGTAAAAGTGTTTTGTTTTTTTTCAACCATCTAGTATTTTCCTAGTCACCATTATTGATGGTAGTCCTTCATTCTGGATTTATTTAATTGACTGAACTTAAACTCCCCAGCTGCCATGATGGATTTGAAGTCCAGATCATTCGTCAAGGCCCCTGGATTCTCTAGTCCAGTAACATAACCGCTTTCCTACTATATCCCCAAAAATGAAATCATGCTACATTTGAACGTTATCTGGATGGAATAATTTCATGTCAATATTAATTTTGTTATTGTCTCTCTCTCTCCTCATAAAGGGCCACTTACTTGAATGTCCTTATCAGGAAGTCCGGTGTGCACGCAGGGGGTGCACGGAAATGGTGCAAAGGAAAGATTTAGCTGACCATTTAAATTCAAGCTGTAAATATCGGGAGCAAACCTGCAAATATTGCAGGAATGAAATCACTATTGCGGAGTTAAAAGTAAGAGACTTTTGAAATGCTCCTCTGTTTCTTTCTCGCCTATCAGCAGCCATGTTTACAATATGTCAGTTTTACCATTTCAAGTTTATGGAAGGATGATTAGAATTGCGCTGGAAGGGCAGCACGGTGGCGCAGTGGGTTGGCCCTGCTGCCTCACGGTGCCGAGATCCCGGGTTCGGTCCCGGCTCTGGGTCACTGTCTGTGTGAAGTTTGCACATTCTCCCCGTGTGTGCGTGGGTTTCGCCCCCGCAGCCCAAGGATGTGCAGGGTAGGTGGATTGGCCACGCTGAATTGCCCCTTGGTTGTAGAGGATTGATTGGGTACACTAAATTTATAAAAAATAAAATTAAAAAAAAAAAAGAATTGCGCTGGAAGCTTTGGAGCAATTTGGTGTTACTGCGGCAAACTGTTGTGCCGTGTTCTCCCTAACCTTTTGTGGTCGCTGCCAAGATACGTGTCCCTGGTCGATCCTTTTAGCTTTGACGGGCTGGCAGGACGAGTGTTCCTGTGGTGGTGGCCAACCTGGTCACTCTGTGACTTAAGTGTCTTAGAACGTTTAACTACAATAAAGAAGCTAGAGCAGGTGCCGGTATTTATTTAGCCCAATAACTTCTTTCAGGAGAGGGCAACAAAATCAGAGCGAGTGCAGCTTTTACATGGTAAAAGAAGAATTAACGCAGATGTGGCTCCTTTACTGCAAGTAGGCTGGGATATCGTATGGACAAAGCCTAACCACTGCAAAATATATATATTTTGTAGTTCAGCAACTGGCAACTAAGGGGTAGTTTGGTAAGGATGTTTCTGATTTCAGGCAAATGTTGAGATTGTTTCTTGCTTGCATAACAATACTTGAGATTTGATTCCATATCTGTTTATAACCAGCGGTGGTGGGGAAGGTGTTAACCAAAACAACAACAGTTAATCTCAAATAATGAATGCTTGGGTAAGCTTTGGGTACCCAAAGTGACGCTGTTAGCTTTTCCCCTTTAACTACCTTGAAAGAGCTTGATAGCCTTCAAGGGTGTTTTTTTGTTGTTGGTTTGATTTGTACAAAGTGAGTCACTGAGAACTAAACGTGGTTCTCATTATTCTTTAATCCTGACCTTTCAGCAGTAACGACCATTACTGTACTTTCCTATCAAAATGAGACCGAAAGACGGGCATCTTTCAGGGTCACACTGGACTTGGATTTTATACAGGAATTTAGGCAGTTGATTCCACATAGAAAACTGTACTTAAACCTTTATCATGTTGCAAAAACAGTATCTTTAGTGTCTTTCAATCAGTCACATTCTGAATGAAATACGTTTTGTGTAATCAGATCTGCCTGTTGCCACCTGGTATCCAGAAGGAGGGGAGAAGTTTTCTTTGGGATATAGGGAAGTGGGGGTGGTGAGATGGGATTTAAACATAAGGATCTGTGCTTATTCTTCAAAGTGAAATGCATCAAACTTATACTTGTAAACGCAAGTCATTCGGATTCAACTTTTCTGATCAAATGCCTTCAGGGCAGTTCAACATGTGGATTCTGTAATTGAAATCAGCCGCTTAAGATAAGATGTATTAAAAACTTCACATGACTGGGAGTAAACAGATGGATGGAAGTTAAAAGGCAGATGTACGAACGTCTTTAAATTACTTCATGGAACTATTTTGGAAAAAAATAAAATGATGGTTTCTCCTTCTTCTAGAAACATGAAGATTTTGACTGTCCGTCATTCCCTGTGCCATGCCCAAATAAATGCAATGCTTATATTCTGAGGGGAGAGGTAAGTGTGCTTTTATCTTTTATTAAGAGTTGTTAGCTGGACATTTTTGATAATGGATTCAGTTAATATGAAGAAATAACTTTAACTGTGTGATACAACATTACAATTTATTCTCCCATAAGAAAATCACCACACAGAGGAAAGAGCAGCGTGATGGCAAATTGTCACATTTACAATGGGTTGCTGTTGAGACCTGGGCTCTGCCTTTGTAGGATTTTGCTGAGTTTGTGTGCATTTAAAACAAAATGATACCCAATTATTTTTTTCCAATTAAGGGGCAATTTAGCATATCCAATCCACCTACCCTGCACATCTTTGGGTTGTGGGGGTGAGACCCATGCAGACAGTGGGAGAATATGCAAACTCCACACGGACGGTGACCAGGGTCCTAGGCACTGTGAGGCAGCAGTGCCAACCACTCCCCTGAATTGTGCACATTCTAATTTGAACTATAAGATTCCCAGTCTCTCATTCCCCATGATTGAGATGATGACTTATCAATGCTCCTATGTGCTCAGGCGCAATGTTGTCTGGGATTGTTTGCTAAAAGCCATTGTGGACAATAAGATGTCTTTGCTGTGCTTGAATGAGAGCTAAATGCACTCTAATCGAGTGCCTACTTCAAGTAGTGAGTTTCTGTGAGGATTATATCATACTTGTCTTTTGATCCATCAAATTACAAAATGCTATGTTCCCCATTATGGAATAATAATGCAGAGCGTTTAAGAGAATTGAGAGCCGGTAGCACAGTGGGTTAGCCTTGCTGCCTAATGGCGCCGAGGTCCCAAGTTCGATCCCGGCTCTGGGTCACTGTCCGTGTGGAGTTTGCACATTCTCCCCATGTTTGCGTGGGTTTCACCCCCACAACCCAAAGATGTGCAGGGTGGGTGAATTGGCCATGCTAAATTGCCCCTTAATTGGAAAACATTAATTGGGTATTCCAAATTTATTTTTAAAAAAAGAGAATTGAGAGCCTCTTCATGAAGATGGGTTCAGGATTTCATTATACTCTGCACAGAGAGGAAGGAAATCTTCCAGTTGTGGTCCAATCGGCCAGAAGTCATTGTTCACTTCTTTGTTTGCTCATGTTATGGTGTATTTACTCAGGTGATTCAAGTGCTTTATATCCCAAGGTCATTGTTGGGGAAGGGACGGTTCCATCACTTAATGCCTACAGACAGTGGTTTCAACTACAGCTTCATTCTTTACCGGCTGGTGTAATTTTCACCTCCTGACTGTTATGAGTAGCCATCCGCTTAGCGCGCGTGCATGATTTGGCATTACAGAGCATTTATTGACAATACTCTGCTTTGTATCTGCAGTTGAAAAGTCACCAGTTGCAGTGTCTCAATGTGGTCACGCTTTGCCCCTTCTCCAAGTATGGATGTACCTTCCAAGTTAGTACAAAATCTTTTTATTGTTCTTCATATTGAAGCTTTACTATAAACAGAAGAAAATCTCGATAATGGTAGTAAAATTCTAGGGGTAGATGCAAATGGAAGCCATTCTTGAAATTACAGAGATCAAAGGAAATAAAGGCATTCTCTAGTATCTCTTCAATGCACTGTGGATAGCTGTATTATGATATTGATAATGTAACATGTAGAACAAAAGACATACTTTATAATGAACTTAACCTGGTATGCCCCTTAATTGGAAAACATTAATTGGGTATGCCAAATTTATTTTAAAAAAGAGAATTGAGAGCCTCTTAGAACATAGAACATAGAACAGTACAGCATGCATGAATGATTACTGTTTAATGGCTGCCTATTGCTGAGTGTTGCTCTGAGTTTACATTCAGTTTTTTTCCCCATTGCTTTCTCACAAGGTCCCATTGAATTTATTTGTTCACGGTTTTAGGGAACCAATCAAGAACTTAAAGTGCACGAAGCTGAAACTATGGCTCAACATTTGAACTGTGTGTTGATGAAGAACGGAGATCTGGAAGAAACGGTAATCAGAGTGAGCAATAACTGTGAATTTGCTTGGCCCATCAAAGCGTTTGTTTTTCAATCAATGGAAATGGTCAACAAGGTTACTTTCATTTTCACCTGCCAAAGACGATGGCTACAGAAAGTTTTGTCAGCCTGTGTGTGTGTCACTTTTATTGTTTTGGAAACTAAAGTTGCCACCTGCGCTTCGAACACATTACACCAATGGCTTCAAATAATGAGTAGTATGAAAACGGCCCTTTGTCCAGTCGTTTGTTCCAATATTTGGATCACATTTGCAATTGTTTCACCAAATCAAACGCTGTTGAAAGGTGTTAATACAGTATATCGACTCCTCTTCACTGACAGACCCTATTGTTTCATCGCGAATCTCACTGTTATCTTCCTATTCCAACTGGCTATCATATTTAAATATCCAGCCTGTAATTCAAGTTCTGTCCGTACTGCAGTCATCTCCGGCTGCGCACTATCATTATGGCCTGCCAATGTTGGGGGTGGGGAGGACAAGTGCATCTTTTTATCAAACCCCAAGTTTGATTCCTGGGTCTATCTTGTGTTAGCTGATTTCGTCCAGCGGATCCCTATGGTTGTAATCTCCTCCACCTCCACAACCCTGAGTTATCTGAAATCTTCTCATTCTGGTCTCTTGTGCGTCCCCAATTTGAATTGCTGCACAATTGATGGCTGTGGCTTCAGTTGCCTGCACTCCCAAGCTCTGAGCTATCCTCCCTGCGCCTCTCTGTCTCTCCACATCGCTTCCCTCTTTTAGATATTCCTGGAAACCGCCCTCAAGGGGCTGTTTAGCACTGGGCTAAATCACTGGCTTTGAAAGCAGGCCAGCAGCACGGTTCGATTCCCGTAACAGCCTCCCCGAACAGGCGCCGGAATGTGGTGACTAGGGGCTTTTCACAGTAACTTCATTTGAAGCCTACTTGTGACGATAAGCGATTTTCGTTTCATTTTTCATTTCATTGACCAAGCTTTTGGTCATCTGACCTAATCTCCTCCTTATGGTGCTGGTTGTCATTCTTTGTTTTATAACGCTTCTGTGAAGCACCTTGGGACACTTCATGACGTTAAACATGCTGTTGTATTGTCACAATAATGGAATATTAGATTGTAAATCATTGTGTGTTTAAACAATATATTTTGGGCTAACTAATTAACACTAGAGATATGTTAAGACCGTTCAGTTTTACTTTCCAAGAAATTTAATTTGTTTCCAGTTACACTTAGAAGATTTGATGCAAGGGATATCTATGTATGGAAAAAAATAGGAGCTCTCCCCATTATAGGCAACTTATCAGCATTCTTTTCCAGGACTGTCTCACATGCACGCGCACACACACATAGACACATCCCGTGTTTGTCTTTGGTTTCTCATTCTGTGGTGCTGTTTCACCCAGTGGAAATCCCAGAACATTCTGTTGCTTCCTCTTTGTCATGAGATAAGGGAACATTGTTAAGTGCTTGCAAAATCCATTATTTTTTTTAAAAGCCAAGTTATTCAGTTACATTCTTGACTTCGCTTCTTTCTCCTTCCCCCATTGGGAGGTCAAAATTGAAATACTTCGCCAAAAACTGTGCCTACTATTGTTAACCCAATTTAATGCTGAAAACAGCGTTAAATTAGTTGAAGGAGTGACGTAACAAAATAAAAGCTTGTATCAAAATGCTCCTGAGATTGGAAGGTTGTTTGGAATTGTGAAATCCTAGGCACTGATTCCCTGATTTAGCCTGATGGTAACGTATGGGGAGGTGGACTGGACGCTTTCGCGTATCAGCTACTCTGTTGCAGAATCGCTCAACGTTCCCGTCATTGTGCAAGTAAATTAGGATGTGTTGCTGCTGCTCAATGCACCATCTAGTGGCCTGATTGAAGTCAGCAAATGGCCTGGTTGCTTAATCATCTGAAAACAGGGTTCTCTACATGAAATGAAAAATGAAAATCACTTATTGTCACGAGTAGGCTTCAAATGAAGTTACTGTGAAAAGCCCCTAGTCGCCACATTCCGACGCCTGTTCGGGGTGGCTGTTACGGGAATCAAACTGTGCTGCTGGCCTGCTTGGTCTGCTTTCAAAGCCAGCGATTTAGCCCTGTGCTAAACAGCCCATCTTGTTAATACTGACCCTGCTAGTTAAAATGAACACATTTAAAATGGGCAGTCGCTTATATTGACAATGACTGTTATCAATTTACATTGACTTTAATTTAAAAGCTTGTTGCATAAAGAATCTCGTGTGCTTTTGGTTTTTTTTGTCGCTTAGTCAAAATAAGATAAGTCGCGATAAGATAAAATAATCTTCAAACTTGAGAGGATGTTCCACAATTAATATTGCATAATTGCCAGCAGCGTTAGTGCTTTTACTAATGCCAATTTCTAGGCTGCATAAATTCACTAATATAAAATCCTTTTAAATGCAGACAGCAGAGGCAGCAGCTGTCGAGATTGCCTGCTGTATTTGACCATGGAGCACCTCTTGATGTTTCTGTGACCAGGATTTAAATCTAACACGGTTCTGGCTCTGGCTTTACCTTTTTATTTTTCATTCGCTGACTTAACTTTTACTTTGATTCGTTCATTTAATAGCCCCGTTTTCCTTTACCTCTTAAATCCTTCCAGCCTTTTGGTTGCTGACACGCTGGTCTCTAACCTTTTACAAAGAGATTTCATAGAAACATAGAACCCATACCATTCAGTCCATCGAGTTTGCACTGAGCCATTTAAAGAGAACCGAACCCATGCCCACTCCCCTGCCCTATCACTGTAACCCCACCTAACCTGCACATCCTTGGACACTAAGGGGCAATTTAGCATGGCCAATCTACCTAAACTGCGCATCTTTGGACTGTGGGAGGGAACCGGAGCACCCGCAGGAAACCCACGCAGAACATGGGGAGAATGTGCAGATTCCGCACAGACTTGACATGAATCACAAACTTTCGTTTTTTTAGCTTTTCAGACCATTCAAAGACATGAGGAGAAAGTGCAAACTCCACACCGACAGTCACCCAGGCCGGGATTGAATCCGGGTCAAAGGCACTGAGGCAACAGTGCTAACCACTGTGCTACCGTGCCGCCTCTTGAGGCACTTTGTTTCTTCAGTCACTTGTGAACTCAGAGGGAAATTGGAGAAAAAGTATCACATTATTCTGGCCATCACATAGTGAGCAGATCACTATTAGTGGTGGGGGCTGTAATAATCATCCAACAGGCCATATTTTAATATCCTCCAGCCTCGCGTTATATTCGAGTCTAGAACCAGATTACCATCAATGCTCCTTCTAAACTACAAGGTAACAAGAGTTGCATGTCTACCACAGCTACCACACAAAAAAATGTGAAGGGTCCTCCCACTGACAACAAGAAAAAAAAGAGGGCATGTTAATTAGCACGTTGTAAATTTATTGAACAAATAGGCTTTGAAATGTTCTGAAAAATGTAATTTTCATTCTTCAATTAATTGTCTGTTACCTGCTTTGAAAGAACTTGCTTTGCCTGGTGTCTTTCACAACTTCCCGATTGCAACCAATGAAGTATTCTAAAAGCAGTCACTATTGTGTTGAAGGGAAACTACTTAATAGGTATAATTGTCTCGGTGTTTGCTGTCACTCCCAAGATTGGCTGCTGGGTGATCCCAGGATTTCAATGTGACAATTGCAAGGACTCTTAAAGGAGGATGGAAATGTAGAAATGATCCACCGGCTGCATATATGACATTCCAGACTGTAATTGGGTTTCCTTGAAGTACTAGTGGAGCTGGTGGATTTTGGCATCTCTTTAGGAAAATTATTGGTCCAGTAACTTTGTGAACCGGTTCAGAACTGTAGAGCAGTGTCTCCAATCATCCTAACCAGCAGATTAGAGGCTCAGCCAGAATCCTCGCATTGGACAAATCATATCAAAAGTAAAAGTAGCAAATGCTGGAATTTCCAACTGTATGGTTAGCACCAGAAAGATATTTTAGTTGTTCCTCTTTGTCAGGAGTTCAAATTATATCCACGGTGGAGTAAAACTGACCCCCTAACAGACATGACACAGATCGAAGTGGTATGTAACTGCTGAGCTAATTCAGCAGCCTCGGGATATGTCGGGAACTCTTTGCCGCAGACGGCTATGGAGGCCAATTCACTGAGTGTCTTTAAGGCAGAGATAGATAGGTTCTTGATTAATAAGGGGATCAGGGGTTATTGGGAGAAGGCAGGAGAATGGGGATGAGAAAATATCAGCCATGATTGAATGGCGGAGCAGACTCGATGGGCTAAGTGGCCTAATTCTGCTCCTATGTCTTATGGTCTTATGTCAGGTTATGATCTTCATGGAATGGTTGATCATGGGATAACATTTCATAAAATGCTGGTAAATGGCCTGCAATCCCATACAACAAAAGCAGCATTTGATTTATTCAGTTACCATTAGGATCCACCTCCTTGGCACCAGTGAGGTAAAGGCCAGGATGTCAGTCCCCGCCCTCGTCTGGAGTTCCGGCATAACCGAATCCTCAGAAATCGCCACAAATGGGCAAGGTCCAACCCAATGTCCAGGATTGCCAACATAGTCTCAAGAAAGGACCTCCAGAAGTTTGCCAGCTTTGAGCATGACCAGAACATGTGCGCATGAAGTGCCCGGCCCCCCAAACACCAATCGCATCGCACATCCACCCCTTCAAAAAAATTGACTCATTCTAGCCTTTGTAAGGGGTGCTCGGAACACCACTTTCAGCTGGATGAGACTCAGCCCCGCACAGGCCGAGGTCGAGTTCACCCTCCTCAAATCCTCACTCCAATCCGCCTCCAAGATTGGTCCCAGCGTCTCTGTCCACTTTGCCTTCACACCCTCAACAGAGCCCGTCTCCTCCCCCATCAACCGCTCGTATATACCCGACGTGCTGGCCATCTCTGAACCAGAGCAGGATAAGATCCTCCAGAGCAAGGTAGAAGACCGCTTATCGGAAAGGCTGAAAAGTAGTCCTTTTTAACCCAGCTGCACACCTGGAGATACTCCAGAACCCATCAGCATCTGTGAGCCCATATTTTTCTTTTAAGTTTCTCTAAGCCAGCAAACCGACCTTTGAGAAATAAGCCTCCCACTTTCTGTATACCTTTATCCTTCCGTTCCCTAAATTTCACACCCGACCTAGCCAGTCCAAATAACTGATTCGCAAATAGGGGTCAGCCTAGAGGCAGCCCTCTAGTGAAAATGATGGCGGAGTTACCACCAGATTTTTAACGTGGCCACTACTACCGAGTTAGGCGAGTGCTTCTTTGGTACTACCGGTAACGGAGCTGATACCAGCGCCGAAAGGCTTGCACTCCTCATAGACTCTGCTTCCACCTGAACCAGAAGTTTATCAGAATCATCGAACCACTCTTATCATCTTTCAGCATTAGCTGTAAAGTATTCACGCTTTCCTTTATTTATCTTGTAATCAGAGAAGGCCCAAAAACACTGCAAGATTCCCATAATGCTATCTATTTACGCCTATCGCATTTAATAATTTGTCGGAGTACAGCGAGACCTGTGTTCCACTCCATTTCTAACAATTCTTCCCTATGTATTTGAGGACCTCAGGGCCATGGCTAGTGACTCTATTGCTGGTGCAAACAGCGAAGGGGATATCGGACATCCCTGCCTGGTACACTGGAAGAGATTAAAGGGGACGGAGGTCGCCTTGTTAGTGCAAACACTGGCTAATGGAGCCGTATATATCAGCCGCACCCATGCTACAAAGCCCGACCCAATTACTAATTTTTCTAAAACCGCAAACAGATAATCCCACTCTACTCGGTCGAACGCCTTCTCCGCATCAAGCGAGATTATGATCTCCGGGGCCCGACTTGACCTTTGGAGCAAGCACTGCATTTAACCGTTGTCTCACGTGCGCCATCAACCTCAGTCCCTTAACGCCATCCGTTTGTCTTTCCCTACCACCCCTGGCGGACAAGGTTCCAGCCTTGATGCCAACAGCTTTGCGTTCACGCTTAATGGGGAGATTGGTCGATACGACCCACTGTCTCAGGAGTCCTTGTCTTTTTTTCAAGAGCAGGGTTATCGAAGCCTTCCTCAGTGTCTGTGGCAAAGCACCTTTCTCCAAGGAGTCCCTGAACATCCCTAACCATAAACGGGCTAATAGGGGTATGAATGTTTTATTAAATTCCTGGTGTCTTCCCCGACTGCGTCAGTTTCAGCGCCTGTTTGATCTCATCCAACTCCAGTGTAGCTTCAAGGTCCTCGCGTAACTCCTCCTTCACCTTGGGAAACTCCAACTCACCCAGGAATTCCACCTTCTCTTTCTCATCCGTGAAGGTTCCGACCTGTATAAATTTTGGGCGAAGGTCTTCAATACCTCATTTACCTTCAGATCTGAGAGCAGCCCCCAGGTCGTGCCCTCATCTGAGCAGTCTCTCTCTCAACCTCCTCTTTCCTCAGTTGTTTTGCCAGGACTTGCCTCGGCTCCATATTCGTAAATAGCCCCTTTAGCTTGCCTCAGCTGTGTACCGCCCTATCTGTAGTGATTATATTAAACTGTGTTTGCAGCTTTCCCCTCTCTGCTAATTGTTCTTGGGATGGGCTGTTCACATAATTACGATCTACCTCTATAATATCCTCCACTAGATTTTCCTGCTCCCTCCTTGTCTCCAGCTCTACATGGGCCTGGAAAGATATATAATTTCTCCTCTAATTACAACCTTCAGTGCTTCCCATGGAGACCTCCCCATTGTCATTGTTCCCAATATAATCCTGGATAGCCCCTGAAATCCTTGTTCAGAACCCAATGTCCACCAACTGACCCACATCCAGCCGCCACCCCTTTTTGATGCCCCTTACCTACCCTCCACTCAAGATCCATCCAATGTGAGCATGGTCAGAAATAATCACCGCCGCGTACTCTGGTTTCTTCACCCCTGCCATGAGTGCTTGGCTTATGACAAAACAATTCTGGACAAAACATTGTGTATTGAGGAGAAGAACGAGAGCTCTTTTTTTTTTTTTCCCCCCCTCCAAGTGACCAAACCGCCATGGATCTGTCCCCCTCCCCATTTCTTCCATAAAAGCAATTAATGCCATTGCCATACCCCTCAGTGCCAGTGATCTTAGCCCAGAATGATCTAGCCTTGGGTCCAGCACATAATTCATGTCCCTTCCCATAATAAGTTGATGGGTGTCTTGATCCGGTACCCTTGCCAGTAACTGGTCCATGAACATTGTATCAGCCCAATTACGGACGTAAACATTCACCAACACCACTGGTATACCTTCTAACACCCCTGTTACTATAACATACTTCACTCTCGCATCAGCTAATACTTTCGCCGAATTAAACCGGACCCATTGATCGCCATCCCAGTTGACGTTTTGAACTTTCTTGGCCCATTCCAAGACCTGTTCCTTTCTCTGGAAACTATGAAATCGAATGACCACTGCTTGAGGTGGCTCATTCGGTCGTGGTTTCTGCCTCAAAGGTCCTGTGTGCCCTGTCGAACTCCGGCGCAGCAAATACCTCATCACCGCTTATCAAGTGGGAGAACTTTGCAGCGAAGTCTTCGGTCGGCCTTGTGCCCTCAACTCCCTCAGGTAGACCCACCAGCCTCAGTTTGTGCACCTGGACCTATTTTCTAAATCATCCAGCTTCGCCTCGAGGCCCTTGTACCTGTCACTGACAATCGCCATTTCAGCTTCCAAGGGCTGATTTGCTCATTTCAGGGCTGGTTTAGCTCACTGGGCTAAATAGCTGGCTGTGAAAGCAGACCCAGGCAGGCCAGCAGCACGGTTCAATTCCCGTAACAGCCTCCCCGAACAGGCGTCGGAGTGTGGCGACTAGGGGCTTTTCACAGTAACTTCATTGAAGCCTACTCGTGACAATAAGCGATTTTCATTTTCAAGGTAGCAAGTCTGTCTTTGTGCTGCTGGGATAAGGTCTCCTCCACATTTTTCAATTTCTCTGCCTGTGCGCCCAGTTGTTCTCTGGGCCCAAAGCTTCCTCCACAGTGGTGTTAAATGAAGCCTTCAATTCCTGACCCTGTTTCTTGAATGTTTGTCCATTTCTCCACAAATGTTTTAAAGTTCTCTGGCTACCACTCCCCCATCATGTTGAGGGTGATGGGCATGGGCGCTTACTCTGCCATCTTTGATGCCTCATTGTTTGGGCTCGACACTTGCAACTTCACTCCTCCGCCCCTCTTTGATGTCAATTTCGACAGTGCACTCTTTACAGTCGATTTCTCTGCCGGCAAGTCTTTTTAAAAAATTATTCCGATCGGCCAAAGTGCGGGAGCCTGCACGGGAGCCACGCTACTTCATGTAAGGTTTATATTCACATATCAGATCAATGATGGGCATAGATTGGAATCTTTCTTGGTGCATAGATACAAAAACCTGTCCAGTGTTTGATTGTGAATCCTTTTCAATAATGCGAATCTGACTTTCACAATATGCCAGTTGTTTTGACTCTGCTCACTTATAAACAGTCACAGCAGATGTTGATGGTTTGTGCTATCTGAGTTTTACAAGTTTTGGCTTTGAGTCCCTGTTTCGAACGAACAATCGCTGCCTTTTATTTTCACAGCAGTGGTGTAGATCCATTTTTCGTGGGTTCCTCTGTTGTCCTGTTTTCATGGAATAAATGGAATTTTTGGGAAATTGGCCACATTTTCCCTCCTTTTCTAAGAGTGCCAGCATTGGCTGAATGGTGGCCCTAGCTCCCCTTTAATGTAGGAGGTTGTGGCTTCAAGCCCATTCCACAGTCAAGAGCACAAAATGTAGGTCGGCATGTCAAGCAGGGTGCGATGTTGAGAGGTGCTAACTTTTGAAATGAGGTCCTATCTGTCTGCTCGGGTAGAAAACAGGAATAAAAGAAAGACTTGAATTTAAATTGCGCCTTTCAAAACCTCAGGATAATGCAAAACTCTTTCCACTTCAAAAATACTCCATTGGTTATAATAATCCCTATTGTAGTGTCTGGAAACATGGCAATCAATTTGCATGATTCCACTAGAGTGGCAATTACCAGTTAACTGTTTGTTTCGGTAACCTTGGTCAAGGAAGAAGCAATGACCAGGAAACTTGGGACAGCCCTCTTACACTTTAAATAGCACCATGAGATCTTTCTCCACCTGGATTAACATCTCTTGCAAAGGATGGCACCTCCCAACAGTTCAGCACTCCCTCCGTATTAAACTTGAGTTTCTGCCTAGATTAAATGTTCAAGTCTTTGGAGTGCGACTTTAGACAAACCCCTGCCTCAAAAGTTTAGGGTGTGATATTTCAATACTGTATTTAAATTCTAAGAGACCACGCTGATATTCATCTGTACAGTATTTATCCCTCCACCAATTCTACGAAAAGCAGATTAATTGGCCATTGATCTCCGTGCCATTTGTGGGATCTTGCTGTGTGAAGATTATCTGCCAGGTTTTGACATGGTGCAACTGTGGCTCAATATCAGGAAAGAGATTGTTCACAAGCATGTCTAAATGTGATGAGATTTGTGAAAGGCACTTTATAAATATGAATTCCATTTTTAAACTTTTAATGCTTTCCATTCCAGTCTTTGCTTATGTTTTGTAGGGAAGAGTCTTTCAATTCTCTCAGATTTTGTGTGGGAAGTCATTAATAATTCTGAAGTCTTTAGCCTGAAAACTCGGGATGTTTTTGTTCCCTCCATTGTGTCATTGACTGTCATTAGGTGTGTGTTGATACATATCTTGCTCTGGTTTTTTTTATTAACCCCATGTGCATTCATATGAACCTGTGAATTGGGAACAGGAATAGGCTACTTGGCCCCTCAAGCCTGCTCCACTATTTAATAAGATTTGTGGCGGATCTGTGATTATGGCCTCCACTGTACTTCCCTGTCTACCCCTATAACCTTTGACTCCCTTGACCCCCTTCTAATACACAAAAGTTCCAATCTTTTGATCCATTCTCTTTACGCCAGTAGTTTTTATCCAATTTATTTTCCTTTACGTTAATTAGAAAGACAATGATTGACACAATTAGGATAATCTCAGATGTTAAGTTAATAGTCGTCTGTTTTGGAAACTGTAGCTATGACAAGGAAGAGCTGTTTTTGTGCTATGTGTTGGGTCTTTGATCTGGTTTGACTGCCGTTAGCCATGTTGAAATTATGTTAAAAGTTCTCATTTAAGATGTTTCTGGGCAATGTTCCAGCCTTGCGCTCCTTAGTCTAGACATCTGAGAGCTATCGAAAATGCTTGTGATCCACCCTTTTTATTCATCTTAAATCTAAACTCGATTCCTTCGTTATATGCAAGAATAATGTTCACTGATATGAATTGTGCTTAGTGAAGCATTAAAGTTTTAAGTATGCAATTAGTTTCCAACTCTGTTTTATGTTTTATACTCTGACTGGGTTAAATTAAAATGCAAAGTGCACATTGTGACTTCTAATTTAGCTGAGATTCAGATAGGTTTATTGTGGATCACTTTCTAACACCTTGGGTGCGATTCAACTAAATGGGAACAAAGTTCCGTAGCGAGTGTGTTTAGCCACGTGTTCCCCGGCGCCAGCAGCGCTGGGAAACACAACGCTATTAAATGTCACTCGGGTTAGGTAGGAGGCCTCAGCGGGGAACGTGCAGCTGAGGCAGCACGGAGCCCCGTTTTCTGCCCTGCTCAGCTTGACAGGACTCTTCAGTGTAGCGAGAGATGGCGTCCTGATCTCTGGAGCCCCCAATGTGATCCGCCAGGGCACTCCTGGCCCGATCACTGCCACGTGAAAAATGCCAACTTGGCACCTTGGCAGTACCAGGGTAGCACCCTGCCCTGAAGGCATAGATGTTGTTCCATCTGAACCCTGTTTGTGGAGACCAGCACTGAACAGTGCTTGCCTGAGTTCTCTAAGACGATGGGGATAGATCCCAAAGCCTTGGGTGACTTGGGGATCTGCATATTAAAGTGAGACTAGCTGTCTTGCTCTAATATGCAGATTTGCCAAAAAGGGATCCTGCCTACAATGGGCGGGATTCTCATCACAACTTTTTGTGAGATCGCGTTAGATCCCGCCAGTCTTTGCGAGCCGGGTAGATCCGACACGCAGCTTTTCGGGCACAGCATGGCCGTTCGATTGCACCCAATATTTTGATAGATAGGTTGGAGAGTAATTTTGTTTTATTTTTGGATTCCTAAAGGATGAGTGGAGACAATGTCCCAGATATACAAAGTCATTTGACATATTTGTCATATTATTAAGGTATGAAAATTGGGGCAGCCCAATGGCTCCAGTAGGATATTGGGCTCCAATTTATTTCCCAGCAAGCATCTGTTTGGCCCACTACCAAGCGATGAAAGTTTCGAGAGCGAGAGAACTGAGAACTTGATGGCAATTAGGATGCTTTCAAAATGGAAAACCCAGTCTGTAGCGGCGCTAACTCTTGTCAGATGGTCATGGTATCCAGAGACAGCCTGAGGCCCAGGTCATCCTCATCTCCCAGCAGTACAAATGGCAGATGAGAAGAACATATCTGAGGTGTTTATAGATTTTGGTCTCGGCAAAAAGTGACAAACGATTCCTGATGTCCGTACAATATAGGACATAAATCCAAAATCTCTTGGGAAGAGATAAATAATGCTTGCTGATTTATGAGGGATCCCTTGGTAACAGCATTTAAAAAAAATCTTGTTGCAGATTTTCGAGCTTCAGAACAAATTGCAGGAAAAGTCTAAAACGATTGATATTATGGCAACTCAGATAAGCCACTTGGAGAAAGAGCAAAGTAAATTAGGACAGCTTGCAAATAAGAATGAAAGTCGACTCGGACACATGCAGGTAAGAACTATTGGCACAAATTTAAAAATGCTTTGGTATCTGCAGAACCCAGTTAGTGGGAATGTCTAAGAATTATGCCTATGATATAATTTGATGTAGAATATCGAACTGTTTAGGAATAAAAAGTCAGAGGACACCTTGACCAGACTGTACATTGCTCCTCTGGTCAGACCATCTGCTTACTGAGAAACAAAGGTGACATTCAAGATCTAAAGACACAAACCTGAACAACAGTGTGAAAGGGCATGAACTATGAGTAAAGATTAAAGAGGCACCGGCTTTTTAATCTAGAAAGGATGCAGCTGAGCGGTAATCTTAAGAGTTTACAAAATAGTTAAAGGTTTTAAAAAGGTACCAAAATCTGAGAATAGAATTATAGAATTCCTGGAGTGCAGGAGGAGGCCAGTTGGCCCCCTCGAGTCTGCATCGGCCCATGCTCCAATAGAGCACCCTACCTAGGCCAAATCCCCCGCTCCTAACCCAATAACCCCACCTAACTTTTTGTGGGCAATATTAGCATGACCAATTCACCTAAGCTACACATCTTTGGACTGTGGGAGGAAACCGGAGCACCCAGACGAAACCCACACAGACAAGGGGAGAAAGTGCACACTCCACACAGACAGTCACCCGAGGTCTGTCGCTGTGAGGCAGCAGTGCTAACCACTGAGCCACCATGCCGCCCAAAATTGGAACACTTTTTGTGACAAACTCCCTGTCCCAAACAGTGGAAATGTATCCGAGAACGATAGAACAGTACAGCACAGAACAGGCCCTTCGGCCCTCGATGTTGTGCCGAGCAATGATCACCCTACTCAAACCCACGTATCCACCCTATACCCGTAACCCAACAACCCCCCCCCCCCCCCTTAACCTTACTTTTTAGGACACTACGGGCAATTTATCATGGCCAATCCACCTAACCCGCACATCTTTGGACTGTGGGAGGAAACCGGAGCACCCGGAGGAAACCCACGCACACACGGGGAGGACGTGCAGACTCCGCACAGACAGTGACCCAGCCGGGAATCGAACCTGGGACCCTGGAGCTGTGAAGCATTTATGCTAACCACCATGCTACCGTGCTGCCTCTTTTGCCTCTTTTGTCACTGAGCATGGATCTGATCCTAAATTATGTGGTTTTAGGTTACCTGGGATGCTGAGTCTTCCTGTCCACCTCTAAGAATATCCTTCATAGTGTGTCAAATGTGGCATTTAATTTGTTTCATTTCCTTTTTGCTGCTTTTTTTGTCTTGTAGAGAATGTTAGCTAGTCACACCGATAAATTGATGAACATTGATCAGGCATCACAACAGACATGTCAGAAGCAGGAGGAATCCGTGAGAGAGGTGAAAACTTTGGAAGAATCTGTAAACCAGCTTCAAATCCAGGTCCGACAGCTGGAACTGTCCGGCAGAACTGGTGGGACAGGCACAGGAACGGCAAGTCTGAGTGAGTATGGTACAGTTACTCTATTCCCTTACCTTATGTCGCCTGCTGTTGTAGGTTAGCAGCAATGCAACCAGTTTTACAAATAATGGAGAATTCACAACGTGGTTACACTGATAATGTGCTGATGTTTCGGAGAGTACTGCATCGTAATTAAAGGCATTAAAATGTTATTTGTTTCGAGGGTGGGTATTATTGTCACAACAATGATTTCTGTGTGGTAACTTTTAAAATTGAAACACCTTTTTTATTTGGTGATCTGCTATCTCCCTCCTCCTTGAGACGGCTATCCTTGCGGCTATCTTAAATCAGCTCATACTATTGCTAAATTGCTCAGCTCAAATAAAGGCTGCCAATCTGAAAATATTTTTGGTTTTGCAGCTGCACTGGATAACCAAGTGAAGAGGCATGACAACCTCCTCAGCGTCCACGATGTGCGCTTGGCAGATATGGACCTTCGCTTCCAAGTGCTCGAAACGGCAAGCTACAATGGAAAACTGATCTGGAAAATCCGCGATTACACACGGCGAAAACAGGAGGCTGTTAGTGGAAAAACGTTGTCCTTGTATAGCCAGCCATTTTACACTGGATACTTTGGCTACAAGATGTGCGCTCGAGTTTACCTCAATGGAGATGGTATGGGTAAAGGGACTCATTTATCGTTGTTTTTTGTCGTTATGAGGGGAGAGTACGACGCACTGTTGCCATGGCCTTTTAAACAGAAAGTAACGTTGATGCTGTTGGACCAAGCTCCGGCCAGTCGCCATTTAGGTGATGCCTTTAAGCCAGATCCGAACAGCAGTAGTTTTAAGAAGCCGGTGAGCGACATGAATATTGCCTCAGGCTGCCCGCTCTTTGTTACACAGACTGTCTTGGAAAGTGGGACGTATATTAAAGATGACACTATCTTCATAAAAGTAGTTGTTGATACCTCAGATTTGCCGGACCCATGACCCATTAATGTGCTAAAAACGAGGGGAATTAAAATTACAGTACAGGGTCTGCACCAGTGGAGTACAGCGTCGTTGATTTTCAACAGAAGGACATTCCTCGCAGCTGGTCGCCGAGAGCTAGAGCGGTTCACCTGACCATCTGGAGCACAAGAACTTTACCTCTCACGACAAAAGAGGTTATACTGGAACAACACCGATAACTTTATAATGTCAATATTTGGTGGTAATTGTTCATTCTGTGGGGTACTTCAGGAGTTGTATTAAATACATGGTGTCCTGAAGTAATGACTGACAGCACTGATTGTCCAATCAAATTGTGAGTTATAGTTGGAACTATGAAAAGCACTTAACATGCCTCTTTGTTAGCATTATAACATGGCTACTCTGTAACTACAGCGTGGCCAAAATGTGACTTCCTTTAGTTTAGCTTCAAGTTCGAGCTGGGTTCAGCAATGAGTTATGATAAAGGGAATCTCCAGAGTTGCAACAGTGTGACTCCGGGTCATTGTCTGTGAAATTCCCCAGTAGTCTTCAGTTCCAATTAGCTGAGTAGCTGTGGTTTGATGGGAGGGGTGACCGAGAGGAAACCTGCAAAATGAGATTGAGCCAAACAGGTTCCTCCCATTTCATGCAGTCTGATATGCAAGGACAGTTCATTTAAAATGAAGCTTCAGATTGAGTTGAAGATATGAAAGTATTTAATTCCTCTGCTTGGAAACTTACTGAACACACAATCCTGAGGATAACCAGATGTAATCAGGTTCCCAATTCTGGAGTAAATAGGCTACAAACTGAAAGCCGAGGTGAATCACCTGTTGTTTGGCATCCGCAAATCTGAACCTAAGAAATGAATCATATCTTTGCCCCTAAATCAATCCATTATCAGTGTAGTCTCACTTGCCCAACTACAGAAGGCTCCATGGGCAGGATAGTTCCCTTATTGCAGCAAACTCTCTCTTGTGGGGAGTTACATGACCATGATAGCCCCCCTCCTCCTGATGAGCAGCCATGTGTGATTGTATGTAGAAGAATATTGCAACTTGTTCATGTGATGAGAAGTAATAACAAGTTGATGGCGTGGTTGGAATGACGAGACCATCTGACCATGAAATCCATTTTCACAAATTAGCAATAATCAGACATTGGCCTAGTTTGTACTGAAGTAGAGCCCGTTGAGTAAGGAATGCACAATCAGTTTGAATTTTGTTGTTTCCAAATGTATAGCTAAAGATATATTTATTTCATTCACCTCTGTTTCTCTCCCCCCCCCCCCCCCCCCCCCCTCTCTTGATGGTTTATGACATGGCTCATTCAGACACACTATATATTTTCTAATAAATACAGTTTCTGATGCTGGATTGGTAAATACACTCCATATTGTGGTATTAAACCTCCAAACGGGGAAGGTTCCTGGCTCAATATCCCTGGTCTTTGCTGAATTATCTGTTGCGGTGCACATTGGGTGGTTTCAGTGTCTGCAGCCTGGAAAGGTAGGAAAATTGGCCACGGCTTCAAAGGTCCAGCGGGAAATGCAAATGTGAAAATGTTCAGCTGTGCAGCCTTTTGTTATGATTTAGGTGTCTTGTTGCCAAAGGATTTGAGTCCAGGAGCAAGGATGTCTTACAGCAACTGTACAGGACCACACCTGGATTATTGTGTGCAGTTTTGGGGTGGGGTATAATTTGCTGTGGAGGAAGTGGCCTGCTATTGGGGCCTCACCAATGTCTATGGGGGTCTTGCCTTCCATGCACCCTCCACCACCGGGGAGCGCACCACGGGGGCCGCCCTTGACTGGACTGGAGTATCCCACTGGTGGGAAGGGCCGGAAAATTTTGGTCTTGGTCTCTTTGCCCAAGAAAGGATATACTTGCCACAGAGGGAGTGCAGCGAAGGTCCACCAGCCTGATTGTTGGGATGGCAGGATTGTCGAATGAGGACAGATTGGGTCAACTGGGCCTGTATTCACTGGAACGTAGAAGAATGAGAGGATATCTAATTGAAATGTATAAAATTGTGACTGGGCTGGGCGGACTGGATACAGGAATGATGTATCTCTGGCTTGGGGAATAGAACAAAGAGTTCACAGTCTCAGGATATGGGGTAGTCTATTTAGGACTGAGATGAGAAGATACCTTTCGCTCAATGTGGTGAATCTGTAGAATTCTCTGCTGCTAAAGTCTCTAATGGTCAAGTCACTGAATATGTTTTACAAGAAAATAGATAGATTTCTAGACTGTAAAGATGTGAAGTGTATGGGGAGTGTGTGTGAGTATAGCATTGAGGTAAAGGATCAACCGTGATCATATTGAATGGCGGAGCAGGCTCAAAGGGCCGAATGGTCTACTCCTATTTTCCATGTTTCTATGTCCAATCACTAATGAAGAACAGCCCATGTGGACCCACGTCAACACGAATCACTACCTTCAATTGAGGAGGAAAGATTTTTTTTTTAAGCCATTACTATCTTCAGTAAGTGACTTCAGTACTCTGAAGACCAATGGTTGGCAACATGAGAATTTGTCATTTTCACTGTGTTGCAGTGAAAACTCCGCAGGTATTCCAAGGGAATGAGATAGCGATTCATGCTGTGATTTTTCTCCACATTTTGCACCAGGCAATACTTTGTAGATTTGCCAGCATAACGAAGCTTGCAATATGAACTATTGCAGCTTTGTCAAATTGTACTGAGAGTAGCCAACTGGCAGTTACAAAAAGTGGAGGTTGATCATTTAAAATGGCGATTATTCTTGAAATAAGGATTGGTCACGAAATTTTGAGGTAACATTCTAACCCGACCATTAATGATTTAGATTTGCTCCTCCTTTGCAATGTTTTTGTGTTCACTCTCACTTTATTTAAAGTCTGCCGAAATTGGAATTTGTTTGACGCAGGTTACCACTGAACCAAATTACTGCATTGTTTACTGCAAATCTACCACCGAGCTATGTCTTAATCACTGATGTGCAAGTGAGGATCTGATTGAAATGCTAAATCAGTCTCCCCTTTTTGAGATCCTGATTAAGGATGGGCCTCTAAGTTTATTTTCAAAAACTCTGTTGTTACTTTCATTGGACGCAGTGAAAGGGTTGTCACTTGAGGAGCTTACACTCTGGTGTTTGCTTATTTTAGTTCCCAGCATTGGTGTCTGTCAACTTGTCTCTCCGCAGTCACTTTGCTAAATCGTAGACCCATGTTTACAAAGCTGCTGTCATGTCAGGTCAAGCAAATGGGATTCAGTGCTGGAACTGTTGGGGAGCTGGAATTTAGGAATCAATGCTGGAAACCTAAGTACCGGTGTATAAGAGCTTTGTAAAAAGGATGAGCTGGTAAAACATGAGGGGCATCATGTCAATCTAGAATGTCACGTCCATGTACCCACTGGATAGTTTGCTTAATGCTGAGCAGCTGGAAACCGCAAGCATTTCAAATCAGTTCATCCCTTTGAATAAATTATTTTGTTCCAATCATTCAGGTTATTGTAGTGTTTACTTTGTAACAAATGTAACCTCAACATTTTTGACATTGCTAAAAATTATACTATTTAATAACTGGCAAGTTTGGTTGTCTGACCGTGTGTGTGTGTGTTGGTTTTATTATTATTCAAATTGGAAGGCACCAACGATGTTACATTTTGTAAGACCTTCTTTTCCTAACTGTTTGTCGAAACCTTCATTTCTTTGACCTCCTTTTGTCACTGATGGCTGTGAAATAATAACTTCTGACAACACAAAGAAATTTGACCATTTCTGGAGAAATGTAATTTCAATAAATACAGATATACCTCAAAAGGAAACTTCTCAACTCCAATCCCCTACAAGTTACAGTTACCCATGTGTTGTAAGCAGTGCAAGAACAACAACATGTATTTTTATGATGTCTTTAATTTAGTAAAACATCTCCAGGCCACCTTGAAAGAGCATTATCAAATAGAACAGCACCAAGCTTCGTGTGATGTTGAGGTTGGTGACCAAATAAATGCTTGGTCAAAGAGGTAGGTTTTAAAAAGGATCTTTGAGGTTGCCGGGGCAGAGAGGTTTTAAGAAGGGGATTTTGGAATTGAAGCTGAAGGGATGCCTCCAATGATGAAACAATTGAAATCCGGGATGTCCAAGAGGCCAGAATTGGTGGAGGATGGTTATTTTGAAGGGTTATGATTTGGAAGAGATTTCAAGAGTTGGGGAAGGCAAGCCTAGCGAAGGATTTGGAAACAGGGATGAGGATTTTACAATTTCACCGTTGCTTACACGTGAGCCAATTTAGTGAAAAGAGAAATGACAGGATGTGATGCGAGTGAGGATTTAGATTTTGTTTATTGTCATGTCTACCGAGGTACAGTGAAAAGTATTTTTCTGCAAGCAGCTCAACGGATCATTAAGTACATGAAAATAAAATATAAGTAAATACATTATATGGCAATACAAGGTACACAATATAACTAATAAACACCGGCATCGGGTGAAGCATAAAGGCGTGTAGTGTTAATGAGGTCAGTCCATAAGAAGGTCGTTTAAGAGTCTGGTAACAGCAGGGAAGAAGCTGTTTTTGAAACTGTTTGTGTGTGTTCTCAGACTTTTGTATCTCCTGACACGCTACTTGGAAAAGGTTGCCAAGGGACAGCCTGTAGATGAGAAATAGGAAGGGTCTAAGAGTAGATCCTTGGAGCACTTGTTAACAATGTGGGAGCAGAAAGAAAAGCTATTATTGGTTACTCCCTGGCAATGGTGAGAATGGAACCAGACAAGTCCTTTGCACCAAGCTGCATTATGGAAAGGTATTGGGAGTGGAATGGCCTGGTGAACCATGTCTAGACTGCAGGTTAAAAAGGACATGAAGGATCATTTACCAATGTCACAGCCACTGACTTTGGTATGGTAGCACACTGGTTAACACTGCTGCCTCAGCGCCAGGGACACTGGTTCAATTGCAGCTGGTGACTGTGTGGAGTTTGCATGTTCTCCCTGTGTCTGAGTGGGATTCCTCCGGGTACCTCCCACGATCCAAAGATGTGCAGGTTATGTGGATCGGCCATGTTAAATTGCCCCATAGTGTCCATAGATCTGCAGGTTAACTGGAGATAGGCGGACAGGGCAGGGAAGTGAGCCTAAGTAGAGTGGTCTTTTGGAGGGTCAGTGCAGACTTGATGGGCCGAATGGCCTCCTTCTGCACTGTAGGGATACTATGGGTTCTCTTTTGGCACTGTAGCTGAGGCCGAACCAGATTGGAGGGATTCAGAATTGGAATTCTGAGAAAGATGAGCACAGATTTGGGAGACGAAAGGAAGTTCAAGGACTTGAGAGGAAAGGGAGATTGGAAATGGGGGAGGTAGTTTGCAAGAATTTTGAGGGGGGGGGGCGCGAGGGTCTTTTTTTTTAAAGAAGGGGAGAGGACCTTGAGGAGAGAACGGTTTTCAATATTGACTAAGTTGGGGGCCAGGAAAGGAATTGGGTGATCATCAGCTTTGTGGGGGGGAAAAGGTTGAGGGAGCAGGAGCTGTATATCAAGGATGAAAAGACTTGGAAGGGCATCGGTACGTTGGTTTAAAAAAATAATTGCAATGTAAAATGAATTGCAAAGTGTTTACTAGAACAAATCAATGCAAATAAAAACAACTCTGGTACACAATTGGCCAAATCTGGAAGCAGAAATTCATTCATCAAGTTTTAAAATGCTACACTTGAGCTCAGCCACTTTTGAATAAAGCAGTTTCACATCGACATGTCAGAATTTGTACCCTTTTTGATATTCCTTTTCTCTTCACATCTAGCAATATCCCCATTATCAGATTTGCATATTTTGCCTGAACTATCATTGATATTTGAAGGATTAATAATTGTGTCCTTACACTAGATATTAGGCCAAGCGTATCGATTTGAAACCAATGCAATATTGTGCTGGATGAGAATATTTCAACGTTAAAAATAGCACTTTCCATGTGATCTAATAAATTGGTTGGTCATGGCTATTGCTGAATGTGTCATTAACTCATTTATCATCGTCGACAGCAACAACAATTTATGCAGTGCCTTAAACATAATGAAATGTCTCAAGGTGATTCACAGGAGTGTTATAAAACACCATATGACACCGAGACACTTAAGGAGTGATTAGGTCCGATAACCAACGGCTTGATCAAAGAGATAGGTTTTAAGATGCGTCTCGAAGGAGGAAAGTGAAATGGGGAAGAGTATTCTTGAGCTTAGGGGCTAGGCAACTGAAGGTGCCGACATTAATAATGGAGTAATTAAAATTGGGGATGCTTATGAGGACAGATTTAACGGAAAGCAGATATGGGTAATGGGACTGGAGGTGGTTACAGAGGTGGGGAGGGATCTGAAAACAAGGATGAGAGTTTTAATATGGGACTTGGTGTGTGTTAAGGCACAAGCAGCAGAGCTTTGGATTACCTCAAGCTTACAGAAGAGAGAATATGGGAGACCATTCAGGAACGTATTGGAATAGTCAAGCCTGGAGGTAATAAAGGGACTGCAGCAGATAAACTAATCCGGGGTTAAAGTCTGGCGATGTTATGGAGGTGTAAATAGCCTCGGTGATGGTGTGAGTTTGTGGTTGGATGCTCAAGTGTGATGCCAAATTTTATGAACAGATTCATTTAATCTCGGATGCGGGAATGGGAAGAGAAACCATTGTAAATTATACTCTGGATATACTTGTGTAGAGAAGAATAGGTGGGAGATGTCTCAGCCAGTTGGGTGACAATGGAGAGGCATGAAATTGGTGTGGTCAACTGCACCAAAGGCTGAAGACAGGTGGACGTGGTCACTTGTGACTGATGAGGGCTGTTTCAGTACTGGGCAGGGGCAAATTTAAAAGACCACAATGTTAAGTTCTTTAAATGCCGGCTCAAGAGATGATTTCCCAAGAGTGACAATATTCATGAAATCTGGCATGTATATAAACTAGTTGTTCTGGTTAGATTGTTGTTACTGCTGCAATGGACCATCACAATGCTAATTTTACATTAAGAAAATCAATTATTTACATTTTTAAAAATTCTTATCAAATTGCAGTGCAAAGAAAACTCTCTGAAGAAACAGAATCTTCAGGCAGCTGATTATATCCTGGCATATTCTCTCATCTGTCTGTTAGCATCGGTCTTTACACGAGGGAAAATTATGCCCTAAACCTATTTTGTTAACCTTTAAAGGTTTGCCATAAACCAAAGTGTATGGTGATCATGATTGCTAAATCCCAAGTCTTGACAAACAGGTAAATTGGTCATAATTAGTATTTTCTTTAGCTTTAATTCCATGTTCACAGAATTGTTATGGTGCCGAAGGAGGCCATTTAGCCCATCACGTCTGTACCATCTCTCCAAACGAGCATTATGACATTCCCCAGCCTTTTTCCCATAACCCTGCACATTTTTCTATTTAAATAATTTTCTAATTCTGTCTTGAATGCCTCAAGTGCATTCCAGACCCCGAACCACTTGCAGCGTGAATTTATTTTTTCTCATCACATTTGCTTCTTTTACAAATCACTTTAAATTTGTGCCCCCTCGTTCCTGATTCTTTTACGAGCAGGAACAGTTTCTCCCCATCTATTCTGTCCAGCCCCCTCATGATTTTGAACAACTCTTATCAATTCTCCTCAAAGCCGCCTTCTCTCCAAGGTCCCAACCTCTCCAATCTATCCTCATAACTGACGTTTCTCATCCCTGAACCATTCTTGAAAACCTCTTCTGCACTCCCTCCAATGTGTTCACATCTTTGCTATGGCATCCAGAACTGTACACAATACTCCAGCTGAGATCTAACTGGTGTCTTGTACAAGTTCAGCATAACCTCCTTTCTCCTGTACTCTCCGCCCCTATTAATAAAGTCCAGGATACTGTATACTTTATTAACTGCTCTTCATCTGTCCTGTGACCTTCAATGATCTATGCACATATACACCCAGGTCCCTCTGCCCCTGCACTCAGAGAAGAATTTTATCCCTTGTTTTATATTGTCTCTCCATGTTCATTCTACCAAAATGCATCACCTCACACTTCTCCACACTGAACGTCATCTGCCCACTTGTCTATATCCTTTTGAAATTCTACACTGTCCTCATCACCGTTTACAATGCTTCCAAATATTGTGTCATCCGCAAACTTTGTAAGTGCCACCTGCACACTAAGATTTAGATCATTAATATATATCAGAAAAACAAGGATCCAATACAGACCCTGGGGAATTCCACTACAAACCTTCCTTCAGCCTGAAAAATATTCATTCATCATTACACTTTTCAATCAATTTTTATTCAGTCAATTTTGTCTCCATGTTGCTACTGTCCCTTTTATTCCATGAATTAAAATTTTTCTCACAGGCCTGTTGTGTGGCACTGTATTGAATGGCTTTTGTAAGTCCATGTACACCGCATCAACCGCATTACCCTCACCGAGCCTTTCTGTTACCTCTTCAAAAAGACTTCAGTAAGTTAGTTAAACATTTCCCCTTTAGAAATCCATGCTGTCACTTCCTAATCAACCAACATTTCTCCATGTAACTACTAATTCTATTCCGAATATTTGTTCTAAAAACGTGCCCACCACTGAAGCTACACTGACTGGCCTGTAATTCATATTCTTATCCTGACAAACTTTCTTAAACAATGGTGTATTATCTGCAATTCTCCAGTCCTCTGGCATGTCCCCTGAGACTATGGAAGACTGAAAGGCTGTGTGGCCAGAGCCCCAGCAATGTCCACTCTCCCTTCCTTCAGTATCCTTGGATGCATCTCATCCTGTCCCGGTACCTTGTCAACTTTAAGTACCGGCAGTCTATCCAACATTTTCTCATCAATTTTGAATCCTTCTAGAGGCAGAATTTCCTCATTTGTCACTATGGCCCTGATAACATCTATCCAATGATAACCCAAGGGAGACCAGGTAAAGTTTGAATATCAGTTACACTTGAATTCAAAATAGGCTACTCCTGTGTGTTATGGGCCATAATGTCCAGACCTCCCCAGTGGCAGATTGTAATGATACCCTAAAGATGTGCTGGGGAATTCCGCTTGGAACTTCACAGGTAAGCACTCGCATTTCCCATGGAGGTCGCTTATCAAGTTTAGTTTCATAGCTTTGTGTTTTTTGGCGCTGTGAGCACCGGGAAACATGCGACTAAATGCGCTCGCTATGGGACTTTGTTACCATTTGGTACAATCGTGCCCAATATTTCACATTAGCCAATATGTATCCTTGAAAATTAGGTCCCACACACTTCTTGACTTTTCAGCAAGCTCCCTTCGTCCTGCCACACCACCACAACTTTTTTGTTTTAAAAAATTTGTTCTACACAGTCTTCTGGGTATCCCTTCCGGCAGCAAGGCACCCTCTAGCCACTCTTCACAATTCCTAAGTCTTTGAAATCAGAACCATTTCTTAGCAGCAAACTGATTGGTGGCTGACCCATAATAATAATTTACTCTGTATTTTACAATAGCAGCTGTTTCTGTCTTCCTCTCCTCATCTCTGAATCTGTGTTGTGTGTATGTGTCAAGAAAGTCAGCTGTTGTGTCAAGGTGTGAAAACTGGCACATGATTTTCTATAGGTTTGGCATGTGCCTTTTTCCCCATGACAACCAGATCACATGGGCCTGTCTCTGTGCAGAGTTTAGTTTAATCTGACCATCTCCCTGTCCAGGACATTCTATTTCACTTTAAAAGGAAACATTTTAAAGTTTCACCGTTGTAACAATAATTCCACACAGGCATGATGGGACAATTAACCATCCTTCTGAATTACATAATTCTGTGATTATCCCTCGGCCTACAGACATGGTTTAACTTGAATTACTCCCAAATTTTATTTTGCTTCAGATCTTGGGATACCTCCAGAAATTAGCTTCCTCCTTCCACCCCTCTCCCATTGTATTCTACCCCCTCACCTCCACCTCCAGATTCCTTTTTGGGCTTCAGTCTGTTTCCTAAACAATCCTCATCGCTCAATTTTCTGAAACTAGGTAGCAGTGTCATTGCCAATCCATTCATCACGCTTATCACTTTAGGGCCTCCATTTAAAGAACTACCTATGGTAATGAGGCCTATATTTCACTAATACGAAGCATTAGGTTGCTTTGTTGGCTATGGCTTTGGAATGCGAGATCTGGTAGACATCGAATCCACTATTCCTGTCCGATCTCTTCGTCAGTTTGATCTTATTCAGTAAGTATGGCCTCCACGAATTTTTCCAATATCTAACACTTTGCACTTTTTATAAGGTGGTATAGCGCTATTGTCTGGCCTATGTGTGATTCTAGATCCACGTCAATGCGATCGACTCTTAACTGTCCCTCTGAAATGACCTAGCAAACCGTTCCGTTCAAGGGCCATCTGGAATGGGCAATAAACGCTGGTCCAGCCAGCGATACCCACAATCCATGAATGAATAAAAGAAACTTGTTTCAAAACTCACCAGCCCATGGTTCTGTTCACCTGAAACTTTTGGCTGAATGCTTCTTGGATGTTTCAGCAGGCTTGGCTGGCATGCACTGGTGTTATTTGCCAATGTGACCAATTTGCAGTGAGGAAGATATGCATTTTGTATAGTAATTCTGTAGTGTTCCCTGATAGTGTCCAAATATCATCGAAAAATAAACTTCCGAATCCAGCCCAGACAATGTAACATATTTATGTATTACAGAAATACTTTATGGATTTGTAGAGTTAGCCACGCTAATTGAATGAAACTTAAATACTGTTATGACATGCAACACTTAGAATAATTTATTTATTGAATGGGGCTGACTTTTCTAACTCTCTTTATTAGGATGGACCAGATATCATGTGCTTGGGAAACCCCGATTTAGGTTCCCAGGTAAAGTAAAGTCGCCATAGTCCCAGATGATTAAAGGCTGCTTTCCCTTTTGAGGAGGAGAGCTAACTGTTGGTGATTTAACCTGAGGGTCACCACACCTCGGGCGAGGCCTTCATGAATAACTTCAGCCGGTACGGGAATTGAACCCGCGCTGCTGGCCTCGCTCTGCGAGCAAACCAGGTGTCTAGTCAACTGAACTAAACCACCCCCCACCCATTGCCCAGAAATGTAAACTTCCTCTGGGAAATTGCTCTGCCATCCAAAAAGGTGATTTAAATCACAAAGTTCATCTGGGTTATCCCAGTAATTACCCATTAAAAGTTAGAATGATTTAAATAACTTCTAGCTTTTGGATGACTATTGTACAGACCTAGACCGACCCACAAGGGAACACTTTCTTCCCCCCCCCCCCCCCCCCTCACCTACTGACTACACCCCACACATATAAATCCCCCACCCAATAGGGCCTCTTCTCCCATTCCCCAATGCCAGGCCCAACTCATCCCCATCAACCCCCACCCACCACCACCCCCCTCCCCCCCCACCCACCTCCCCCACCACCCCCCTCCCCCCACCCACCACCACCACCACCACCACCACCACCACCCTCCCCCCCACCCACCACCACCACCACCCCCCACCACCACCACCTCCCCCCCCACCCACCCACCACCACCACCCTCCCCCCCCCCCCCCCCCCAGGTCTGACCCCACCCTGACCTCTGATTTCTGATCCCTGCTGACCTCTAACCACCCCCCCCCCCACCCACCCAACCTTCAACCCCTCCACCTAATCTTCAACTCCTCCCCTTCCCGATTTACAATACTCCAACCCCCCCCCCCCCAAAAAAAAACTTCTGTCCACTTACCTCAGACATTTACCTTCAATGCTAGGCCCCAGGGACATGCTGGATTGCCTGAATCTTACCCGGCATGCGTCGGAAGGTACAGCGAGACACACTGGGAAAAGAACTCGGACACAGCGTGGCAATTTGATGCTGATTGCCACTCTGAGGAAGTTCAGGCCCAATACAGTCTAGAATTCTTAAGGAAATACGTGTGCTCTGGCTAATATAATAATAATCTTTATTGTCACAAATAGGCTTACATTAACACTGCAATGAGGTTACTGTGAAAAGCCCCTAGTCGCCACAGTCCGGTGCCTGTTCGGGTACACAGAATTCAGAATGTCCAAATTACCTAACAGCATGTCTTTCGAGACTTGTGGGAGGAAACCGGAGCACAGACTCCACACAGACAGTGACCCAAGCCGGGAATCGAACCTGGGACCCTGGAGCTGTGAAGCAATGTATTTAGAAGCTCCATAAATATAGGCATCTTAGTGACATGAAATCCACTTCCATATGTAATTTGGAAATACAGTAAGTTCTCACTTAAAGTTATAGTTGTGAGGGCAGCATGGTGGCACAGTGGTTAGCACTGCAGTCTTACGGCGCCGAGGTCCCAGGTTCGATCCCGGCTCTAGGTCACTGTCTGTGTGGAGTTTGCACATTCTCCCCGTGTTTGCGTGGGTTTCGCCCCCACAACCCAAAGATGTGCAAGGTAGGTGGATTGAACATGCTAAATTGCCCCTTAATTGGAAAAAATGAATTGGGCACACTAAATTAATCAAAAAAAAGTTATAGTTGTGTTCCTGAAAATCAAAGTGAAACAGTTCCCAATAAACCAATGTAAAAGCTGCAATTAGGTTCTGTAGCACCTTCCTCGTCCCACAAACCATTAGAACATTATGCCCAAGTTGAAATAATTTATATTGCTACATTTCCACATTGGTAACTGAAATAACTTTTGAAATAAAATAAACTTTACGAGCCCCGCTGATAGTAAACGTGGGGTACCCCAAAACCCAGAAGGGTATCTTGGAACACTGTTTCTGATTATTTACTTTTCAATTTGGCATAAGGTGAGGGAAGTTTTACAAACCAGTGAGGAAAGTTCCAGTCTTGTTGCAATCATTCAAATAAAAACATACATACAACAAGAAATGCCACCATGCAAAACAATGGTATACTTAAATACAATAATGATTAAACACATATTATCCTTGAATTAAGCTAATCCCACATCTATCTACATTCCTAAACTCTGAGAAATGCCCCTTCTCCCAAAACAACATCCCATCCAGTCTAACTCTATAAGCTAAATCCAGCAAACAGTTACCACACACACACACACACGCGAGTTGTGTCTTTAATTTTGGGAAGCTTTTCTTCCGATTTAATGGGAACTTTAAGGTTTTCAGACAGCAGCTTTGAGCATAGAATCCTGCTTTGGGGAGAACTTCTCTTTCCAGCTGGATGTAGCTATGATCATAACGGTGAACCACCTTCTTCTACTCCAGTACAGAGCTAACCCTGCTACTGATATACAGCATCTCCCTTTTGATCTCATATTTTATCAAACACCCTGCCTAAGAAATCAGCCTTTTAGCACAGAAGTGTGACATGCCTTCTTACATCTCCACTTTGAACTCAACTCTTCTGTAGTTTTCGCATTTATAATTCTATACTCTATTGTTCTCCACTTCACTTAAGTAAATGTCTGCTAAGCTAATTCGCATAGCAAAAACACTCCAGCGTAGTTGCATTCTTATCAATTCCCTTTTATCCAATTCTTTAAACTTTATTGTATCCAAATCTTAAATCTTTATTTTATTCAGGATTCTTGACACCTTAAAAATAAAAAAAGAAATATGGTAACTTTCTACTTGTAGAATCTCCCACTCACTGCTGATCCTTTTTTCAACTCTGCAGCTCTGATGTCTTCAAGCTTGATGCCTCTGTGTACATGTTCTTACGTGCCTAGTCTCAATTAACGAACCCACAATCTGTTTGCACAATCCCTTGTGGGAAATTGGAGCCTTTAGGTCATTATTAAAAACATAACAGCTGCTTCACCTCTGGTTTTACCACAGCAGAAAGGAGACTTGCCTCGACCTGATGTCCCAAACACAATCCATTGGTGAGTAAATTATTGGGATAATGGGCCTATTACCAGCAGATTTCTGGGAGAGGCTGCAGACCTGAAGGATCAGCAGTGACTGGGTAGGTTAGGGAGTGGGAAAGGGCACTTCAAAATGGCACCATTAAGGTCACTTGGCCCCTACATCAGACTGGGGAAATTATAGTAATATGAATCTCATCACATTAAACAAGATTGCAGACTAAATTAACTGATTGTTATAGCCTGCCCTGATCCTATTGGCTGGGGACAATAGGCTACCCCATGGTACTTGAGGAAATGAGCTCCCCCAATAAGAGGAGGGGGTGGTGCAATCAATAGCAGAGCAATTGTATAAATAGAGCTGGCCTGTGTGGTACTGGCCAGAGAGGGAATCGGTAGTGAATTACTGGCCCTGTGTGGTACTGGCTAGAGAGGGAATCGGTAGTGAATTACTGGCCCTGTGTGGTACTGGCTAGAGAGGGAATTGGTAGTGAATTACTGGCCCTGTGTGGTACTGGCTAGAGAGGGAATCGGTAGTGAATTACTGGCCCTGTGTGGTACTGGCTAGAGAGGGAATCGGTAGTGAATTACTGGCCCTGTGTGGTACTGGCTAGAGAGGGAATCGGTAGTGAATTACTGGCCCTGTGTGGTACTGGCTAGAGAGGGAATCGGTAGTGAATTACTGGCCCTGTGTGGTACTGGCTAGAGAGGGAATCGGTAGTGAATTACTGGCCCTGTGTGGTACTGGCTAGAGAGGGAATCGGTAGTGAATTACTGGCCCTGTGTGGTACTGGCTAGAGAGGGAATCGGTAGTGAATTACTGGCCCTGTGTGGTACTGGCTAGAGAGGGAATCGGTAGTGAATTACTGGCCCTGTGTGGTACTGGCTAGAGAGGGAATCGGTAGTGAATTACTGGCCCTGTGTGGTACTGGCTAGAGAGGGAATCGGTAGTGAATTACTGGCCCTGTGTGGTACTGGCTAGAGAGGGAATCGGTAGTGAATTACTGGCCCTGTGTGGTACTGGCTAGAGAGGGAATCGGTAGTGAATTACTGGCCCTGTGTGGTACTGGCTAGAGAGGGAATCAGTAGTGAATTACTGGCCCTGTGTACAGAGTCTTGTAAATAAAGTTGCTTTCTATTTGATAATATGAATTTGTGCTGGATTCCTCGTGGCCCCCACAAAACTGACCAATGTTAAAATGAAACAACATTAAACAGGGATTTGTTCTACTCAATTTCCATCACATGTCCCAACCTCTGGCAGTCTATCTACCTGGTATGAAATCATGGAAAAGCAATATTTTCTGTTTGCTGTTCTCATAAACTATATATTGTGCATAAAATCATGCATACATTTCATGAGGAGATCAAGTTTTGTGTTCAGGTGGCCAGTGAAAAAATGAATAATAGATTTAGGAATGGCAAATGGATTTTAGTATACTTAATTGGAGTGTGTTGAATGTTGGAACAACAGACATGAAAGATTTAATACTACCAAAGATGGGTTAGCAAAATGGGTTTTGGTCTAGTTATTGAGCAATCATTGAAAACATCTGTTTAATGTGTAAAGATATTATAACAGAACTCCAACAACTACAGTGATATAGTTATGACCCACATTTTCCTTTGGTTTGGGTCTCAGAATACCGAGACTTCTGATGGGACAGAGCTGCTACCTATGCCCCATCTACAAGTATGACCGAATGGCACTGACACACTTGTATATCCAAGCATATACAAGGGGGGGGAGGGGGGGGCATCTTAATATGCACTTTGACACCCAGCCAAACATATCATGCTCATACATGGATACCAGGTTCAAAGTCACTAGAATGGTCTTTAGTGTTCACTTCAGGAGAAGAGAGCTCAAAATGCTAAGGTGATGGCCTGGTCAGATGGTGTACATGTTAAAGTCAGGGTGATTGATCAAATAGAGTAGAGGGCTATGAAAATAGTGCATGTGCCTTCCCAGACCAGTGCAGGAGATGGCAAATCATCCACTGCTGGTGCCAAAGGTGGTATTAAAGGCATCTTCAATCATAGTTTCAGTGGTGGTGGTGATGGTTGCTCAGCATGGGGGAGATGAATCAGACATAATGATGAGTTGGCACATGTTAAAACATAAAGGAAGAGTTCCAGTTTTAATAATGACCTGTAACTGCAATGTGCACTCACACTGAAGAAGGATTATGCTAATGAACTCTTGTGTCTCACACAGATCCTATTGCCACATTCCCACCCTCCCAGAACTGGAATTTCCCTTGAGCATCAGGAAGAGGATGAAAAGATTTCCACATTCTGAGTTGGTTGTGGTGAAGGACACAGTACCAGAGTGCAGAAGAAGGTGTCAAAGACATATGTGGACAACTCCATCAGAGAAGGGAAGGCAGTGATGATGTTGCTGCAGCTGCTGTAGAGACGGGGCCTCAGAAGTCACAGTACCTGGACCAGCAGGTGAATGGACACCTGATGGAGTTCCCTGAGGTAATGTGCGCTCATGCACTGTGAGTAGAGAAGTCCATCGCCGTGAAGAGCTTGACTGCATGAGATCAAACCATGAGAGTGAATGGCCAATCTCACGGGGAGTCACAGGCTACACCATTCCCTATGGATGCAGGGTGAATTCCTGCAAAGGCAACGAGACTCATTGTGTTCTCTGGAGCAGTCCATTCAGAGTATGAGCACTGGCCTCCAGAGAATACATGAGGAGCTGCAAACCCATAACAGGCCGTTCTCGCTGGTGGCACCACAGATAACGGAATGAATGACTGTGGCACCCTATCCAATCACCCAGAAAGCCAACCCATGGCTAGGTAATAGAAGGGAATGAGCCTGCTGTGAGCAGTTCCTCATTTTCCCCTGCTTCCCCGGCCCCTCCGACAGAGCTCTGAAATGCAGTACGTGCTCCAGGCTGCCCCTGTAGAATTTCAGGTACTGCAGTCTCGGGTAGGTTTGTCAACAGGAACTTGCACAAAGAGATGGACCCCGATGCTCTTCAATGCCTCATGGACAGAGAGGTGAGCAGATTGTCTCCACCTCCTCTGAGGCAACACGTGGGGAGCACCACAATGGAGTTCTGATCTCAAAAATTGTAAAGGCATTTTAATCACTGATGGGTTCTCGTGTGGTGTTATATCTCCCATTATTAAAGAATGGATACCTATACTTGCTTAGTGGCAAATACAATGAGCGGGTGGACGTGTGAATGAATGATCTTACCAGTGTCACTGAAGTTTGCAGTAAGAAGTCCAACCCTCAGTCGCCTGACAGTTGTGATGCATTGCAACGTAGTGAGCCTGCCCCTTTCACACAGCTGTCCATATCAGAAATGCCTGGAATGGGGGTGGAACATCTAGATCCGGGTTCTGCCCGCCATTTTGAACACTCCACAGATCTTCCTGACTCCATAAAAATTCAGCCATGGTCTTGAATCTAACATAGGCTGAAGGATGCCAGCCTTGTTGGGTGTAATGATGCCACGTAAAATGAGTTTGCACAATCTCAATCCAGTTCCCCAGTAGTCAGGAAGCCTCAACACAAGACTAATTGGTTCATAAATTAGGAATGGAATCTCATTCCGAGACACATAGAAAGTAAGAGCAGGCGTAAGACATTCGGCCCTTGTAGTCTGTGTTATGAAAGGGAAAATGCTGGAAAATCTCAGTAAGTCTGGCAGCATCTGTAGGGAGAGAAAAGAGCAAACGTTTCGAGTCTGATGAGTCTTTGTCAAAGCTAACAGACAGACAGTGGGAAATATTTATACTGTGGAGTGAGAATGAAAGATGAGTCATAGCCACAGAAACCCAGGGAAACCGGGTGCTAATGGCCATGGATACCAAGAGGAAAGATTGTTAATGACAGTCTCCAGAGAGGACAAAAGATGTGAAAGGTCAAACAGCAGGGAAACTAACATCAGAGGATGAACTGTAGGTGTGGGGGAGGGGAAGGGGAAGCAAAGAGGAGAAAGGTGCAGGAAAGGTGGATAAGATTGGGGGGGGGGGGGGGGAAATTAAATGTATATTAAGAAAGAAAGAAATGGTAAAAGACAGTTAAAATGAAATGAAAACAAATGGGTCAAGGTGGGGCTGATCATCTGAAGTTGTTGAATTCGATGTTCAGGCCGGAAGGCCTAACCAGAAGATGAGATGTTGTTCCTCCAGTTTGCGTTGAGCTTCACTGGAACATTGCAGCTGGCCAAGAACAGACATGTGGGCATGGGAGCAGGGTCTTTTGTTAAAATGGCAAGCAACAAGAAGGTCAGGATCCTGAATGTGCACAGACTGAAGATGCTCAGCAAAACGATCACCCAGTCTGCGTTTGGTCTCTCCGATATAGTCTGTGTTATATTATCCTTGGTGTAATATGTCGGTGTTCTTTGTCTTTTGATCCAGAATGGTCTGTTGAGTTGATGACAAAGAATCCACCAATCATTAGAGTAATTCCCACAGTGGGAACTCCGCCACTTGCCGCCTGACAAATGCCCTTACCTGCATATACCTGAAGGTGTTCCCCGGTGGGGAGCCAGAACTTCTCCTCCAGCTCACCCAGGCTCGCGAACTTCCCATCCACAAACAGGTCCCCCATCCTCCTGATACCTGCCCTGTGCCAACTCAGGAACCCGCCGTCAATTCTCCCTGGGACAAACCAGTGGTTCCCCCGTATCGGGGACCTCACCGAGGCCACCACCTCCCCCCTGTGCCGTCTCCATTGCCCCCAAATTTTGAGGGTAGCCGCCAGCACCGGGCTCGTGGTATACCTCGTTGGAGGAAGCGGTAGCGGCGCCGTCACCAGCGCCTCCAGGCTCGTGCCCACACAGGACGCCATCTCCATTCTCTTCCATGCTGCCCCTTCCCCCTCCATCACCCATTGTGCACCATCGCTGCATTGGCAGCCCAATAGTACCCACAGAGATTGGGCAGCGCCAGCCCCGCCCATCCCTACTTCGCTCCAGGAACACCCTTCTCACCCTCGGTGTCCCCGGCGGCCACACAAACCCCGTAATGCTCCTATTAACCCGCCTGAAAAAGGCCTTCGGAATAAGGATGAGGAGGCACTGAAACAGGAACAGAAATCTTGGGAGCACCGTCATCTTGACTGACTGCACCCTACCCGCCAGAGACAGCGGCAACATGTCCCACCTCTTAAACTCCTCCTCCATTTGCTCCACCAGCCTTGTGAGGTTAAGCTTATGCAAGGCCCCCCAGCTCCTGGCCACCAAGTACCTGAAGCTCCTCTCTGTCCTTTTTAGTGGGAGCTCACCAATCCCCCCCCTCCTGGTCCCCTGGGTGAACAACGAACAGCTTGCTCTTCCCCATGTTGAGCTTGTACCCTGAGAAATCCCCAAACTCCCTGAGAATCTTCATCGCCTCCGACATCCCCCCCACCGGGTCCGCCACATACAAGTCATCCGCATAGAGCAACACTCGGTGTTCCTCCCAACCTCGCACCAGCCCCCTCCAGTTCCTCGACTCCCTCAACGCCATGGCCAGGGGTTCAATTGCCAGCGCAAAGAGCAGGGGGGGGACAGGGGACACCCCTGCCTCGTCCCTCGGTGTAGCCGAAAATACTCTTACCTCCTTTTATTCATGGCCACACTGGCCACCGGGGCCTCATATAGCAGCCTGACCCACCTGACAAACCCCTCCCCAAACCCGAACCTTTCCAGCACCTCCCACAAGTACCCCCACTTTACCCTATCGAAGGCCTTCTCCGCATCCATCGCCGCCACTATCTCTGCCTCCCCTTCTACCGCCGGCATCATTATAACATTCAAGAGCCTCCGTATGTTAGTGTTCAGCTGCCTCCCCTTCACGAACCCTGTTTGATCCTCGTAGATAACCTACGGCACACAGTCCTCTATCCTCGTGGCTAAAATCTTCGGCAACAACTTGGCGTCTACATTTAAGAGTGAGATCGGCCTGTATGACCCACACTGCAGGGAATCCTTGTTCCGCTTAAGGATCAAGGAAATCAGCGCCCGAGACATCATCAGAGGCAAAGCCCCTCCTTCCCTTGCCTCGTTGAAGGTCCAAACCAACAGAGGGCCCAACAGGTCTACATAAGTCTTATAGAATTCGACCGGGAATCCATCCGGCCCCGGTGCCTTCCCCGGCTGCATGCTCCCTATCCCTTTGACCAACTCCTCCAACCCAACCGGCGCCCCCAATCCCACCACATGCCCCTCCTCCACCCTCTGGAATCTCAGCCGGTCCAGAAAACGACCCACCCCCCCCCCCCCCCCCCCTCCTCCAGTGGGGGTTCGGACCGACACAGTTCCTCGTAAAAGTCCCTGAAGACCCCATTGATGACTACCCCACTTCGCACCACGTTCCCTCCCCTATCCTTAACTCCACCAATCTCCCTGGCTGCATCTCACTTCCGAAGCTGGTGCGCCAGCATTCGGCTCGCCTTTTCCCCATATTCATACACCGCCCCCTGTGCCTTCCTCCACTGCACCTCCACCTTCCTGGTGGTCAACAGGTCGAATTCAGGGGCGGCACAGTGGTTAGCATTGCTGCCTACGGCGCTGAGGACCTGGGTTCGAATCCCGGCCCTAGGTCACTGTCCGTGTGGAGTTTGCACATTCTCCCCGTGTCTGCTTGGGTTTCACCCCCACAACCCAAAGATGTGCAGGCTAGGTAGATTGGCCACTCTAAATTGCCCCTTAATTGGAAAAAATAATTGGGTACTCTAAATTTATAAAAAAACAAATCAGGTCAAATTCGGCCTGGAGGCTATGCCGCTCTCTAAGCAACCCCTCGTCCGGAACCTCCGCGTATCTCCTGTCCACCCTCACCATCTCCCCCACCAACCTCTCCCTCTCTCTCTGCTCTCTCCGCTCCCTGTGGGCCGTGAATGGAGATCAACTATCCCCTAACCACCGTCTTCAGTACCTCCCAGACCATCCCCACTCCGACCTCCCCATGGTCGTTGGCCTCCAGGTACCTCTCAATACATCCTTGGTCCCGCCTGCTCACCTCCTCGTCCGCCAGCAACCACATCTCTAAGCGCCAAAGCGGGCGCTGGTCCCTCTCTTCCCCCAGCTCGAGGTCCACCCAATGTGGGGCATGATCAGAAATGGCTATCGAGGGCAGCATGGTGGCACTGCAGCCTACGGTGCTGAGGACCCGGGTTCGAATCCCGGCCCTGGGTCACTGTCAGTGCGGAGTTTGCACGTTCTCCCCGTGTCTGCGTGGGTTTCACCCCTACAACCCAAAGATGTGCAGGGTAGGAGGATTGGCCACGCTAAATTGCCCCTTAATTGGAAAAAATAATTGGGTACTCTAAAAATATTTTTTTAAAAAAAGAAATGGCTATCGCCGAGTACTCAGTATCCTCCACTCTCGCAATCAGCGCCCTACTCATGACAAAGAAATCAATCCGGGAATAGGCCTTATGAACTTGGGAGAAGAATGAAAATTCCCTGGCCCCCGGTCTCGTAAACCTCCATGGGTCAACTCCTCCCATCTGGTCCATAAACCCCCTCAGCACCTTAGCCGCTGTCGGCCTCCTACCCGTCCTAGATCTGGGGCGATCCAGCACCGTGTTAAAATTCCCCCCCCATTATCAGCCCCCCTGTCTCCAAGTCTGGGATCCTGCTCAACATGCGCCGCATGAAACCTGCATCGTCCCCATTCAGGGCGTATACATTGACCAGCACCACCCGCTCCCCCTGCAGCTTACCGCTTACCATCACATACCTACCGCCACTGTCTGTCACAATGTTCGACGCCTCGAATGACACCCTCTTTCCCACCAAGATCGCCACCCCCCCGATTAGTAATCAATAATCTAATAGTCACTAATAATATCCTTCTGTTAACTCTCTCTAATCTAATCAACTCCTCATGCTGTTCTCAGGCTTTCTCCTTTGCTAATCACCCAGCATTCCCTGAGGTCTGATTTATATACTGAGATATGGTGGTGCCCTCTAGTGTTTGAATTACACAGAGATGTAATAATTAACCCTTCACTAGCTTGCCTATATACATATCATTACAGTCTGTTCCGTCATTCAATATAATCTTGGCTGATCCTCTACCTCAACACCATACTCTCACTGTCTACCCAGACCCTTTGATGCCTTTAGTATCTAGAATATTTCCTTCCAAAATCTATTGTGACACCCGAGCCAGAGGAAACATTATCCCTACATCCAGCCCATCCAGCCTTTTCAGAATTATATATGTTTCAGTGAGATCCCCTCCCATTCTTCTAAACTCTAGTGAATGCAGGCCTAGAACAACAGGATTCCAGGAAATGAAATAATGTTACATCGGTGCAGCAAAAGGTGAACTTTTAAAGTTGATGAGAGTTGAGATTACTTTACATTTGCTCAGGACCTGGAAGCTTGCTTCTCCCCATGGGGGGGACATTGAACAAATAGTTAATTGTCCATCGCTAATGTCTCACACCTTGATCAGCACAAGTGGCATCAATTCACAGCTAATTGAGCGCAATATGAAATGGCTACCTGTACCTATGAATTGAGGTCTTTGGACCTGAAAGAGTGAAATGTTAGAGAACGTGTTACGAAGCAATATACGAAAGCAAAATACCGCAGAAGCTGTAAATCTGAAATAAAAACAGATAATGTTAGAAATACTCAGCAGGTCAGGCAGTATCTGTGGGGAGAGAAACAGAGTTAACATTTCAGGTCCATGTCTGTTCCCTCAGAAGGGTTGATGAAAGATCACGTTCTGAAACAATAGCTGTTATCCTCTCCACGGATGTTTCAGAGCTGCCGAGTATTTCCAGCGTTTTTTGCTTTTATTACTGAGCACTAGACCTCATTACTGTTTAACTAATGTGCGGCAGTTTACCTCTACACTTGACGTTGCCACAGATGGTTCAAAGTTTACTGTAAAGTACAAACTTAGATTGCATAACAGCCGAGGAAAGTATTCCTGCAACATGAGATCAGCACACTTCATCTCCTTCAGCTTGTTTTTCCGTGAGTATTGTTTTCGATAGAGTAACTTTAGCATTTGCACGAGTAGGACGGATGACAATTCATTAATTGGGCTTTGGAATGAGAAGAAAGGAAAACTGTTTTTCTTTTCTCGTGGTAAAGCTTCCTTTGACTGAAAAGGTGGGGTCGTCCAGTTATCCACGATGGTTATTATCTGAGTAAAGATAGCTGGTGTCTGTTCCATATGTGCAATGAAACAATGCTAATGCAATAATTATATATGCAGTCCTAATATTAGCTTCACCAGTTGATGCGGATAATTTTCAGCTCTGGTACATGTGGATTAATTACCGTGGCAATCGAAACAATAGGGGTTTATTATTATTTTACAACCTGTGCAGCTCCATGTACTCCAGAATGAGCCAATGGAACAACTTATAGTACAAAGTACGTTGCCAATATCACAGGCATAATTTTACTCATTGAACAGCATCAGGAGGGTGGCACATGGCGCCGTGGTTAGCATTGGGACTTGGGCGCTGAGGACCCGGGTTCGAATCCCGGCCCTGGGTCACTGTCCGTGTGGAGTTTGCACATTCCCCCTGGGTCTGCGTGGGTTTGACCCCCACAGCCCAAAGATGTGCAGGTTAGGTGGATTGGCCACGCTAAATTACTGCTTAATTGGAAAAATAAATAATTGGGTACTCCAAATTTATATTTAAAAAATGAAACAGCATCAGTTATGTGTGATTTCTATAACTATTTATAAGAACTGTAATAAAATAAATCTGGGAAATTGTAAGTCCTTTACATTAATGATCAACAAAATAATAGAGCAGATTATTAGAAACCGAACCAGAACTATGTAAAAATAACTTAATAAATGGGAACCAATTTGATTTCAGAAGGGGCAGATACCACCTGATCCAAATGTTTGACCCCTTTGACATCCTAAGTAAATGCTGAAAAGCTCCACGGACAGAGTTTTCCATTTTGGAGACTAAGTCTGATAGCAGACGGGGTTCATGATGCGTTTCCCATTGGGCGGTGTGGCGGGAAGTCAAGATTGATTTCACACTCGGAAGCTATTTAATTATGCATCGGCGAGTAGCTCTCCGAATCACATGTTGGTGCGGGAACGGGTTCATCCATCCCGCCATAATGAGGTCAAAGGTCCAGGCATAATATTCCAGCACCACCCAGACACACATCTTCACTCTCTCCGGTCAATATTGCGCACACTCACATATTGAGGTGACCACAATGCCAGCCCGAATACATGACATCTCAAATCCACAGAGGTTTGAAGAGGTTTGGACACATTGATGAAATGTGCCATCTTACCAAAGGCACTCCTGCAATCTCAGATCTGATACATTGACCAAGCTCAACTTACACTTCCGTAATGACTGGATGCCCTGTGGCAGGCCATCTATACTAATTGGAGAGAGCATATTAGAGGCTTTCATTGATGATCTGACAGATATGCAGCAGTTGTGCATTCTTAACGGCCGGGCATTTTCCATCGTCACCTATCATCTCTGTTAAAGCTCAAGTTGTGACTCATTCAATCTCTTGTTTAAGTGCAGCAAAAGAAAATGGGTGCAATTCTCCGGAAAGATTTCTAAGTGTGGTAGCCAGCGGGAACTGCCGCAAGCTTCCTGGCACTCAGCCTGGCGAGGCCAGCAACGCATTACAATGTTAATTGGTCAACTTAGCGAGGTCCAATGGGCTTCATGCTACAAATGAAGGCTCACCAGCTAAGTTGTCAGGACCGCAATCGCCAGCCCCCCCGCTAACAAGGTCGAGCAGCATTTAAACAGCACTTGCACAGCCAACCCCTTAGCTCGCAGCCATGGTGCTGAGATGCCAGGCAACAAGGTTTGGAGACACAGTCCTGGGGAGGCTCCTAGATGCGGCCGGGGCCAGGAGGGATGTCTTGTTCCTCCAAGGATCCTGGACGGTGAGCCACAGGGCAGCAAGTGCTGCCTGGGTTGAGGTTTCAGTGGCTGTCAGCTCGGGCAGTGTGACCAGGCTGACTGGCCTGCAGTGCCGCAAGAAGGTCAACAACCTGCACCGGGCAGCACGGGTGAGTTAACTCAAACGCGAATCCTCCCCCTCCCGAAACCTTTCCGCCCTCAGGTGAGCATCCCTCTTTCCGCCCCCCCCCCCCCCCCCCGCCAACCCACCATGTGAATTTTGCGCAAGAGCAGGCGGAGAGAGGACAAATCCAGAGTGAGGTCACAGACAGAGAAGCCTGATTAGCAGGCAAGAAATGTTGATGACATAATTTGAAGCTTGACTGTTGTGTGAGTTATCGGAGTCAGCTCAGACAATCTCAGCTCTATTTAAAGAAAAAGCTTCAAAATGCACTTGCAGTGAGTTTTGTGCACGAGCAATGGGAGAAAGGCCACATCCGGAGTTAATGCACAGACAGCGGGAGCTTTAAACTTCCGAATTCGGCGCAGAGTGGGGATTGGGGCGCGGAGTGGGGATTGGGGCGCGGAGTGGGGATTGGGGCGCGGAGTGGGGATTGGGGCGCGGAGTGGGGATTGGGGCGCGGAGTGGGGATTGGGGCGCGGAGTGGGGATTGGGGCGCGGAGTGGGGATTGGGGCGCGGAGTGGGGATTGGGGCGCGGAGTGGGGATTGGGGCGCGGAGTGGGGATTGGGGCGCGGAGTGGGGATTGGGGCGCGGAGTGGGGATTGGGGCGCGGAGTGGGGATTGGGGCGCGGAGTGGGGATTGGGCGCGGAGTGGGGATTGGGCGCGGGCGGGGATTGGGCGCGGGCACAGAGCGGGGATTGGAATACGGCGCAGAGTGAAGAGGTGCTCTTTGCTTTTCCTCCTTGCTTCAGAAAGTGGTCTTGCCCTGCTGCAGCTGAGGCTACAAGGGAAAGTGCCGGGGCTAGCATGTGTGCAGGAGGTGTCTCCAGCTACAGCTCCTGGTAGCACAAGTTTCGGCACTGGAGTGGCGGCTGGGACACTGTGGAGCACCCGTGAGATGCAGAGGATCATGGATTGCATGTATAGAGAGGTGGTCACACCGCAGGCTCAGACTCCACAGATGAGAAGGGAATGGGTGACCACCAGGCAGAGCAGGACAGCTAGGCAGGCAGTGCAGGAATCTCTTGTGGCCTTTCCCCTGAAAAACAGGATTACCATTCTGGATACTTTTGAGGGGAATGACCTCTCGGGGAAAGCAGCAACAGCCACATTTGTTGCACCATGGTTGGTTGGTTCTGCTGGGGGGGGGGGGGGGGGGGGGGGGGGGGGGGGGGGGGGGGGGGTTGTCAGGGGTAGCAATTGTTATATGGGATTCAATTGAAAGGGGAATAGACAGGCATTTCTGTGGCTCCAAACAACACTCCAGGATGGTATGTTTCCTCTCTGGTGTTAGGGTCAAGGATGTCTCGGGATGGTTACAGGACATTCTGGAGGGGGAGGGTGAACAGCCAGTGGTCATGGTGCACATTGGTACCAACGACATAGGTTTAAAAAAAAAAGGGTTGAGGTCCTGAAAGCAGAATATAGGGAACTAGGAATACAGTTGAGATGTCGGACCTCAAAGGCAGTGATCTCAGGATTACTACCAGTGCCACTTTTAGAGTAGAAATGGTGGGATGTATCGGATGAATACATAGCTGAAGAGATGGTGTGAGGGGGAGGGTTTCAGATTCCTGGGGAATTGGGACCTGTTCTGGGGGAGATGGGACCTGTACAAACTGGACGGGTTACACCTGGGCAGGACTGGCACTAATGTCCTTGTGGGGAGGTGGGGGGGCGGGTGTACATTCTAGAAGTGGTTGGGGAGGGTTTAAGCTAGTATGGCAGGGTTTGGAACCTATGTAAGAATTCAGAGAAGGGGGAATAAAGAACAAGAGAAAAAGACAGAACGGAAAATAAGAAAAGTAATGGGCAGAGGACTGAAGGGCATGTATCAGATAATGCCGCGGTAAAAAAATAAGGATGGGACAAGGAACCTTAAAAGGACTAGCCTAAGGGCAGCACAGTGCTTAGCACTGCAGCCTACGGTGCTGAGGACCTGGGTTCGAATCCCAGCTCTGGGTCACTGTGGAGTTTGCACATTCTCCCCGTGTCTGCGTGGGCTTCACCCCCACAACCCAAAGATGTGCACGAAAGGTGGATTGGCCACTCTAAATTGCCCCTTAATTGGAAAAAAATAATTGGGTACTCTAAATTTATTTTAAAAAAGGACTTGCCTTAAGGTTTTGTACCTGAACGCGCGGAGCATTCAAAATAAAATGGATGAATTAGTTGCGCAGGTAGATGTAAAGGGAAATGATATAGTTGGAATTATGGAGACCTGGCTCCAAGGTGACCAAGGGTGGGAACTAAACATTGAGGGATATTCAGTTTTAGGAAGGAGAGACAGAAAAGGTCTTGGCATTGCATTGTATCTTAAAGAAGACATCCATACAGTATTGAGGAAAGGTATTAGTACAGATGATGTGGAATCTGTCTGGGTCGAATTAAGAAACATCAAGGAGCAAAAAAACATTTGGTATACAGACCAGCAAACTGCAGTGATAATGTTGGGAATAGCATGAGACAGGAAATCAGAGATGCCTGCGATAAAGGAACATCTGTGATTATGGGTGACATTAATCTGCATGTAGATTGGGTGACTCAAAATGGTCACAGTACAATAGAAGAGGAATTCTTGGAGTGTATATGGGATGGTTTTCTGGACCAGTATGTTGAGGAACCAACAAGGTAACAGGCCATCTTGGACTGGGTGTTGTGCAATGAGAAAGGATTAGTTGGCAATCTTGTTGTGAGAGAACCCTTGGGGGTGAGTGACCATAATATGGTAGAATTCTTTATCAAGGTGAATAGTGATTCTGAGACCAGGGTCCTGAACCTCAATAAAGGTAACTATGATGGTATGAGCCATGAGCTGGCTATGATGGATTGGGAAACAGTACTGAAAGGAAGGACAGCAGATAGGCAATGGCAGGCTTCAAAAAATTGATAAAAACTAATGTTTTTAAAACTAATTAAGGCCCCTTACAGTCAGAAATGGGGGGAAAAAAGAAATGACTGAGGAACTAAATTTGTACTTTTCTTCTGTCTTCACAAAGGAAGACATGAATAATGTACGGAAGTTCTGAGAAGTTTTAGTGAGCATCTGAAGGAAATTAGTATTAGTAAAGAAATGGTTTTGGGGAAATTAATGGGATTGAAGGTGGACAAATCTCCAGGGCCTGATATTCTTCAACCCAGAGTACTTAAGGAAGTGGCCCTAGAAATAGTAGATCCATTGGTGGTCATTTTCCAAAATTCTTTAGACTTTGGAATGGTTCCTACAGATTGGAGGATAGTGAATGTAACGCCGCTATTCAAAGAAGGAGGTAGAGAGAAAACAGGGAACTATAGCCCAGTGAGCCTAACGTTGGTAGTAGAGACGTTGCTCGAGACCAATTATCAAGGATTCCATAGGACAGCATTTGGAAAACAATGGTGTAATCAGACAAAGTCAGCATGGATTTACGAAAGGAAAATCATGCTTGACAAAACAACTTGAATTTTTTGAATATGTAACTAGTAGAGTTTACCAGGGAGAACCTGTGGATGTGGTTTATTTAGACTTTCAGAAGACATTCAACAAGGTCTCGCATGGCAGATTAATATGTAAAGTTAAAGCACATGGGACTATGGGTAGTGTCTTGAGATGGATAGAAAGCTGGTTAGCAGACAAGAAGCAAAAAGTTGGAATATATGGGCCTTTTTCTGATTGGCAGGCAGTAACTAGTACAGTTACCTCAACTGGGACCTCAACTGTTCACATTATATATTAATGATTTGGATGAGTGAACTAAATGTATTATCTCCAAATTTGCAGATGATACAAAGTTGGGTGGGAGAGTGAGCTGTAAGAGAGATGTAGAGATGCTTCAATGGGATTCAGACAGGCTGAGTGAGTGGGCATATGCATGGTAGATGCAGTATAATGTGGATAAATGTGAGGTTATCCACTTTGGTAGCAAAAATAGGAAGGCAGATTATTATTTGAATGGATGTGAATTGAGAAAGATGCATACTCAGTGAGACCAAGGTGTCCTTTTGCATCAGTCATTGAAAGTAAATGCGCAGGTACAGCAGCAGCAAAGAAGGCAAATGGTATGTTGGCCTTCATAATGAGATGATTTGAGTATAGGAATAAAGATACTTTACTACAATTGCAAAAGGTCTTGGAGAGGCCACACCTGGAGTATTGTGTGCAATTTTGGTGTCCTTATCGGAGGAAGGATGTTCTTGCTCTGGAGGGAGTGCAGCAAAGGTTTACCAGGCTGATTCCTGGTATCACAGTATTGTCATATGAGGAGAGGCTAAGTCGGTGAGGATTATTTATTTTTTTTAAATCATTTTTATTGAGAAATTTTGATTTTATACAACATTGACGCACCTTAGTAAAATACCGAAAATAACAATAATATTAACAATCATATACATTCGCCCCATCCCCATGAACAACCCAGCATTTTAACAACAACGCAAATTAACACACTATAAAGTTACAGAATAAACACTACAATAATGCACCCCCCCCCCCCCCCCCCCCCCCCTCCCCCCGGGTTGCTGCTGCTATTGACCCAGTTACCTATCTCTGAGCCAGGAAGTCCAAAAAAGGCTGCCATCGTTTATAGAACCCTTGTATTGATCCTCTCAGGGCAAATTTGACCTTTTCCAATTTTATAAATCCCGCCATGTCACTGATCCAGGTCTCCACACTTGGGGGCCTTGCATCCTTCCATTGTAACAGAATCCTTCGACGGGCTACTAGGGACGCAAAGGCCAGGACACCGGCCTCTTTCGCCTCCTGCACTCCCGGCTCTACCGCAACTCCAAAAATCGCGAGTCCCCACCCTGGTTTGACCCTGGATCCAACCACCCTCGACACCGTCCCCGCCACCCCCTTCCAGAATTCTTCCAGTGCTGGGCATGCCCAGAACATATGGGCGTGGTTCGCAGGACTCCCCGAACATCTGGTGCACCTGTCCTCACCCCCGAAGAACCTACTCATCCTAGTCCTGGACATGTGGGCCCGGTGCAGCACCTTAAATTGGATGAGACTAAGCCTCGCACATGAGGAGGAAGAGTTGACTCTCTCCAAGGCATCCGCCCAAGTCCCGTCCTCTATCTGCTCCCCGAGTTCCTCCTCCCATTTAGCCTTCAGCTTCTCCACTGACGACTCCTCCACCTCCTGCATTACCTTATAGATGTCAGACACCTTCCCCTCTCCTACCCACACCCCCGAAAGCACTCTGTCCATAGCCCCCTGCGAGGGCAGCAAAGGGAATCCCTCTACCTGTCGCCTAGCAAACGCCTTTACCTGCAGGTATCTGAACATGTTCCCCTGGGGAAGGCCAAATTTATCTTCCAGTTCCCCCAGGCCCGCAAACCTCCCGCCAATAAACAGGTCCCTCAATTTGCTGATGCCCGCCCTTTGCCATCCCCTGAATCCCCCATCCGTGTTCCCCGGGATGAACCGATGGTTGCCACCCAGTGGAGCCTCCATCGAGGCCCCTGTTTCCCCCCGATGCCGTCTCCATTGTTCCCAGATTCTTAGGGTCGCCGCCACCACCGGGCTCGTGGTAAACCTCTTAGGGGAGAGCGGCAACGGTGCCGTTACCATGGCACCCAGGCTCGTACCTCTACATGACGCCATCTCCATTCTTTTCCACGCCGCCCCTCCCCCCTCCATCACCCATTTACGCACCATTGACACATTGGCTGCCCAATAGTACCCCAGAAGGTTGGGCAGTGGCAGCCCACCTCCATCCCTTCCTCGCTCCAGGAACACCCTCCTCACTCTCGGAGTCCCATGTGCCCACACAAAACTCAGAATACTGCTAGTCACTCTCCTAAAGAAGGCCCTGGGGATAAATATGGGCAGGCACTGAAAAAGGAACAAGAACCTCGGAAGCACTGTCATTTTGACGGACTGCACCCTCCCCGCCAACGACAATGGCAGCATGTCCCACCTCCTGAACTCCTCCTCCATCTGATCTACCAGCCTGGTAAAGTTATGCTTGTGGAGAGTCCCCCAGTCCCTGGCCACTTGCACCCCCAGGTACCTAAAGCTCTCCCCTGCCCGCCTAAGCGGGAGCCTACCAATTCCTTCCTCCTGGTCTCCAGGGTGCACCACAAACACCTCGCTCTTGCCTAAGTTTAATTTATAACCTGAGAAGGTCCCAAACTCGGCTAGTAACTCCATCACTCCCGGCATCCCTCCCACCGGGTCCGCCACATACAGTAACAGGCCGTCGGCATACAACGACACCCTATGTTCCTCTCCACCTCGCACCAAGCCTCTCCACCTCTCTGAATCTCTCAATGCCATCGCCAGCGGCTCGATTGCCAGTGCAAACAACAAGGGGGACAAGGGGCAACCCTGCCTGGTCCCTCGGTAAAGCCAGAAGTACTCCGACCTCCTCCTATTCGTAGCCACGCACGCCATCGGGGCCTCATATAACAGCCTTACCCATCTAATGAACCCTTCACCAAATCCAAACCTCCCCAACACCTCCCATAGGTACCCCCACTCCACTCTATCGAAGGCCTTCTCCGCATCCAGTGCCACCACTATCTCTGCCTCCCCCTCAATCGCCGGCATCATAATGACATTCAGCAATCTCCGCACATTCGTGTTCAGCTGCCTTCCCTTCACAAAACCTGTCTGGTCCTCGTGCACAACCCCTGGCACACAGTCCTCTATCCTGGTGGCCAGGATTTTTGCCAGCACCTTAGCGTCCACGTTGAGGAGAGATATGGGCCTGTATGAACCACACTGCTGGGGGTCCTTGTCCTTCTTTAAAATTAACGAGATCAGCGCCCGTGACATCGTCGGGGGCAAAGTCCCCCCCTCCCATGCTTCATTGAGTGTTCGCACCAGCAAGGGGCCCACTAGATCCACAAACTTTTTATAAAATTCCACCGGGAACCCATCCGGCCCCGGTGCCTTCCCTGACTGCATCTGCCCGATCCCCTTAACTAGCTCCTCCAGCTCAATCGGCGCACCCAACCCCTCCACCTTCTCCTCCTGCACCTTCGGGAAAGAAAGCCCGTCAAGGAACCTCTCCATTCCCCTCCTCTCCCCCGTTGGCTCCGACCGGTACAGTTCCCCGTAAAAATCCTTGAAGACCTCATTCACCTCTACCCCCTTCCGCACCACATTCCCACTCTTATCTCTCACTCCAGCAATCTCCTTAGCCGCATCCCGCTTACGCAGCTGATGAGCCAGCATCCTACTCGCCTTTTCACCATGTTCGTACACTGCCCCTTGTGCCTTCCTCCACTGTGCCTCCGCCTTTCTAGTGGTCAGCAAATCAAATTTAGACTGCAGGCTGCGCCTCTCCCCCAACAGTCCCTCCTCTGGTGCCTCTGCATACCTCCTGTCCACCTCCAGCATCTTCCCACCAGTCTATCCCTCTCACTCCTCTCGCTCCTCTCCCTGTGTGCCCGGATGGATATCAGCTCCCCACGAATTACTGCCTTCAGGGCTTCCCAGACCATCCCCACCTGAACCTCCCCCGTATCATTCACCTCAAGGTACCCCTCAATACTTGCCCGGACCCTCCTACACACCTCCTCCTCCGCCAACAACCCCACATCCAACCGCCACAACGGACGTTGGTCTCGCACCTCTCCCATCTCCAACTCTATCCAATGCGGAGCGTGGTCGGAGATTGCAATGGCCGAATACTCGGCCTCCTCTACTCTCGGAATCAGTCCCCTACTCACCACGAAGAAATCTATCCGAGAGTAGACCCTATGTACGTGGGAGAAGAAAGAGTACTCGCGTGCCCTCGGCCTTACAAACCTCCATGGATCCACCCCACCCATCTGGTCCATAAACCCTCTCAGTACCTTGGCCGCCGCCGGCCTCCTACCCGTCCTAGAGCTGGACCGATCCAGTGAAGGATCCAACACCGTATTGAAGTCCCCCCCTATGATCAGACCTCCCGCCTCCAGATCCGGGATCCGTCCCAACATACGCCTCATAAAGCCCGCATCGTCCCAATTTGGGGCATACACACTAGCCAGTACCACCTTCTCTCCTTGTAGCCTGCCCCTAACCATCACATACCTACCCCCCTTATCTGCCACCACCTCCGATGCCTCAAACAACACATTTTTCCCCACCAGAATCGGCACTCCCCGGTTCCTCACATTCAACCCCGAGTGGAAAACCTGCCCCACCCATCCCTTCCTCAGGCGGACCTGGTCCGCCACCCTCAGGTGGGTCTCCTGAAGCATTGCCACATCCGCCTTTAGCCCCTTCAGGTGAGCCAGTACCCTCGACCGCTTCACCGGCCCATTCAACCCTCTCACATTCCAGGTGACCAACCGGATCAGAGGGCGTCCCGCCCTCCTCCCCCGTCGGCTAGCCATAGCCCGTTGACTGCCCGCCCCAGGCCAGCACCCCCTGCTCGACCCCGTCCCCATAGCGACAACCCCTCACCTCTGTCCCCCCAGCCCCCACCAGCTCCTTCTTGACCCTACCAGCAGCAACCCGGTATTCCCCTTTCCCCCCCTCCCTTCCCCCCCAGGCTAGGAACCCTCCCAGCCGCGAACCGTCCTCCATTGTACTTCCGTGGGTCAGCTAACTTCTGCTGACCCCGGAAACTCCCGCCAATAGCCCGACCCCTCCCGAAGTGGGATCATCCCCCAATCTATCCCTTCTCCTGGCACCGCTCCAGCGCGGGGAAGAACCAGTTAAGGCCCCGCCTCCCCCGTCACCATCTCCACCCCCCAGCCCCGCAGCACGGGAAACCAGAGGAAAGCCCGCGCTTTTGCACTGCCCCACCACACCCTTCTGACGCAGCTCCCAAATATCAGCCCCACTCCATACCCCCACTCCGGCATAGAATACAACATACCCCCCCGACCCTCCCCTCAAGATACACAGCCCAGACAATGTCCCACAGCACAAAAACAAAAACATAGCAGAACAACCCCTCCGTAAATAACCATATCAAAATTGCAAAAGTACTAAAACAAGAAGAAAACAACAGAAGAAAAAGAGAACACAGCAACAGCAGAATCCAGCACTAATATCTTACCGCCGACCTCGCAACCCCCAACCCCTAGTTCAAGTCCAGTTTCTCCGTCCGCACGAAGGCCCACGCCTCCTCCGGGAATCGAAATAATAATGCCGGTCCGAATAAGTTACCCACAGGCGCGTGGGCGGCAACATTCCGAACTTTATCTTTTTTCTATAAAGCACGTCTTTCGTCCGATTAAATCCGGACCGCCGCTTAGCCACCTCCGCACTCCAGTCCTGGTAGATCCGCACTACCCTATTCTCCCAATTGCTGCTCTTCACCTTCTTGGCCCAGCGCAGCACGCACTCCCGATCACTGAACCGGTGGAACCTCACCAGCACGGTGAGGATTATATTAATTGGAGTTTAGAAGAGTGAGAGGGGATCTCATTGAAATTTAGTAAATTCTAACAGGATTAGACAGGGTAGATTCAGAAAGAATGTTCCCAATGATGGGGAAGGGCAGAACTAGGGGTCATAGTTTGAGGATAAGGGGTAAACCTTTTAGGACTGGGATAAGGAGAAATGTCTTCAGCCAGAGAGTGGTGAACCTGTGGAATTCACTATCACAAAAAGTAGGTAATGCCAAAACATTGTGTAATTTCAAGAAGGAATTAGATATAGCTCTTAGGGCTAAAGGGATCAAGGGATATGGGGGGAAGGTGAGATCAGGGTATTGAACTTGATCAGCCATGATCATAATGAATAGCGGAGCAAGCTTGAAGGGCCGAATGGCCTCCTCCTGCTTCTAGTTTCTGTCTGGCCTCAGACCCCCAGAGGACACCCGTCCGTCAGGGGCATAGAAAGCCATGGGAATGAGGTAAGCAGCTGGCCGCCTCCACCTCAGATGTGCATCCTGGGGAAACACCTAGACGTAGCGGTAGAGCGAGCAGAGCAAAGCACATCGAGGATCAGTGAACGGCTTCCATCTCCGGGTAAATCCCTCCACAGTCCTTCTCAAGGCAAACTTGATCTTTTCCAATCTGAGGAATTCTGCAAGGTCACTCACCCAAACCCCGGTTTTGGCGACCCTGAGTCCCTCCATTCCAAAAAGATCCGTCTCTGGGCTACCAGGGAGACAAAGGCCAAAACATCAGCCTCTCTCATCCCCTGGACTCCCACGTCTTCTGACACTCCAAAGATTGCCACTCCTGGACTCGGGACCACCTTCACCCTCAACACCTCAGACATCACATCAGCAATCGCCCGCCAGAATCCCTCCAGCTTCGGACAGGCCCAAAACATGTGGACATGGTTTGCAGGCCCACCTGAGCACCACCCACACCTATCCTCTAACCCCTCAGGACCTACTCATCCTGGCCACCATCATATGTGCCTCCAACCCCCTCCCCAGCTCTTCCTCCCACTCGCGCTTGATGTCTCCTATTGGGGCACCCTCGCAATCCATTAACTCTTTGTAGCTCTCCGAGACTCTGCCCTAACGCACCCCTTGGGTCCTGTTTATTAATCTATTTCCTAACTCCCTAAATTCTGCTTGCAGGACCTCAACACTTTTTTTTGCCTATATAATTTTTTCCCAATGTGTACCATGATATCTATCTGTTTGCCCTCCCCCTTCAGTATGCCCTGCAGCCATTCAATGGCATCCCTGACCTGGCAACAGGGAGGCAACATACCATCCTGGCGTCTCTTTTGCAGCTGCAGAAACATCTGTTTCTGCACTGCCTGCCTTCCTCTGCTCTGCCAGGTGGTCACCCAGCGAAGTACAGGTTTTATGGAAAACAACTGCAGAAATTCAAGCCCACAAAGTTGATTCGAGGGGGTTCAATCTTAAATCCTATAACCCATGACGGCAGGACAAGGGGTCTTAGGTATAATCTGGTTAAAAAGGCACGTTCATCTCAGGAAGCAATTTCTCATGTGGAAAAAGGTGAATCCCTGGATACAGTAAGAAGTCTTACAACACCAGGTTAAAGTCCAACAGGTTTGATTCAAACACGAGCTTTCGGAGCGCAGCTCCTTCCTTGGGTGTCAATCCCTGGATAGGTCTTGCAGGTCGTATATTGGAGGAAAATTGCTGCGAAGGAGGCTATTTTCTCTTGGACTGAACTCCATGGCTTAGAAGATGGTCTGCTACATCTTACTTGTGTTTTTTGCAAATTCTTCTAAGACATCAGGTGTGAACTGCTACATACACCTGCTAGGACCTTACCTGTTGAGTGAACCTGATGCTTGCTTCTCTAGTCTTCTTAGTTCCTATGCATTTATTTCAATTATCGTATAATATTTTTGTTAAAGAGGTTTCGGGTGCTTTGTACAGACAATGGATCCCTGACACCAATTTCAACAATGCCACAAACTGGGACAAGGGGAGAATCCCTTGTGAAAATGATCGAGTCCAATTTCTCAGAGATCAGGTATGCTAGAGGTGTCTTGCTTTTCTATTGATTTTCTTTGCTCGCAATGTGTCAACAAACTCACTTTGTAATTCTATTGTTATCTTGCAGAGTTTAAGCGTTCTCGTGCAATCACCGCTTAACTTGATGGAGATGGTAAGAATAATATTGTATGTTTCTCAAGGAAGAGGTTTTTGTAAAGGCAGAGGTGAAATTCAAATGTGTGTTTTACCACTGGCAAAGCGAATGCTATATCACTAAGCTTTAATGTGCTATGTAGAACATAGAACATACAGTACAGAAGGAGACCATTCGACCCATCGAGTCTACACCGACCCACTTAAACCCTCACCTCCACCCTATTCCTGTAACCCAGTAACCCCTCTTAACCTTTTTGGATACTAAGGGCAATTTAGCATGGCCAATCCACCTAACCCACACATATTTGGACTGTGGGAGGAAACCGGAGCACCCGGAGCAAACCCACGCAGACACAGGGAGAACGTGCAGACTCAGCACAGACAGTGACCCAGTGGGGAATCGAACCTGGGACCCTGGCGCTGTGAAGCCACAGTGCTAGCCACTTGTGCTACTGTGCTGCCCATTTAAACTGTGTAGTTTAAAGTGTTTGACCGTATAGTTACTATGAGTGCAGAAGTTGTGTATTTATACAGATAGGCCTGTAAACGTGGTTTCCGCTGAGGTTAATGCAGCTGATCAGGAGAACCTTGATAAAATTCACAGCATTGATCCATCAATATAGGACTGATTTTATACAGATATACCTAAATGCCAATTGATAGCTTTACAGAGTGTTGAACATGAGAAGAGGATGAAATCGTCCTTTTGCATATTTTAAAAATAACTTCTGAATAACTGAGTTATTCATTTTTCTACTTTCCTATTTTATTTTATTTTTCAAAGTTCACCAAATTTTTGGCAGGGAATGCAACAATTCCACATTTTGCATCCATTGTCAACAACAACTTACATTGATATAGTGTGTTTAACTTAATAAAACATCCTAGCAAGAGCAATACAAACTCAGCACTGTCAGAGGACACCATCTCAGACTAAAGGGACGATCCTTTAAAACAGAGATGAGGAGGGATTTCTTCAGCCAGGGGGTGGTGAATCTGTGGAACTCTTTGCCGCAGAAGGCTGTGGGGGCCAAATCACTGAGTCTCTTTAAGACAGAGATAGATAGGTTCTTGATTAATAAGGGGATCAGGGGTTATGGGGAGAAGGTAGGAGAATAGGGATGAGAAAATATCAGCCACGATTGAAAGGCGGAGCAGATTCGATGGGCCGATTGGCCTAATTCTGCTCCTATGTCTTATAGTTTTATAGTGTTGCTCGCTCTGGGTGAGTGTGCTTTACACTCAATTTGGCTCTGTTTTATTCCTTAGCTCTAGAGTCGCCAGGTGTCCTTATGATACCGCCACAAGATTCAAGTTCAAGTTCAGACCAATAACTCAATACATCTGTTAGTAAGTTCAAACAAGACACGTTTATTATAATACAGCTATCTACTACTTATGCATATAAAACTAAAAGAGTAGGCTATTCCTACCGCTAACAGGCCAATACTTATCTGGAATAAGGGAACTGCCGGATCAGGGAACAATGGCCTCTTGCTTTGTCCTGGATCCGCAGGCTTCCAGTTGATATGGACTAAAGGGGTCAGGAGTGTCTACTCTCGTAGCGTGCGTTGTATGACACTTACTTGATGGCGGCTGCTGACCAGGCCCCTCCTTCTCAAGGTCTTTTGCTGCAAAGGTGTTCTGCTGGGAGGGCCGGCTGGTCAAGAAGAAAGAATCAGTCCTGGGACCTGACTTTTATAGGTCACAGGGGCTTCGCGCCCTTCTGGGTGGACCCTCTATAAACTTGCAATCGATTGGGTCTCTTCCAAATCGATTGATTTGAATTTCCCCTATAACGGGGCTGTTCCTTGATCACTGGGCGGTTCCTTCCACCTTATTTGTGTCCTTTGTCTCAGACTCCACTGGCGCCGGGATGTCTGACCTTCCATAGAATGTAGCGATTGCAGTTAACTGTTGTGTCCATTGTGCCTGGGAATCACCGTGAATCGCTCACTTAATATGCGCAGCTCGCAGCACAATTCTGTCTGGTTTCTGTAGCAGCTACAATACAGGGGATTCTGCAAACTGTTTGTTTCTTTGCCAATGTCCATTTTTCCCTGTAACCTTTGCGTTCTTCCATTTTGTGTGAGGAGGTGGCCAACCCAGGTGGCTACAATAGTCTGTGTGGTGTTTGCACATTTCCCCTGTGGGTTTCCTCCGGGTGCTCCGGTTTCCTCCCACAGTCCAAAGATGTGCAGGTTAGGTGGATTAGCCATGATAAATTTCCCCTTCCTGTACAAAGATTAGATGGGGTTCCATGGTTTTGGGAATAGGGCGGGGGAGTGGGCCAAGATAGGGTGCTCTATCAGACGTTTGGTGCAGACTCGAATACGCCGAATGGCTTCCTTGTGCACTGTAGGGATTCTACGGAGATGGATTCTAACAAGAAAAATATTTTTGACACTGGGCTGCCGAAGAAGAACTTAGGGCAGATAATATAAAACACTCTAGGGCGGCATGGTGGCACAGTGGTTAGCACAGTTGCTTCCCAGCTCCAGGGTCCCAGGTTCGATTCTCGGCTTGAGTCACTGTCTGTGCGGAATCCCGGTGTTCTCTGCGTAGGTTTCCTCCAGGCGCTCCGGTTTCCTCCCACAGTCCAAAGATGTGCGGGTTAGGTGGACTGGCAATGCTGAATTGCCCTTAGTGTCCAAAAAGGTTAGGTGGGGTTACTGAGTGCCGGGGATAGGGTGGAAGTGTGGGCTTAGGTAGGGTGCTCTTCCAAGGATCGGTGCAGATTCAATAGGCCGAATGGCCTCCTTCTGCACTGTATTTCTACGATTCGCTCCTGTCGACTAACTCGCTACAAAGCACTACACCATTGAGACATTTTCACATGTACCAATTACCCTGGCGTCCTCTCAGCAGTATGGTCAAGTAAACATTAAATTCTGAGCACCTCTTGTTAACTCATCTGAGTCTGTTCAAAGTAAAGCAGCGACAGTTAAAAATATTTAATATGTATTGGCGATGGGATTGACATTGAATTTAGTTCAGCACACTGGGCTAAATCGCTGGCTTTTAAAGCAGACCAAGGCAGGCCAGCAGCACGGTTCGATTCCCGTACCAGCCTGTCCGAACAGGCGCTGGAATGTGGCGACTAGGGGCTTTTCACAGTAACTTCATTGAAGCCTACTCGTGACAAGCGATTTTCATTTTCATTTTGTTTCATTAATTTATAAAGTTTAGTATCTTCTGGCTATAAAACTGTCGAATGTTTAAAGAAAGTGTCTCTGGCACACAGAAACCTGTGTAAACTTCCACTTTTGCTTCACCATGGAAATGCAATACTATTCCTCCCTCCACTAAGCATGTGACAGAACAAGTTTACCCTTATTTTGTTTTGGTGAGGCCTTTAATTATAATAATAATAATTTTTATTATTGTCACAAGTAGGCTTACATTAACGCTGCAATGAATTTACTGTGAAAATCCCCTAGCCGCCACATTCCGGTGCCTGTTCGGGTACACTGAGGGGGAATTCAGAAATAGTCTTTATTAATATAGTGTGTGAATGCCTGAAAAAAACATTTGCCATTTTGTCCTGTGTTCAACTTGCAGCTGATAGGGCTGAAGGAGTTGTAGGGGAGGGGGGGGGGGGGGGGGGGGGGGGGAGTCACATCTTTATTACTTCTTGCTATTTTTTCATCCGATGTGTTGAATTTAAATTAAACCAAATCAAGCCTCACCTTTAAAAAAAAATGAAACTGGATATGCTCTGGTTGAATGACAGGACAAAAGCTAAAACTGCTTAGTTCAAGGTCAACATTGCAACATGACTCTCACTGCACTACTGATTACCATATAGGATCTACGTGCAAGCAAGGTTGAAATTAGAGCGAGTTCTCGGGATGAGGAGTAGCAGCCAATCAGACAGCAGTTTGCCTTCATCTCTGAATAAATGGTTTCTTTAAAATTATGTGAGTTTTTTAATGGAAAAGTAGAACATTTTCAGATTTGGCTCCTAGGACCAGTCAGATGTAAAGTTCCATTTGCTCTCTCAACACAAATCTTACTGATTTCCCTTGAACCTTATCGTCCAGAACATGCGTCCTGGTCCCACAGTTTGGCCTTTTGGTACCCCCTGACACCATCATGGATTTCAGCTTCTTCTCTCTCATTGCTCCTCAATCCTCTGCTGGAATATTGGACCCATTAATGAACACTATTAATCACTGAGACTGTTACTCACTCCATTGGACTCCTGCATGAACCTTTAGGGCAGCACGGTAGCATTGTGGATAGCATAATTGCTTCACAGCTCCAGGGTCCCAGGTTCGATACCGCCTTGGGTCACTGTCTGTGTGGAGTCTGCACATCCTCCCCATGTGTGTGTGGGTTTCCTTCGGGTGCTCTGGCTTCCTCCCACAGTCCAAAGATGTGCAAGTTAGGTGGATTGGCCATGATAAATTGCCCTTAGTGTCCAAAATTGCCGTCAGTGTTGGGTGGGGTTACTGGGTTATGGGGATAGGGTGGAGGTGTTGACCTCGGGTAGGGTGCTCTTTCCAAGAGCTGGTGCAGACTCAATGGGCTGAGTGGCCTCCTTCTGCACTGTAAATTCTATGATTAATGAGTCATGATTAACTCTGCATTTTCCATTGGACAGCCTGCACCCCCTGATTGATTGTCACTCAAACAGTTGCTAGACCCGTTTTCTCTCCACAACTGTTCGTGAGCCTGGAAGCTGTTGTAAAGGTGCTCGAATCACACTCCACACCCTAGTTACAAAGCAACTTCATCCCATCACAGGATCTTGGGTTTAAACTTTTGATTCTCTTATTCTGTCTACTCCCTGCTCACACTTAGGACAGAGAGGAGCCATTAGGCTAACTTAAATATGGCTGCACCATATTCTGCCGAGGCCTGGGATCAATCATGGCGCTGTTTAGTGCTGGTCCACACAAGTCATTACAGACCCCTGGGTGGTCGGACTCTGGGCAGGGTAGTACCCTGGCTTGCCTACTGGCACCCAGGCTCCTTGGTACTGCTAGCCCAACACCTTGGCACTGCCACGCAGGCATCCAGGCAATGCCACCCCAGCACTGCCAGGATGCCTGGGTGGCAGTGCTAGGGTGCCATGCTGGCAGTGCCAAGGTGCTTGGGTGCCAGGCTGCCCATGCCAGAAGTCGGGTCCAGGAGTGCCTTGCCCATAAGAGGTGGGATGAGGGGCCTCGAGGACCCCCCTATGTGGTAGGTTGGGTGTAGTGGGCGGGTCTGGAGGCCGCAGTGGGGTTGTTGAGGGGCGACATTTAAAAATGGCGCCCCAATTCGTAAGTCATCTTCCTGCAATGGCGAGCTGAGCTGATCAGTGCAGGAAATGAGGCAAATGTGGCCTCGGCTGGGCGTCCCTCACAGAGGCCAAAAAAATCAGCAAAGTGCCATTAAAATGCACGGTTTTGTTGACGATGATGACGCCGAGAAACATCCGACCAAACAGGTCTCTGTTCTTGCCTTGTTAAATCACGTTCCTGGACTTTAAAAATTCTTTAATTCCTTATAAAAAGGAATCCTGGGCTTTCCAAACATAGACACAGAGTGCAAAAGTGTGGAAGCCATGGTAAAGCAGTATAAATCTCAATTTTGTCCACCGTCAATGCCGGAAACCTCCTACCCTCGTTCACAGCTGGGATTTTCCAGTGCTGGAATGGAGTTTTGGCTGGAATGCAAAATTTTCTGTTCTCGCTGGTAACAGGTCCTGCCAAGGACGTGACCAGAGATTCCCGCCCATTGGGTGGAATCATCCAAATATTTGTCAAAGAGTCAGTTTCAGCCTTAAAACCGGTGTGTAGCTCTCCAGCTGCACAGCTGAGCTTTCGCTCCAGATTTTCAGCACCTTGTCCAACATTGCAACTCTTTTGGAATTCTGCATTCTTCAAATTCTAAATTTTGTGCAACCCCCACTCTATTCCCCCCACCATTGGTTTACCTGCCTTCTGCCATTTGGACTCCACACTGTGGAATTCCCTCCATTCCTCCACCTCCCTTGTCTCCTTTGACACCCTCTTTAAAACACAACTCTTTAACTATGTTTTTAGTCACCTCTGTGAAATATCACTTTGGCTCAGTCTCAGTTTGATCTGATTGGAGCTTCTATGAAACATCTTGGGTTGTTTCACGATATTAAAAGCACAATATAAATGTTGGTGTTTCAGAGTGAGGGAGCCGGTTGTGCTGAATTGTGAGTCGGACCTTGCACTCGGGCAGGGCGTTACGGTAGCACAGAGGTTAGCACTGTTGTTTCACAGCGCCAGGGACCCGGGTTCGATTCCCTCTCGGGTCACTGTCTGTGCAGAGTTTGCACGTTCTCTCCGTGTCTGCATTGGTTTCCTCCGGGTGCTGGTTTCCTCCCACAAGTCCTGAAAGACGTGCTGTTAGATGAATTGGACATTCTGAATTCTCCCTCTGTGTACCTGAACAGGCGCTGGAATGTGGCGACTAGGGGATTTTAACAGTAACTTCATTGCAGTGTTAACGTAAGCCTACTTGTGACACGAATAAAGATTATTATTATCACGCACATTAGGAACCGAGTTGAGTTTGTCAAATTCATGCAGCCAGTGGAGAGAAGAACGTTTGCTTCTAATAGTCTGAGATTAACTCCCCATAATGTTGTACAAATTGACACTAAGATGACAGACGCTGGGTGCTTGGTACAGGAGCTGAAGACGCTACACACGAGCAATAGTGATGTTTTTCTGAAGCTGTGGTTAACTTTATTCTGCTGCTGATGCTGGTGAACTTTGAAATAAATGGGTTTTTTCCAGGCTGGAAAATTCCACTTTAATAAGGGTGAATAATCACTGAAAGTAATGTTTTCTACATAATGTAACATGTTAAAATATACATATTTTTTTTCAAACTTGTATCAAAGTAGGTTACGGCAAATAAACACCCCGGGAAACATTTTTCCCAACAATCAACTATACAGTTTGTACAGATTTTCCTCCTTTTCACCCCCCCCCCCCCCCCCCCCCCCCCCCCCCCTCCATCACCCACCATCCCCCTGCGACGAACAGCTCCTCAAACACGGTCACAAACATCCCCGATCTTTTCTCGAACTCCGCTGCTGAACCCCTTAACTCATACTTTATCTTCTCTAACCGCAGGAAGTCATACAGGTCACCCAATCATGTTGCTACCCCCAGTGGCGATGCTGACTGCCACTCCAGCCAAATTCATCGCTATGCAATCAGAGAGGCGAAGGCCAAGACATTGGCCTTCCTCCTCTCCATGAGCTCCGGCTTCTCTGAAACCCCAAATATCGCCACCAAAGGGCCCAGGTCCATTCCCTCCTCCACTATCCTGGCTAAGACTGCGAACACTCCCACCCAGAATCTTCCCAATTTTTCACAACCCCAAAACATCTGTGCATGATTCCCTGGCCCCCGCCCACACCTCTCACACTCATCTGTTACCCCCTGAAAGAACCCACTCATTCTCGCCCAAGTCATATGCACCCTGTGCACCACCTTGAACTGTATCAGGCTCATCCTTGCACAAGAGGAGGTCCCGTTTATCCTTCGCAGTGCCTCACCCCATACTCCCCAATTGATCTCCATTCCCAACTCCGCTTCCTATTTCTCCTTGATCTTCACCACCCGCTCGCCTCCCTGCTCCCCCAGCCACTTATATATATCCCCAATTAACATGTTAAAATATTACTGTCTAAAATATACACCATGCCCCAGTCCTGATCTAGCCCATAATACAGTAGTGTTAATATAAAACATTACAATGATGATTGATTTGGACTGCCATCTATTTGAATTGAAAATAACTTACAGTATTTATTTTTAACTTGATCCATTTAGTACATGCCTCTTGATGGGGAGTTCATCCTCAGCCACGGTGCTGGATTTGCTGCCAGTGATGGTCAGAGTGAATCAGGATGCAAAAGAGGTATAATGTCATTTAATCATTTACTTGTTTTACTTAAAACAGAACGTTATCAACCTGCCTAAAGCCCGTGGTAATGTTTAGCACAGGCTGGAGAAGCTGGCCTCCACCCCAACAAGACCCGCCTGTGAGCGATCAACGAGGCGAAGGTTAAAACATCGCTCTACCACCCCACCCCCCTCACTCCTGCCTGAAGCTCAGGCCGGTCCGACACCCCAATATGGCTTTGCACCCACATGGAAGACTCCCAAGATTGTACTGAAAACCTTTCCAGCTTCGGGCAGGACCAAAACATATGAACATGGTTCACGGAAGGGCAGGACGGTGGCACAGTGGTTAGCACTGCTTCCTCACGGCGCTGAGGTCCCAGGTTCGATACCAGCTCTGGGTCACTGTCCGTGTGGAGTTTGCACATTCTCCCCATGTTTGCGTGGGTTCCCCCCCCACAATCCAAAGATGTACAGGCTAGGTGGATTGGCCAAGCTAAATTGCCCCTTAATTGGAAAAAATGAATTGGGTACTCCAACTTTATAAAAAAAACATAGTTTGCAGGGCTCCTCCCACATTGCTCAGGCATCCTGCACCCTCGAACAGCCGGCTCATCCTTGATTTAGTGAGGACACCGTGTACACTACCTTCAGCTGTATCAGCCCCAACTTTGCACACAAAGTCGAGGCATTTACCCTCCGCAGCATCTCACACCACAGCCCTTCTTCCAGCCCCTCCTCCCACTTTGCCTTAATCCCCTCCACAGACACCCTATCCTCCTCCAAGATCCTCCTGTATATCGCCGAAACAACCCCCCTCTCCAACACCCCCACTGACAGCACCACCTCCAGCAACGAGGGGGCTGGCCCTATTGGGAAGGTCAGGGAAGCATTTTTTGCAAAGTCCCGCACCTTTATGTGACTAAACCCATCCCCTTTCACCAACCCATACTTCTTTCCCAGCTCCTCTAAGCTCGCAAATCGCCCCCCAAGGAACCAATCCTTGATTTCCTTAATCCCCATCTCGTCCCATCACCGAAGCCTTGCATCCATCCTCCCCGGCTCAAACCCATGATTCCCCCTGATCCACCCCCCCCCCCCCCCCTCTGACCCAGCCCCCAGTTCAAAGAGCTGCCTAAACTGCCTCCAAATCTTCAATGTGGCCACCACCACCTGACTGGCCAAGTGCTTTCCTGGCAGTGCCGTTGCCAGCGCTCGTAACCCTGATCCCCTACAAGAGCTCGTCTCCATCTTTACCACAGAGCACCCCCCTCCCTCCTTGCTCCAGCCCCGCATCTTCTCTGCCCAAAATACAGCAAGTTTGGGAGGCCTAACCATCCCCCCACCCCGCCTGTCATCCCTTCTGCAACACCACCCTCCTAATCCTGGCCACCTTCCCCCCCCCCCCCCCCCCCCCCCCCAATGAACGAAGAGATCAACTTGTCCACCCCCCTGAAGAAGGACTTTGGTAAAGAGACCGCTAGACATTGAAATAAAAACTCGAATCGCAGCAAAACATTCATCTTGACTGCCTGCACCGGCCCGCAAACCACAGAGGGAGATGGTCCCACCTTGACAAATCAGACTTCGCCCTCCCCACCAAACTAGTGAAGTTAAACTTCCAAAGTTCTGCCCAATCTCGGGCCACCTGCACTCCCAGATCCCTAAAGTGGGATGCCGCCAAGGGGAATGGTAGTCCCCCACGCCCGCTCCGACTCCCGATGGGGAGACCAGAAAATACTCACATTTTCCTCGATTCAATTTATACTCCGAGAACGTCCCCAACCCCTGGAGCAGCTCTATTCTACTCTCCACCGACGTGCTCAATTCAGAAATATACAGCAGCAGATCATCGGTGTATAGGCAAGCAAAAGGTGGCACAAGGACACCCCTGTCTCATACCCCGGTGAAGTGCTGAGTACCCCGAATTCATGCTGTTAGTGCGCATACTCGCCATTGGCTCCTAATACAGCAGTTGCACCCACGCCACAAACTTTGTCCCAATTCCAAATCTCTCCAGTACCGCCATTAAATAACCCCACTCTACCCGATCAATGGCCTTTTCTGCATCCAGTACCAACACCATCTCCGTCTCACTTACCCCCGCAGGAGACAGGACCACATTCAGAAACCTCTTCATGTTTGAGAACAACTTACTTCTCTTCACGAACCCCGTCTGATCCTCCCCAATTACCTTTAGAGACAACCTTCTAACCTTGACGCCAACACCTTGGCCCAATATCTTGGCATCTACATTCAATAGAGATATGGGCCTATACGACCCACGCTCCACCCGATCCTTGTCCTTCTTTAGTAGCAATGAGATAGAAGCCTGCCCCAAGTCTGCCCATCGTTTGCAGCAAGACACCCCTACCCATCGCATTCTCAAACATTGCCACCATCAACAGTGCCAGCTTGTCCTGAGATTTCTTGTAGCATTCAACCGGGAACCCATTGGGCTTCGCACCTTCCCTACCTGCATCCTCCCAATCGCCTCCTTCACCTCCTGCTCCCCCACTGGCTCTTCCAACCCTGCCCTATTCTCCTCTCCCAGCTTCGGATACTCCAGCCCTTCCAGGAACTCCCTCACCCCCCGCTCCTCCGGTGGCTCCGACCTATACAGGTCCCTATAAAACTCCTCACATACTTTATTAATCTGCTCCCCACCACCACCTTTCCCGCCATATCCCCTACTCAAACTATCTCCCTCGACGCTGCCTCCCTCCGGAGCTGGCCGGCCAGCATAGACCCTACCTTCTCCCCGTACACGGAGACCACCCACGCGCCCTCTTCAACTGACGCGCTAATTTCCCTGTGAACAACTGGTCAAACCGTGCCTGTAACTTCTCCTTCTTGGCAGGAGACCCGGGTCTGGGTCCTCCACATACGGCCCATCCACCTCCAAAATCTCCTCTATCAATCTTTGGTGTTCCTCCTTCTCCTCCTTATCTAGCACAGGGCTAAATCGCTGGCTTTGAAAGCAGACCAAGGCAGGCCACCAGCATGGTTCAATTCACGTCCAAGCTTCCCCGAACAGGCACCGGAATGTGGCGACTAGGGGCTTTTCACAGTAACTTCATTGAAGCCTACTCGTGACAATAAGCGATTTTCATTTTCATTTTCATTTCATCCATCTTAGCCTTGAACAAGTCCACCTCCCCCCTCAGTATTGCCTTCAGAACCTACTAACTGTGAGACCTTCCCTGTGCAATTAAACCCCACCTATCCCTCAATCATCTTCCCAATCTTATCATAAAAGCCCAGTCTGCCAACAACCACATGTCCATTCTCCACACCAGCCTCTGGTCTATCCCCTTCTCTAAATCCACATCCACCCAATGTGGAGCATGATCCAAAATCATGATTGCTGAGTCCTTTAACTTTCTAACCCCAACCAATAGCACCTTCCCCACCAAGAAAATGTTGATCCTCGAATACATCTTGTGTACCAGAGAGAATAACGAATACTCCTGTTCCTTCGGGTGTAAGGACCTCCACAAGTCCACTCCTCATGAGCCCAACCAATGCCTTCGCCTCTCCTGACTGGGCCAGTCAATGCAGCTGAGACCTGTCCACCCTCGGTTCCTGCACCATATTCCAATCCTCCCCTCACTATCAGCTTGTGGCTATCTAGATCTGGGATGGCACCCAGCACTCTCTTCACAAATCCCTCATCATCCCAGTTGGGGCCATATACAGGTGCCACTGCCACCAACCTGCCCTGTATCACCCCCGACATAATCACGTACCTGCCCCCCGATCTGCCTCCAGCTGAACCCTCACCCATTTGCCCACCAATACCGCTACTCCCCGAGCCCTGCTATCGAACCCCGAGTGAAGCACCTGACTCACCCAACCCTTTCAAAGCCTCACCTGATCCTTCACCCTCAGATGGGTCACCTGCAACAACACCTCTTCGGCTTTAAGCTCTTCAAATGTGTAAAAGCCCTTGATCTCTTCACTATCCCCCCAACCCCCTCACTTTCCACATCACTATTCAGACTGGAGGTCTCTCACCCCCCCTCCCACCCCTCCCATCCGCCATCATCATAACCCTGAGCCCTGCCCCTCAGGCCTTACCCCCCCCATCCCTTTGTTACCGCCAAACCCCTCCCTCCCAGAATCCCACCATCCACTTCCTCCTGCCAACACCTCACCCAGTATCGATCCCATCCTTCCATCTTTCACACCTCCCAGGCCATTCGAAACCTGTTCGACCAAGTTCCAACGACCGCTACCCCTCCCCACCACACTCCCGCTCACTAGCCAACCTTCGCTTCGTAGTGCAGAGGCCCCTGTCCAGTGCCCCTCTCCTCCCAATCCCCTCCCCCATAACCCCGTCCCAGAAAAAACAAACAAAATCAGTGCAATACTGCACCCAGAAAACTGCCAAAAAGCCCAATATGCTTGTCACCAACTGTAAACAAAGATAAACTCCCCTCCCCTGTTCAACCAACCCAAAAACCCAGGCATCCCCTCCCCATCAAATTCAAAACAAAAAACTACAAAAAATGGAGATAAAGACAAAGCACAGTGCCCATCCCCTCAGTCCAAGTTCCAATCCCAGTCCCATCTCTGATTTCAGTGCCAATCCTTCGGCCTTCACAAATGTCTCTGCTGCCTCCACTGTCTCAAAGTAGAAATCCCTCGAATTGTGCATCACCCTCAAATTCGGCGGGTAGACCACTCCAAACTTCACGCCATTGCCATGTAGTGCTGCCTTCACCCGTTTGAAGGCCGTCCATCTGCTCGCCAGTTCCACCATCAGCTCTTGGTATATTTGAAAACCAAAGCCATTCCACTTCACCCCCTGCCTTTGCTTTGTCCAATTCAAGACCTTCCCCTTAACATGAAACTTATGGAAGCAAATTATGACTGCTCTTAGTGGCCCATTTTCTTTTTGCTTTGGAAGAATGACTGATGTGCCCTGTCCAACTCACTTCGGGAGGGTTGCGCCCCCCCCCCCCCCCCCCCCCCCCCCCCCCCCCCCCCCCCCCCCCCCCCCTCCAACCCACCCAACAGCTCTGCCAGCATATTTGCAAAGCACTCGGTCAGCCTTGGGCCCTCCACCTCCTCAGGCAGGCCCATGATTCGTAGGTTTTGCTGCCACGACCTGTTCTCCAGGTCCTCCACCTTGGCTCTGAGCCTTTTGTTGGCCTCCACCACCTTCCGAAGCTCCTCACCCATCGCGGTGAACCGATCGTTGTGTTGCGACAAAGCTTCCTCCACCCCCATCAACTTCTCTCCCTGCTCCTGTACCTCAGCCGATGTCTTCGACACGGCCGCCTTCACTGGGGCAATCGCTGCCTCCACCCACCACTTCATCGCAGCCATCATCGCCGTTCGCATCACCTCCATGTGCTTAGTGAACTGTCTCTCAAACTCTCCGGCCATCACCTTGGATAAATTCTTTACTGTGAAGGGCGCAGCACCACCCAGCAATCCAGCCTCAGCCATCTTTCTTCCTGCTGGACTCACCTGCTCACTCGACGGTGGACTTTCGCTCACCCCCTTCTTTCTAGTGCCCTTCTTCTGGGCCTTCAACATCTCCCACGTTACTTCTACCCTCGTGCACCAGCTCATTCAAAAACTACCCCAGAAACCGGGAATTAAAGTCCACAAACCAGAGCCTCAAGCAGGAGCCACCCGAATTGTGACCTCCACCTACATGCCAACACTGGAAGTCGCTCCACCCTTGTTAATGTCAACGTTAACGCTAACCTTACTTCCAAATTGTAAGTGCTTTCAATCCCTAGTGTTGACTAACATCTTTAGTGTATTTCAATTATAAATCTTTGCAAGCTAGAGCACAACTGATTAGTGTACACAGGCAGACAGACTGCTGTCAGCAGTAAGTCAATAACCACGGGGCATAGATTTAACATAAGGGGCAGGAGATTTAGAGGGGTTTTGAGGGGAAACCTTTTCGCCCAGAGGGTGGTGGGGATTTGGAATTCACTGCCTGAAAGGGTGGTAAAGGCGGGAACCCTCACGACATTTAAGAAGCATTTAGATGAGCATTTGAAATGGCAAAGCATACAAGGCTATGGATCAAGTGCTGGAAAATGGGATGAGAATAGATAGGTGCTTGATAGCTGGTGCAGACACGATGGGCTGAAAGGCCTCTTTCAGTTCTATAAAACTCGATGACTCTAAAATAAAATACCTAACACAGGTATTATTTTGAACGATTACCTCTTGCTGTCTGCGAAGCTGTGCCAACAGAACATTGTGCATGTTTTTCACCATTTAAGCCTGTGGTTTTTCCCCATGCCCTCTTGATATTATCGAGGGACCACTGTCCTTTGGGGATATCAGATTTTGATTCAATTTTCCTTGAAACTTCAGACAGTCCAAATTGTCTACGAATCAAAAAACCAAGATCACCAATATATCGTCAATAGAGACATCCGGTACGGTGCGACCTCCCTTGAAAGTTGTGGGAAGTAGTTCTCTACCATTTCAAGGTTCTGAATCTATTGTAGGATTCATTTCCGCCATAAACTCAACCTTACACCCAATTTTTTGGTAGTCAACTATGTGTAATCTGTGTACACGACCGCGACTATTCTTCCAGTCCCGTTTTATTTTAGTTTCAATGATCGGCACCTGATTGAATTAACGCAGTCTATAAAAAGGTCGTTTCTAGAGGTTGAAGCACTGCTTGATGCGGCTTTAAGACTTTTAATGGGTGAAAAAGATGTTTCTTACCCCAGTCTAGCTGTTTTTCTTTGGGTCTTCCGTCCTTCTTCGCTTCTGTTAGCGGTACGATTGTTCGTCTTCCGACGTCCTCCGATTCTCCCCGATCGTCTCCGACTTGTTCCGAAGATTTCCGAACCTCTCCGATTTTGTTTCAGCGCTCCTCCCCTTTTGCCAAACTACACCAGTTGGAAGAGATCTACCATGCGGAATTAGTGAGGAACTTGCGACACTAAAACTCAGTCGAAATTTGAGTTGAAACTTCTCGGATGCAAACAAGAATCGTTTATTGCCTCTATTTGATTACAACTGAGAGTCACTTAAATCTTATTCTCGAATAAGTCCAGCTAGCAAAAAGGACTTAAAGAGAAGCAACTTTCACACAATTTAACTTTTAAAATAATACAGAAATGGTTTCTTGCTCACGGCAAAACAGCTTGCATTTACTTCAAGAGTTAGAGTGGAAAAGTGAAAAATAGAGATAGCGAATAGTTTAGATCAAAGTATAGAATGATCCGGATAAAGATGGCCATACGGACCTTCACGGTTATAGGAAATCATATCAGTCTTTAGCCATCTATCTACACCTCTAAGTAATCCTAATTGGTTTGGGTTAGAATCAAATGAGTTTGATTTGAAGGTTAGCTGTCAATCTTTAAATTGCAACATTAACTTTAAATGTTTCATGTCTGACTACTTGTGCAGGTTATGGAATGCAATTCTGTGCTGTTACCATGACTAGTTTAAACTGGACTTCTGCTGACTTAGCTGTTAGCTACATTGTAGACAATAGTGCCTTAATGTTGCTGTGGTGCCTGCCCTGTCCTTGAATTGATATCTGGTACAGCTTGTGTTTTAATGTCACACTGTCTTGCAAATGTATTTGCTAGAACAATGGAGCTCAGTAAAAGTAAATTATGCTGTGTCATGCTGTTTTGTGTCTCTATTGAAGCTATGTATTTTGAGATGACCTGAGGTTATGAGTGAATTTAAAACTGGGGCTTACTATTTTATGCTAAATAGCCATCTTTTACCTATCAGGTGTATTAGAAAATAGTTGATTTCTACACAGGTCTCTAGAAAAGATCATTTTGCCCTTGATACTTTTTCTATATCCTGACTCCAGTGAAGGCTCCCTTGGCTTTTGCTGTTAGTTCTGGGTCACAACCTTCAGGCAATTTTAGATCAATGTTCCCTCTTTCGTTCTGCTCCTTTTGCACATCAGTGACCTCCTGGACTCGACATTGCACTGCACATTCATGAGCTGTTCTCAGATTACGAGCTCTCAGTGCACGCAGCCTTCATTCCGTTTCTGATACAACTGGCTGAATCAACACACCTTGATCTTTTCCATACCCTTCAACAAGGAAGAAAAATGTCTTGTTTCTCCTAATTCTGCAAAGACGCTCTATAGCCACAGCTATACAGTTGGAATCTCTCCAACAGCGATCATCTTTTAAATGAAAACAGAACCAAAATACGCACAAGAGGGTCTTTCAGCACTTGTATGTTAAACATTTCTCTGTTCCTTTCACGAGGCAAATACACCTGCCCTTTCTGCATTTGCAGAGCGTTGAAATCGAGATTTCAGCTCTAATGTCTTCTTTTCCAAAACCTCAAAAACGTGCAACTTCTTGCAAGATGTTCCTTCCTCCAGCGGTCCTGACACATGCTTCAGGTTTACCTCTGAAGCTGATTAAAATCTGTCACAGGTCCTTCCCCTCATTCCTATCAAGGGTCTTGAGCTCAATTCTCAATCAAGCCCCGACTGGCCGTCAGAACAAATTTCACACAATTCACCACTGATCACCACGATTGTCCCTCAAAGAAGCTGTGATGCACGCTGTTGTGAGAAATGGTACAATTCGGCACCGATGTAGTAGTGGACAGGCTTCCGGAATTCCAGTCAACGCGCACCTGTAGGGGGGGTTTCCAGCAGTATTTTTTAAACGGATGCAACCCATGACACAGATAACAAAGTTCAATATTGACACAGGGTTCACAAGGTGAGAAATACTTAAATTCCCAGCAATAATTGTTTTTCCTAGATTGAGAACAACAAATAATCCCACACAGAAAGGAAACGTATGGAACAATTAAGAGTGAGACATTAAGTCTGGAGTGCTAAAATGTCATACCCTATTTCTTTTTAACCACAGGCGAGGATATCACTTTCAAAGACCCCAATCAGTATAAATGGTATGATCTCAAATATTGGCACACAGCTTTATCAATGAGTGACCTGGAAAATGAGAAATACCTGTTTACTTTGGATGAGGAAGGCGTCCCTTGCCAACATGACGATGTAATTTTCAGACCTGGCACATCTTTTCGTGTGGACCTGGACAGTGATGTACAAATTATCAATGTCAAAACCATTTCTATAATGAATAGGGTGAGTCCTCCATTTCTTCAACTGCTACCTGAGTTTTGATCCTGTATATTAATCCACAGCACCCATAATTCCCAATTTAAAATATATGGGGAAAAAAGTGGACGAGCAGCCATGATCGCATTGAATGGCGGAGCAGGCTCAATGGGCTAAAATGAAAGCAAATTACTGTGGAAGCTGGAATCTGAAACAAAAACAGAAAATGCTAGACCATCTCAGCAGGTCTGACAGCATCTGTGGAGAGAGAAGGGAGCTAACATTTCGAGTCTGAATAACTCTTTGGCAAAGAGAAATCTGGCTGTGATTGTGGTAACTTTGGCGTAAGCATCAATCTCATATCAACATTCTGTGCTGATCTTAGAGTCATTCTGACTCTTTGTCAAAGCTTTTTGAAGGCTTTGATAAATAGTCATTCAGACTCGAAACATTAGCCCCCTTCTCTGTCCACAGATGCTGTCAGGCCTGCTGAGATTGTCCAGTATTGGCTGTTTTCCTTTAGGCTCAATGAGCTGTTTGGCCTATGGCTGCTCCTATGTTCCTCTCAAGCTCGTGATTCGCAGAAAGGCCTATAGAGGAAAAAAATGGCAAATTGGGTCTGGCCATTTTTCAAGGGTCCGACAGATATACCCGACCCTTAAAATGTGGCTAGACCCAAATTGGGCCCAATAGGCCTGTTTTTGAATGTCTCTGGGAAAAGGAGCTGCCCTGGTCTGAGCAGGGTCAGGGTTTTCTAGATATGTACATGGCCAAGTCAATGGCTGCCACTGGAAAGGTAAACTATATATGTTTCTGTTCCACAGCACTCATTCCTGCCATAATTGGCCAATCACTTGCTGCATCTTCGGCCCTCATGGGACTTAGTGGCACTTGCAAACTGGTCGACATGAATTTCTAGACCTTCAGCGCGTTGACAAATTAATTTATTGCAAAATAACGACACTAGGTAGCGTATTTGCTTATTTAAATGACATGAGGCTGAATATTTTGTTTCATATAATAGAAATTTGCCAGCAATGACATGTTTGCAGAGCATCAGTGGTCAAATACTGGAAAACTACAGTTCCAAGGAAATGGATCAATTGCTGTGACTAACACCAAGTGTGAAGATAAATCTGGCTGTGAGTGTGGTAACTTTGATGTAAGCATCAAGCTCAAATCAAATTTCAGTGCTAATCTTAGATTTGTCAAGCATACATTTTCTAGACTTCCATTAAGTTATTTAGACAGTGCCAAAACATAAGCTTTCAAAAGGTTCCAAAATAGACACTTCCGTGGATAATAAATGTAACAATTTTTGACTTTCAGATATTTGTTGGCAATAGGATAAGAAGAATCTTTATGCTGTTGGCTTAACAACATTTTAACCTTCACTCGAATATTTCTGTCATTCTGACTGCAAACACTTACATCCATAAGTGCGATGTTACTGTCTATGAACCAGAATGTGACATTATGTATGCCTGGGCCAGCTGTCAGCTTGGCTTCCTTTCACACCATTCTGGCCTCTGAGTCAGGATCCATTCTATACTTGAGCTAATAGTCTAGACAGACAGTCTTGTGCAGCGCCAAGCGAGTGCTGCACTGTCCAACAAGCTGTCATATGAAACCCTAAACTGTGTGCTTGCTGTGGTGACTGTAAAGGGTCGCGAGGGCAAGTTCAAAGAAGAACGGGAAGTTCCTCTAATATCCAGACCATCATCAAAAATAGATGTTCTGGTCGTTCATTCATGAGGATTTGCTGTGTGTAGTGGCCCTACTGCATTTATCTGAACAACGTAGGAGGCACGGTAACACAGAGGTTAGAACTGTTGCTTTACAGCGCCAGGGTCCCAGGTTCGATTCCCGGCTTGGGTCACTGTCTGTACGGAGTCTGCACGTTCTCCTTGTGTCTGCATGGGATTCCTCCGGGTGCTCCGGTTTCCTCGCACAAGTCCTAAAAGGTGTGCCGTTAGGTAATTTGGACATTCTGAATTCTCCCTCTTGTGTACCAACAGGCGCCGGAATGTGGTAACTCGGGGCTTTCCACAGTAACTTCATTGCAGTGTTAATGTAAGCCTAGTTGTGACAATAAAGATTATTAGTATTATTATTAAGGACTCTAGTTGGTTATAAAGTGCTTTGGAATATTCCGAAGATATGGTTTTGGAAATGTAAATCTTCTCTTTCTTCTGAATGCAATATTGCCTCTTATTAGCTTCCTGCAATTCACACCAAACATTTTATGCTCTTGCAGTCTTCTGATAGCCACACAAGTGAACACTCCATTGGACCATGTGAATTGGGCCATAAACTAACATTGAAATTTATTGCAAGCAAAGGTTAAGCAGAAGCAGATTGTTCATTCAGCACTTCTCACTTGGTTATAAACTTTCTCACAGATCTCCTTGAAGGCAAAAATGACGAAAAGGTGCGATTTTTGTTAATTCTCGCACTAAAAATAAACTTATATCACAGATTTCTTTGCGATCATCGTGAAGTCTCTACATGCTACCCAGGCTCCAGTATGCTTGTGTCTCCAGTGACCCAAAGGGACAAGATTTCAATCAACCCGATTCAATAGAAAGATATCTGGGGGGGAGGGGGTTAGTTAACTGGAAGTTTGTCTCATGATAATATGCTACTTACCTTGCGCATAAAATGTGTTAAGGCCCACTGGTGTCATGGCAACTGTATTTGGCTGTGTTGACTTTGGGCTCTGGCTTGCGTCACAATGTAAACTCTAGCCACATCTACAGAGTGTGGATCCCGTCTCTCCTGGAGACTTGCAAATGCTCAAACATAAATGTAAAGTGTCAGTCGCTATTTCTTAGGTCGAGATTAACAACGTACAAACAAGAAAGCTAAGGGTAATCTGAAAACGTAGAATAGAAAATTAATAGGCCAGCGAGCCCCTGCTGAGAGAGCAGACAAGTTGAATTTTTAAAGTTTTCTCCAAGGGTTTACATCTAAAACACCAACTGCTCTTCTCCCCAACAGCATCGGTGTGGAACATAGTCACCCTTGTCCCGACCACGAGTGAGAAATTACAATTAGAGAGGAAGGATGTTAGACTTAGCTTCCTTAGCACACAGGAGGCGGAGTAATTTGTACGATGTCGAGCAATAAATCATTCCGTCTACACCTCTGATCAAATTTACCACTTTATGCATTTCAAGTGGAGGAGAAAGATGCTGCCAAGTTGAAAAGAAGTATAGAGAGCACCTGGAGGGGCTGTGTAGAGAAGGAAATAGACAAGAAAAGTTGCTGTGGGAGAACAGAACGTCTCTCAACAATAAAGTGGGAATAGCAGACAAACACAGCCTATTAAATGACTGAACACACTGTGCTTCCATAACTCATGTTTTATTTGCAGAATCACAGAAGGATTTGTTCTAATTTGCAACAAGGATCAGAAAACCATTTCCCAGGGCTTCTTTGTACAAGCCCATTGAAGCCTCAAGGACACTGCAGTAAAGTGTGTGGTGAGTGTTTGCTAATGTTATATTTAATTTATATTCAAATATGATCTACTTTGATTTTTTTTTAGATCTCTGACACCCAGTTGATTTACATTTAACTGTTTTATGTGAATTGTGTGTCTATTAATGTGAGGGATGTTACTATTACGAGAATGGGGAATTTTCCATTTCCAGCACCCAGCTTTCCCCTGTCAGGTATAGGGCAATTAAATTCTGAGTACAGCTTCCTCTTGTCTGCCCAATGACTACCTCAGCACATACTAAAGGAAAGCTGCCAATTGTGAATTAAAATGATGACTTTTTATTGGCCACCTGAATTGGATGACCAGTTTAGAGCCAAATTAGGAGCAGTTGAGTGAGCAATTGAATAGGACCCGAAATTAGTCTAAACTCAATGTTAGTTTGTCGCTAAAAATTATTGAGTAAACAGACAAAATCTAACAATCCAGCTTCCCTGCAGGATTTTAATGTATACCAATGATAACGTGAGAACAATATGTGAACACGACAACAGATAAAGACTGTGGTCCATCCAGCTTGTGTATCGTAACTGTAATATGTTATGTTGATATTTTGTGTATTACAATATATATGCTCTCTGCCCCAGTCAAAACTGAGGTGAAAAACAGTTAATAACCCAAGCCAATATAGTGGGGAGAATATCAGGAAAAATCATCTTTGACCCATGTAGGCTGTCATGATATGCAGACACACACATTTAAAAAAATAATAATTTAGTGTAGCCAATTCATTTTTTTCCAATGAAGGGGCAATTTAGCGTGGCCAATCCATCTACCCTGCACATCTTTGGGTTATGGGGGCGAAACCCATGCAAACACAGGGAGAATGTGCAAACTCCACACAGACAGTGACCCAGAGCCGGGATCGAACCTGGGACCTCAGCGCCGCGAGGCAGCAATGCTCACCACTGTGCCACCGTGCTGCCCATGCAGACACACATAATGATATACAGACAAGCAGCTAATGGACACAGAACAGGACATGACCAATAAGCAGGCAGGACACTCAGGGGTGGGATCTGACTAGAAAAGACACAAGGCACTCACACTCCGCCTCTTTCCACTGATGAACAACTAGAGAGTCAGTCAAGGGTGTTGTTACAATCTCACACCTCCACCACGTGGCTAAGAGCTAGTCTGGGTCAGTCAGACAGAGTAACCACACTTAAGGTAGCAGAGAGTCGAACTCACAGAGAACTGTGCTAACTGTGTTATTAGTTCAATAAACCTGATTGAACTAACTTCAAGGTCTGGAGTATCTTTCTGATCTAAGCTGCATCCAGTTGCAGCCAGTGTTAGACCAGTGTACCTAACACGACATAAGCGATCAAAACAAATCGAAGGGCCTGTACTGCGCTGTAATGTTATATGTTCTATGTTTTCTCAAGGGATTTATTTTTTTCCTGTATAGCCATATCCAATTTGTACATTCAATTCAATGATTAGCATCCACACTGAAAAAAGGAGTTCATTTTCAAAAAGGGTCCAAGCATGTACTTTAGAAACATATCTCTACAGTGCAGAAGGAGGCCATTCGAACCATGGAGTCTGCACCAACCCTCTGAAAGAACACCCTACCTAGTCCTCTCCCCCGCCCTATCCCTGGAACCTCATAATCTTTGGACACTATAGGACAATTTAGTATGGCCAATCTACCTAACCTGCACATCTTTCGATGTGGGAAGAAACCGGAGAAATCTGAGTAAACCCATGCACACAAGGGAGAAGGTGCAAACTCCACACAGACACCCATAGCCAGAACTTAACCCGGGTCCCTGGCGCTGTGAGGCAGCAGTGCTAACCACTGTGCCACCCCTTGTTTCTAGTATCACGATTCTAGTATTCGATGTGCAGGTCTATCAAGTGCATAAATGCACGTTTAAATCAACATGTCCAACAAGGATCAGGTCCTGTATCCGAAATAAACAAAAACAAATGAACTTGCATTCCTATAACAGCTGCCACATTTCAAGATATCCCAAATTAAGCCAACTTTTGGAGTTGTAATGTTGGGAACTGCAGCAGCCAATTTGTCCAACATTAAATAATAAAGTAAACATGGTTTTACTTCTATCGGTTGAGAGAGAAATATTGGCCAGGATATCCATGAAAGTTCCTGCTCTTTGAATAGAGCTGTGACATCTTTTACCCATTTGAGAGGGCAAGGTGGTCTCAGTTTGACATTCCAACCAAACAATAGCATCTTCAAAAGGTGCCGCAATCACTTAGTATTCATTGAGCTATCATCCTATATTATGTACTCAAATCCTGGGAGGGGAGCTTGAACCAAGAACTGCCTGACTCAGAGGTGATGGTGCTACCACTGAACCAAAGCTGGCACCTAACCCATTCAATGGTTTCCATTGTGTACATCACAATACCTGTACATGTAGAAATTTGTACGGCCAGTTGAATTCTAAGGATGTATTTACCATTCAACACTGATACCGATGTGAGTCAGTTTCCCTTCCCAGTAATGCTATGATCCCTTTGTGAATATAATCCGAATCTGGAGGTTTGGCCAAAACTGACATTTCTGGATGGGTTCTTGCTCCCCTTCATACTGGAGTCAATGGATCCTGCCACCCAATTTGCACTTACCCAAATTTAGTACCAATGTGCTTCAGATTGACACAGAATAAGGAACTAGTGAGCGCAAGTCTAAAATAACTGTCCAACCTACAATTGTAAAGTGTTGTCCCTTCAGGGAAGCAGCTAAATTATCACTTGTACCTCATATTTGTAAGATACATTACCACACCACAGACCAATTACAGGTTAAGTGAGATTATTACATAATTCTGCAGTGGTGAATTTTCCAAAAGACTGGATCAATAACAAATTATTGCTGTCACATTGAATTCCAGGTGCCATTATTGATTTAGAATATGGTCCACAGTTTGATCTGGAATCATATCGGGCCCAACTCGTTTTCTCATTCCTTGGCTTGGTACGTTGTCTCCGAATCTCATTTCTTGGAATAAAGCTGGTCGAGCAGCATCAGCCGAATATTTTATAACTTTTGCTTTTGTTCTGCTGTCTTTCTAATTCAGAGGGGAAATGACACCCAAAAATGATAATGCACAAAGATTCCATGCTTTCCCTGCTCTGCTCTTTGGATACTCTGAAATTCCTCCCTAATGACCGTAAGGTGCTATAAAGATATGGGGCAGAATTCTATGGCCATTCCCGCTGGGGGATTTCCCTGTCCTGCCAAAGTCGATGGGCTTTTCAACGGTTCGTTGCATTTTCCAGCCCCCCCCCCCCCCACCGCGCCACAATGTGGGTGGTAAAGTTCCACCACATTGTCGTCGACTTCCTCTGGAACTAATACTTCACCAATACATAGACCGAGGGCTCTAAAACATGACTGGTTTCTAATGTTTAGGTCATGAATTGATAGCAGCAAACAGTATGGTTAAATATTGTAAATCTTATAATAGAAATGGAACTACTCTTCACCATCAGGGCCCCTTCAAACCAGATGGCATCTTCATTGTGAATTGATATTTAAACCTGACCGTAAATAGAAAGAAATTCGAAAGAATGACGGCTATAATTCTTTAGAATGTTGGACTTATAGGGATTTACAGTGAAAGCTAGAACTGCAAAGAGAGGATGGTTTTGAATTTTGTCACATGCTCATGTTGGTATTTTGACTATGAGTAGAAATGAGTTTGTTTTCAGTGACGCCGGTGACCAGCTCTGAGCCTTCACATGAAGTGGGTCTACGAGCCTCACATCATGATAACGTTGCCTCCTGAATATTTTATATTTGTCTCTTATTCGATGTAGCTCAATGTTTATTTTCATTTTATCAGAAGAAATATGAAGGTGTACAAATGTCGGTGACAAAAGTCTACAAAAGACAGTCTTCAAAGAAAATCGGCCCAACTGACGCCGTCCCCCGTATTCAGATTGTTTTAATTGACGAGGTTAAGTCAGCACCAGGAACACTTGCAGCTGAATTGGCGGAGGAAATTATGGAGGACATCACCTCCCGAGGTAACGATGTTAGTTCTGGTACAATTGATAAAATTATCAGGCCGCTGGGGTAGAGACTTGCGCTATTGAGCCGTGTTCTCGAAGTTGGTACTTCAAGCCAATTCTGAAGATGAGCTGTGCTGTTTATGATCTGGACTGGGCATTTATATCTCCCACTGTTTCTGATAACAAACTGAGGAAATATTTAGTGAGGAAATAAAACAGAAAATGCTGGAAATACTTTTCAAGCCTGGCAGCATCGATATGGAGAGAAACACAATGAATTCTCCCACCCGCCTGTGGTGGGCAGAGAATCTGGCGAGTGCCAAGTCAGGAAGCCGCCGATGTTATATCCCGTTGCAATTTTGCCAATGGCTGATCGGTCTTCCTGCTGGCAGGTGGCGCGAAAGCTATTTGCATTCATTTGCAACTCATGAATTATTCGCCGGCACCATGCTCGCCAGCTCCCCGCTAACAAGGTTGAGCCACACTTAAGCAGTACTTGCTCAGCCAACCCCAGCTAGCTCGCAACAATGGAGCCGAGGAGACAGGCCCCAAGATTCGTGAATGCAGATCTGGGGAGGCTCCTAGATGCAGTGGAGGCCAGGAGAAATGTCCGAGTGTCAAAGAGGGTCAGCCACATGGCAGCCAGCGCTGCCTGGGACGAGGTGGTGGCAGCTGTGAGCGCCGGGAGTGTGACCAGGGGGACTGGCCTCCAGTGCCGTAAAAAGGTGAATGACATAGACTGGGCAGCACGAGTGAGTAGACCAGCCCAGGGTCTGCCAACGCCCACTGAGCACTGGGGTGGCAAGCCCTGTGCCCTGGGGTCCTTGCTTGTGGGCAAAGGTGGCTCCTCACCTCCTCGACTCCCCGCAGAAGCCCTTACCCCAGGTACACATTTTTTAAAAGGAGTACTAATCGGCGCCAGCGTAAGCACTTGCTGGGGAGGCTGATGAATGACAGCGGGCTGTTGGATAAGGAGTGGTTCCCGTTAATTGTATGGAAATAGGGCTTAAGTGGTTTCTTCCCGGCTACAGTGCGATCCCGATTTCGCCTAGGGGAGCTGGGCGGTTGCATCGCTGACTGTTTGGCGCCTGACGGCGTTCTCATTTTCCGGCTCTCCCGCTATTCACTGACCTCATTTCGCTTGAGCGAGAGCGCAACGAGGCTGGAGAATCGCGGCCCACTTTGGCGTCAGACCCAATTGTTGACGAGTGGCATGCACATGGTGACCCTCAATTGGCAAAGAGACTTTGGGGTGAATGCAGAATCGCTTTCTGTCATAGTGCTGCACTCGCCACACTCTGCTGGGTAGATAGGTGCCTGCCTCCATCTCCATGCTGAGCTGGTCTTCATGGACAGTAACGTGCTGCTAGATCCATGTACCCTCCTGTGTCATCGAGTCGGATCAGTACTATACCAGGGGTTGTGGAGTATAGGAATCTCCTTCCCTCCCGATGCCACCCAGCAGTGTCTCTCTGAACAGCCCTATGCTGTGGGACTCATGCAGCCACCACAACAAAGGTCCGAAGCTTGACCAGGGCACGGGTGCAAGGCGAGGGGGCGTGGGGGACTGGTGACCCAACAAATACAAGGGGAGAAATGTGGAGTACAGTTCTGAGGGATCATGTGGTAGGAATGGGAATGCTTTCAAATGGATTTTGAAAAAATTAAAAAATCTAAAATAAGTGTTATTCAAACTGATTGCCGTACATACCACCGAAAAAAATCTTCATTCGTCTTGAAAAGAAATTACGGGTGCGTATCAGTGGAAATAAATGTAAGTCCACCTTTGATTGCAGCATGGAGATTCACCCCTCTATTCACTTGCACTTTGCCATTTTTTGGGCCTTGAGGAGTTTCTCCATGTCGAAGCCATACTTTTCCTGTGCTGGCGAGCAGGACCGGCTCCTCGCAGATCAGGGTGCCATTCTGACCGGCTGCCCCAATATCTGCAATTTCCTCTCCCCCTTTCAGTCCCCCCCCCCCTCCCCCTCACCTCCCCAACCTTTCCTTGGCCCCTCAAATCCCTCCTCAGCTCCCCTCTAATGGGCAAGGACCCCCCCCCCCTCCCCCCCCCCCCCCCCCCCACTGAGCCCAACCTGCCTATTGCACCTTGGCCTAATAGTCCTTACCTGTGTCATGCCCAGCAAGGGCGTCATCCAGATTGCGTTGGGCCTAGCGAGTTGGGTGACTCACAATTGGCCCAGCCCCCAGCGTGGAGCTCGAGTTGGGGCTCTTTTTTGCGGATTCCCTCGTTATGTCCGGCTCAGCGGAGTCATTCAGTTGTAAAAAAAAACAAAGACCGATTCAGTAACCTGTCAAAGACGGATGTGTATGTAAAGATATATTCACTCATCTTGACCTTCAATGAGAACATTCAACTTTTTGTGGCTTTACATCTAGATCCTTGAAGGTAGTCTGTTGGCATTGTCCACAATGCTTCTCTGCTCCCACTGCCTTCAGTGTCTGGAGGAGGCCCTGAGGGAGCAGGATCTCGCTCCTCCTCTGCACCTCCGGCACTGAAACCTTCAAAGCTGCAGCAGAGAACCTTGGAGCACATTTTGTGGTCTGTGGTGCCATTTGCACTCCTCTTTCTGCTCAGAGGCCCTGCTTGGACTAGCTCCAAAATCTGCTCCAGCCAGAATGTGCCTCACCTTTAAGAGGTGAAAGCTGACTTTAAATAGTCGGGGCTACCTTTTAGTGATGCTAGCCTCACATGAACTTGGTTGCCCCACTGAAATGTGGGACCATTCAGCAGCACACTCAGTGCTGTATGGCATTTAAATGAGCAGGCAGCACTAAGTGTGCTTTGTGTATCATTACGAACCACCGTAGATTCATTGCACAGTGCGATCCCCACTTGTCTAATCTAACATTGCCCTTTTGATTTTAACTAGCCTGAATACTTCATGTCTTCAAGAAAGAAATGTTTTATTCTTCTGAATTATTGCTGTAACAAAATAGTTTGTAAAATCCCAAAATGTGATTGAAGAGTTATAGAGCTCATAGCAAAAAAAAGAGACCGCAGTTGGAGCAAAATAATGTTTTGAACTAATGTCCTTCAGCGGGCTGTCTCTGTTCTATTTGCATCCAGGTGACACCTTTGGAATCACGAATGCTGAACTCAGGAAAAGCAGCAACAGTGAAGAACTGGACGGAGGAAGCACGAACGCAGGAAAGATTGTTGGAATTGTGGCTGGTGCTTTCATTGCTGCGCTGTTGATTGGAAATTTGATTTACCTCATCGCTTCAGGAAGAATTAGGTGAAAACAAATTTGTAAAAAGCAATCCTGATGGCCAGACCACAAAGGTTGCAAAGAATTCCGGAAAATATCACAATCTTTAGGCTAAAATGTACACTCTCTGTCAGCGCAGTCCAGTCAGAAGTGATCAAACCAACGGAAAATGTCAGGGAGCTGAATCAGTCCTTTGTTTTCCCCATTTCTGTTGACAGAAATATCTATATATATATACTTGTTTAAATAGTGCGTCCTGATGGCACCACGGTGGAGAATGGGTTTTGCTCGAGTCCCTGAATTAATATGGTTGTTGAAGCTCACTGGGAGACATGAAAATTCAGCTTGTGGAATTCTTTCCAAGCTCATTCCTCTCAGCCACCACTCATTGGTTTTGAATTCTGCCCTCTGCCTTTGGACGGTTCGATGGTACTAAGTATGTTGTTACTCAGAGTCCCCGGACTCCAAAATCAATAAATATGAAGACATCAAAACATAACAGATCTTAAACTTAATCAGAATTCTTTGTGACCGCTTTGTTTTTAGGCCAATGTTGGATAGCGGCGATTTGCTTTAGGAACAGGAGGATCCTGTATGTGATGATGTTTAAATTGGAGGCAGTGGACAAAAAGAGCGTTTTGTATTTGCATCAAAGAGGGAACTGGATGCACCCAGGACTTGGGAATAAGTCACTCTGCTTCTGTTACAAATGCTGTCAGGTTGCAGCCCGTGTGGTTTAAATGGTGCGACAACTGCTTTCAAGCAATTTATACAAATTCTTCTAAGCGTTTAAAAAAAAATAGATTTATGTTAAATCTTAAAAAAGATTTAAAAGTTGGCAAATCAACCCAGGAAGGTAACACACACTGAAATGTAATAGGGTTTCAGTATGAAGGCTGGTCAATTGAGGGGCAGGGAGGATGAAATAGTTCCCAACACAGAGTTATTTCATGTCCTTTGCCCAGCGCTTTGCTTAATTGTACTCCCCAAACTTTTTAATTTGCAAGGATTAGATGCTGAGTGACGCGCGGGGGGGGGGGGGGGGGGGGGGGGGGGGGGGGGGGGGGGGGATTGTTTTTCCATTTGAAGCCTACTTGTGACAATAAGCGATTTTCATTTAATTTCATTATTATCTCATGTGTGGTAGATTGCAGGCTTTTTCAAGCCCTTGTTCAGAATTTTCATTTCCTTGCGGGCAGAATGGTCACTGCTTATTTATTATACAGCTCGATTCTCGGGGAAATCAAAGTGCACCAATCTTTCATGATTGCATCTGAATGCAGCAGCTGGCTTCTGGCTGTGACACGTCCGGCCGACGAACACATCGCAGCAGAGCGATCGAACCTCTGTAGCCATCTTGGGGGATGGCATGGCCAAGTTTGCAGCAACTTGTGTCTTTAAAAAAAAATGATGAAGAGTCTCTTTTCTCTCCAGAGCCAAGATTCCATCAGCTGTCATCAAATTTAGAAAATATAATCAATTTGAAAATGAAGAAACTGCTGACCAAGGATTCAGGAATGTCATGTATGACTCATCAGTACATCTGTCACCTGTGAGTTATGAACATCTGATCCTTTTCCTTTCAAAATAAAACTCTAAATAATGAAGGTTGTTTGAATGATGCTCAAAGGGTTAACCAAATGAGATCGGGTAGCAGTTTGGTGCGTTTGCAGGCAGAGCCTTCGCATATTTGTTTGAAGCTACTTTCTAAAATAGGGAGTTTCCTCAGAATGTGAGGCAGGCAGGAGGCCACACCTCAGTAACCATCACAGAATAGTCCCCCGTCACGTAAGTAGGGAGGAGGAAAGGCCAGGGCAATTAACGCCCAAGGGCTCCGTGGGGAGAACAATATAGACGTGTAGCTGCTCTTCTCGACTGACAGGAAAATCTTTTCTCTAAAACCACAATCCCGTGGCTTCGTGGCCTTGCAGCTAATCAAGTGGTTTGCAAACCTTTTCACCCGTGGGACCATTTAGATTCCCCCTCGCCGTCAAACACAAGGCTGGTTCTGCCGCACCCTCTTTTTTACTGACTGCCACTGCAAACATTACTCATCAGAATTCTGGCAACTTATGAAAACTATAAATAATTCACTGCTTTTTCCACCAACACTTCATAGATTTGTGAATTTAAAAAAAATTAATATCTGAGTAAATTAGTGAACCGGACAGCCCCTTGCGTTCGCTCTGCCATTTTAAATAACCTTGGCTGATCTTCTGCCTCAACTCCCTCCCCCACCCCTGCTCCCCCAATGATTCCTCAACATAGACCAAAAAACATTGGGCCGGATTCTCCGATCGCCGATGCCGGAGAATCCCCGTTTACGCCGGAATCGGGGGCACTGCCGTTTTTGCCATACTCCGCCCCCCTCAAAAACGGCATTCTCAGGGAGTACCAGGCACGCCGTATGGGCGGCTTCAGGAACGTCACCTGAAGCCCTCCCCCGATGCTCCGCTCCCGGTAGGCCGACTCCCTGACGGCGTAAAACACGTATGCTCACACCGTTCGGGGACCGCACGTGGCGGCTGCTGACTGAGTCAAGCAAAGCCCCAGTCCGGGGGGGGCAGCCCTTCCGCTGGCAGGGGGGGCTTCGGCGAGGGCTGAGGGGACTGGTTGAGGGTGGTCCGGGGCTGGCGAGGCTGGTTACAGGTGGCAGTTTTTTTTGCAGGCTGAGTCTGCGCGCGGCTGGCACCATGTTGCATGGCGCAGTCGCCACAGGCCGACGTGCGCATGTGCGGCCACGGAATCGGCCATTCTCCAGCCGTATCCGCAGGTAAAGCCGGGGGCTTTATGCTACGCAGCTGCTAGCCCCCCACAGACAGAGGATCGGTGCGGGGGCGCCACCGACCTTCTGGCCGTAAGACCAGACCGATTCTGCAGACATAGCCGCAGGATCTGAGAATCTAGCCCAGTCAATCTTAGCCTTATTCATGGGTAGAGAATTCACAAGATTCACAATCTCCTGAGTGAAGAAATTCCCCTGCATCTGATCCTAAATGACCAACCCCTTATATTGAGACTGTAACCACACACCCCCCGCCCCCCCAAATTCGAAATCCCCAGCCAGGGGAAACAACCTCTCAGTCTTTACCTAGAATCGACGTCGGACTCCAGGAAGGGCGACATGGTGGCACAGTGGTTAGCACCTTTGCTTCACAGGGTTTGATTCCCGGCTGGGGTCACTGTCTGAGCGAAGTCTGCACATTCTCCCCATGTCTGCGTGGGTTTCCTCTGGGTGCTCCGGTTTCCTTCCAGAAGACCCGAAAGACGTGCTTGTTAGGTGAACTGGATATTATGAATTCTCCCTCGGTGTACCCGAACAGGTGCCGGAGTGTGGCAACTAGGGGATTTTCACAGTAGCTTCATTACCATGTTAATGTAAGCTTACTTGTGACACTAATAAAGATTATTATTATAAGGCTGGGGCTGTTATTTGGCAGAAGCTGAGCGCCGACTCTCAGACACTTCCTGCTATCTCCCCCCAAACCATGACCCCACCACCGAGCATCAAGCCATTGTTTCCAGTACTGTTACTGACCCCACCTCTGGGGATCTTTTTTAAAAATATATATTTTATTACAAACATGTATCAAAACAGGTTAAGGCGAATAAACACCCCGGGAAACATACTTCCCAGCAATCAACTATACAGTCTGTACAGAGTTTTCCTCTTTCTCACCCCCACCCCCGTGACAAACAGCCCCTCAAACACGGTCACAAACATCCCCCACCTTTTCTCAAACCCTCCTGAAGAGCCCCTTCACTCATACTTTATCTTCTCCAACCACAGGAAGTCGTACAGGTCGCCCAACCAAACCGCTACCCCCGGTGGCGATGCCGATCACCACTCCAGCCAAATTCATCGCCGTGCAATCAGAGAGGCAAAGGCCAAGACATCGGCCTTCCTCCTCTCCATGAGCTCCGGCTTCTCTAAAACCCCAAATATCGCCATCAAAGGGTCCAGGTCCACCTCCTCCTCCACTATCCTGGCCAAGACTGCGAACACTCCCACCCAGAATCATTCCAATATTTCGCAACCCCAAAACATGTGCGTGATTCGTTGGCCCCCGCCCACACCTCTCACACCCATCTACTACCCCCTGAAAGAACCCACTCATTCTCGCCCAAGTCATATCAACAACTTCCAGTTCTCCGGCTCTAACTGCCGCCTCTTTACTATGGATGTCCAATCCCTCTATACCTTCATTCCCCACCAGGATGGTCGTCTTCCTCGAACAACGGCCTGAACAATCCCCATCCACCACCACTCTCCTCTGTCTGGCTGAACTTGTCCTCTCACTAAACAATTTCTCCTTTAACATGTCTCACTTCCTGCAAACCAAAGGTGTGGCTATGGGTACCCACATGGACCCCAGTTATTGCCTGCCTCCCTGTTCCAGTCCTACTCCAGTCCCATCTCACAATTCTTTTATAGGGACATCGATGGATGTTTCGGTGCCACTTCATGTTCCCGCCTGGACCTAGAAAAATGCATCGATTTTGCTTACAATTTCCACCCCTCTATTACCTTCACATGGTCCCTCTCCAACATGTCCCTTCCCTTCCTTGACCTCTCTACCTCCATTTCTGGGAATAGACTGTCCACCGACTCCCACAGCTACCTCGACTACAGCTCTGCATACCCCACATCCTGCAAGGACTCCATCCCATTTTCCCAGTTCCTTCGCCTCCATCACATCTGTTCTGACGATGTCGCTTTCCGAAGCGATGCTGCTGACGTCTTCATTCTTTCCTAATCCTGATTTCCCACCCACTGTGGTCGACAGGGCTCTCAATCGAGTCTGACCCATCTCCCGTTGTTCTGCTCTCATCCTACCCCCTTCCTCCCAAAACCAGGATAGGGTCCCTCTTGTCTTCACTTTTCATCCCATCAGACTCTGCATTGAAAGGATCACACTCTGCCAGTTCTGCCAACTCCAGCATGATTCCACCACTAAACACATCCTCCCCTCACTCCCCTTGTCAGCCTTCCACAGGGACTGTTCCATCCAGGATACTCTGGTCGACTCCTCCATCACACCAACAGCTCACCCTTTTTGCAAGGCACCTTCTCATGCGATCGCAGAAGATGTAACATCTGCCCCTTAACCTCCTCCCTGCTCACCATCCAAGGGTCTAAACACTCTTTCCAGGTGAGGCAGCACTTCACGAGCACCTCCTTCAATCTGGTCTATTGCACTTGCTGCTCCCAGTGCGGTCTACTCAAAGTGGAGAGACTAAATGCAGATTGGGTGACCGCTTTGCAGGCCACCTTCTGTCCATCCGAAAGCAGGTCCCAGACCTTCCTGTCGCTTGTCATTTCAACTCCGTCCTAGGGCAGCACGGTGGCGCAGGGGTTAGCACTGCTAACACACGGCGCCGAGGACCTGGCTTCGTTCCTGGCCCAGGGTCACTGTCCGTGTGAGGTTTGCCCATTCTCCCCGTGTCTGCGTGGGCCTCACCCCCCCCCAAAAGGTGTGCAGGTTAGGTGAATTGGCCACGCTAAATTGCCCCTTAATTGGAAAAAAAGAATCGGGTACTCTAAATTTATTTAAAAAGAGAATAAAAACTCTGCCTTGCTCTCACGTCCACATGTCTGTCCTTGGCCTGCTACAGTGAAGCCCAACCCAAACTAGAGGAACTGCACTTCATCTTCTGATTAGGCACATTACAGCCTTCCAGACTTCACATTGAGTTCAACAACTTCAGACTGTGAGAACTTGCCTCGACCTTCACCCCATTTTTATTTTCATTTCTTCCATCAATCTGTCTTCCCCTCAGCCCATTGTCCCCCCTCCTCCTACCCCACCCCACTAGGGCCATCTGTTCCCTGTTCCTAGCTGTCCTTTGACACACTGCTTACCTTTGTTCTGCCATTAACATATTCTGGTCTTTTAATGTGCCACTATCAGCACTCTTCCTAGCTTTAATCATCACATTCCCATTGTCTTTCTGTTCACGATATCTTTGCCCATCTCCACCTATTGCTGGCCCTCTATCCAGCCCCACTCTCTCCACCCCCCCCCCCCCCCCCCCCCCCGCCCCACAACAGTACAAATCTAAACCCATTTCCAGTTCTCTTCACCTTTGACAAAGAGTCATCCAGACCCAAAACATTAGCTCCGTTCTCTCTCCACAGATGCTGCCAGATCTGCTGAGATTGTTCAGCATTTTCTGTTCTTCTTTCGTTCTTTACCTTAGATAAGATACCTTAGATAAAACATAGATGATACCTTAGATAAAACATAGATGATTTGGAGTTGGGGAACAAGGGCAATGTGTCCAAGTTTGCCGATGACACTAAGATGAGTGGTAAAGCGAAAAGTGCAGAGGATACTGGAAGTCTGCAGAGGGATTTGGATAGGTTAAGTGAATGGGCTAGGGTCTGGCAGATGGAATACAATGTTGACAAATGTGAGGTTATCCATTTTGGTAGGAATAACAGCAAACGGGATTATTATTTAAACGATAAAATATTAAAGCATGCCGCTGTTCAGAGAGACTTGGGTGTGCTAGTGAATGAGTCACAGAAGGTTGGTTTACAAGTGCAACAGGTGATTAAGAAGGCAAATGGAATTTTGTCCTTCATTGCTAGAGGGATGGAGTTTAAGACTAGGGAGGTTATGTTGCAATTGTATAAGGTGTTAGTGCGGCCACACCTGGAGTATTGTGTTCAGTTTTGGTCTCCTTACTTGAGAAAGGACGTACTGGCGCTGGAGGGTGTGCAGAGGAGATTCACTAGGTTAATCCCAGAGCTGAAGGGGTTGGATTATGAGGAGAGGTTGAGTAGACTGGGACTGTACTCGTTGGAATTTAGAAGGATGAGGGGGGGGATCTTATAGAAACATTAAAAATTATGAAGGGAATAGATAGGATAGATGCGGGCAGGTTGTTTCCACTGGCGAGTGACAGCAGAACTAGGGGACATAGCCTCAAAATAAGGGGAAGTAGATTTAGGACTGAGTTTAGGAGGAACTTCTGCACCCAAAGGGTTGTGAATCTATGGAATTCCTTGCCCAGTGAAGCAGTTGAGGCTCCTTCATTACATGTTTTTAAGGTAAAGGTAGATAGTTTTTTGAAGAATAAAGGGATTAAGGGTTACGGTGTTCGGGCCGGAAAGTGGAGCTGAGTGCACAAAAGATCAGCCATGATCTAATTGAATGGCGGAGCAGGCTCGAGGGGCCAGATGGCCTACTCCTGCTCCTAGTTCTTATGTTCTTATGTTCTTATCATGCTTCTTCAGAATCTTGCCGGTTTCAATGAGATCACCTCTTACTCTTTGACATTTCAGAGAATATTGGCCCAATTTATTCAGCCTCTCATCATAGGACCTTTCAACGAATGGACCAATCTACAAAGCCTTTGCTGTGCCAACTCCAAAGCAAGAATATAGATATAGAGACCGTGGCCGGGATTCTCCCCTTCCCGGTGGGGTGGGGGGTCCCGGCGTGTCGGAGTGGCGTCAACCACTCCGGCGTCGGACCTCCCCAAAGGTGTGGAATTCTCCACACCTTTAGGGGCCAAGCCCTCACATTGAGGGGCTAGGCCCGCGCCGGAGTGGTTGCCGCTCTGCCGACCGGCGTGAACGGCCTTTTGCGCCCCGCCAGCTGGGGCCGAAAGACCTTCGCCGGCCGGCGGAAGTCCGCGCATGCGCCGGTGCGTCAGCGGCTGTTGACGTCATACCGGTGCATGCGCAGGGGAGGGGGTCTCTTCCACCCCCGCCATGGTGAAGGCCATGGCGGGGCGGAAGAAAAAAGAGTGCCCCCACGACATAGGCCCGCCCGCCGATCGGTGGGCCTCGATTGCGGGCCAGGCCACCGTGGGGCACCCCCCGGGGTCAGATCGCCCCGCGCCCCCCCACCCCAGGACCCCGGAGCCTGCCCGTGTCGCCAATCCCGCCGGCGCCAGAGGTGTTTTAATTCCCGCCGGCGGGAGAGGCCTGTCAGTGGCGGGACTTCAGCCCATTGCGGGCCGGAAAATCGCCGCTAGGGGCCCACCGACTGGCGCGGGGGGCCCGCCGACTGGCGCGGGGGGCCCGCCGACTGGCGCAGTGCGATTCCCGCCCCCGCCGATTCCCAGGTGGCGGAGAATTCGGGCCACGGCGGGGGCGGAATTGACGCCGGCCCCGGGCGATTCTCCGACCCCCACGGGGGGTCAGAGAATTCCGCCCCATAACTCTGCACAGCACTTCGGTGGCCTCACCCAAGTTCAAAGTTTCTATATTCTTGTATTCCAGTCCCTTTGCAATCAAGGTCAGAACCAAATGCACATGTGTACAGGTTGTTCCTCCAATATTCTCTGCTGAAGACTCCAGCATAGTGCAGGATCAGGAGAGGAGCAGAGCCTGTTCTGTGATTAACTTGCATAATCAAATAACTAAGCTGATGCTTATTTTTCATTTTGCTAATGTAGAATAGTACAGGCACAGCATTATCAGAGGTTCTGAAACCAGCTGCAATAAAGGCAAGTGGAAAGTAAACCCAGTAACCTCTAATAAGATCAACAATGCAATCTGCTGGACAGCCTTCTTCGAGGCTATGTCCAAAGTGGTGGGGGTGAGGGTGGAGCCATGCCCGATAGTGGCGGTCTTCGGGGTTTCAGACCAGCCAGATCTATTCCTGGGGAGGAGGGCGGACGCCCTTGCCTTTGCCTCCCTGATTGCCCGCCGTAGAATCCTGTTTGGCTGGCGGTCAGCAGCACCACCCAGAGCTGCAGACTGGCTGTCCGACCTCTCGGAATCTCTCCAAATGGAGAAAATCAAATTCGCCATCCGAGGGTCGGACGACGGCTTCCACAGAACGTGGGAGCCATTCATGCAACTGTTCCGGGACCTGTTTGTGGCCAACGTACATGAGGAAGAATAGTTGGGTGGAACCAAGAACCAGGGGAAAATGGACGGGAATCGGGGGAAGGTAGCCGGGGGGGGAGGGGGGGGGGGGGGGGGTTTACGGGCTCGGTATGGGGGTTTGATGGCAAGCCAAGGCCCAAAACCAAACTATAAATAAATGCCTATAAACATGTGCCTCGGCCATATTGGGGAATGTAAAATATGTATGCTGGCTAAAGGGGGCGGCCACAATTGTTGTTATGAAGATGCTTACCTGTAAATATTCATGTTAAATTTTTGTGTTTTCCTTTTTTTTTTCTCTCTCTCTAATAATTTGTAATTTGTCATATATAAAATATGAAAACTCAATAAAAAACATTTATAAAAAAAAACAATGCAATCTGTAACCATAGAACCACAGAATTCCTACAGTGCAGAAGGAGACCATTTGGCCCAGTAAGTTTGCACCTACCCTCTGAAAGAGCACCGTACCAAGACCCAGTTCCCGTCCCCCCCACCCCCATAACACCATAACTCCACCTAACCTGTACTTCTTTGGAAACTAAGAGGCAACTTAGCATGGCCAATCCACCTAACCAGCACTTCTTTGGAAACTAAGGGGCAACTTAGCATGGCCAATCCACCTAACCAGCACTTCTTTGGAAACTAAGGGGCAACTTAGCATGGCCAATCGGCCTAACCTGTACTTCTTTGTAAGAAGTCTTACAACACCAGGTTAAAGTCCAACAGGTTTGTTTCAAACACGAGCTTTCGGAGCACGGCTCCTTCTTCAGGCTCTTCAGAGAAGGAGCCGTGCTCCGAAAGCTCGTGTTTGAAACAAACCTGTTGGACTTTAACCTGGTGTTGTAAGACTTCTTACTGTGCTCACCCCAGTCCAACGCCGGCATCTCCACATCATGTACTTCTTTGGACTGTGGGAGGAAACCAGAGCACCTGGAGGAAACCCACGCAGACACGGGAAGAAAGTGCAAACTTCACACAGACAATCACCCAAGGCAGGAATCAAACCCAGGTCCCTGGCTGTGAGGCAGCAGAGCTAACCACTGTGCCACCATGCCACATATTTGATATAGATTCTACAGCATTGTTACAAACAAACTTATCAAAATGTTCTCAGGATTCAGATGATGTAATAATAATAATATTCATCATCATCATCTTTATTAGTGTCGCAAGTTAGACAATATGTATATAAATATCTCGATCCAAACTAACCTCTGTCTCTTTTGTAGGATTCTGATGACCTCTACTCTGGAGAAAATACAATATACATTGTCGCAGGTCAATCTGGGACCAATTTTGTTAATCCGCTCTTTGAACAGGATTTCAACGAGGAAAGTTGTTAAAACTTTGCACTGCACATATGTTCACTTTTAATACTCTGAAAACCGATTGAACTCGCAAGAAGTTACTTGCTTCTCCACAGACCAATCACAGGAGGAAAATTTGCTTGTTATTGACAATTTTAGAAAAAAATTGGTATTAATTTTAATTTCAAACCTGGCCAAATGAAAGTTTTCTCCGACGGCAATGAACACGGAGCGGAAATTCAGTGGTATATAAAAGTATATAATTTTCAACATATTTTTAATACGTGATACGTTTTTGCTTTTTTAAAATTTTGAGTACCCGATTCTTTTTTTCCAATTAAGGGGCAATTTAGTGTGGCCAATCCACCTACCCTGCACATCTGAAGGTTGTGGGGGTGAGACCCACGCAGACATGGGGAGAATGTGCAAACTCCACACGGACAGTGACCCGGGGCTGGGATCGAACTTGGGTCCACGTTTTTGCTTTTCGATCTACAGACATTATTCAGCTTAGCAGCTGTCCATTAGAAACCAAACATTCCCAGTGCCAAAGAAAAAGCTTGTGAATGCACAGCATACCCCTTCGTTTCTGTCTGATACTCCATCGTCTCTTCTGGTCTTACTCACTAATGCACTTAATTGAATTTTGGACCGAATTAAGAAAAAAATAATTAGAGAAGATCGACAGATGATCGACAACAATGGTGGGGGGGGGGGGGGGGGAGGGGAGGAAGGAAACATAACCTGAATGAGATACCGAACTGAAAAGGCAAAAAATGAAAGAAGAACAGCAAAACAGATGAAAGAATCTTTTTGATGGGCAGCTAAACTGACAGGAACTGGGTTAACGCTTCATTTATCCTCCAATCGCTATAATGAATCCTCCTCATTTCAATCTGGATTATCAGCATTGAATGCCAGCTAACAGAATTTAATACTTGTGCTGGTCAGACTCGGTCTGTATTCAGCTTCTGATATGATTAAATTGTCAACCCAGCAGAGACAGACTATTCCTTTTCACAGAGAATGACACCAGACATTTATAACCTTCTAATAGCTGTTCACTCTTGAACCAGGCCAAACGGTGAAGGTTTTACTTTGAACCATGAACAGGCTACTTAGCTTTGCCTTAATTATGTTTGATTATTTGTTGTATATGTTATCAAATGTAGGCAACTGCCTGGTATAAAGAACATTGAAACAAGTAGATAGGAGATCATAAACGGATAGCAATCCACAGACACTGACCAATGGTCACAGAGATAGATCTGCACAGATAGAGAGGTAATTATATTAAAACTTTATTTTTAATGCCTGTCCTTTGTCCTGTTTCTCTTCCGTGTATTACAAACATGTTATTTTGATCTAATGTGTTCAGGCAATTATTAAAATAAAATCATGGTTCATACTTTTAAAAAATAAATTTAGAGTATCCAATTATTTTGTTTTTCAATTAAGGGGCAATTTAGCGTGGCCAACCCACCTAACCTGCACATCTTTTGGGTTGTGGGTGTGAAACCCACACAGACACGGGGAGAATGTGCAAACTCCACACGGGCAGTGACCCAGGGCCGGGATTCGTACCCGGGTCCTCAGCACCGCAGTCCCAGTGCTATCCACTGTGCCACATGCTGCCCATGGTTCATATTTAATGAAAATTTTTGAAATTTTTTTTTCTCTTTGCTGAGTAGTTTTACAAGTTTTTGTAACAAGTTTTTAAACACCACTGATAGAAGATTGAAAAAGCTATAAATCTATATATTACGGGGGGGGGGGGGGGATTCTCCGGGACCATTGGTTAGCAGTGACTTTGGCGATGGCTCGTGGAATTAGGTCCTGCCCCTCTCAGATCTAGCAAAAACTCGGATCCGCTTTAAAAACTTTAATATGTGTCATTGAATGGCACAGAAAGCCCAATCCTGGTTAAAAATACATTTCCAAGCGCCTTGGAATGACACCTGAGTGTTGCTCCTAGCACCAGCAGGAATCACTTTGGTTTTCCCGCTGGCTGGAGCACATAGTCTGCAAATGGGAGAATCACACCCAATGACTTTGTTCAGTTCAAAATGTTGACAGATGTTTGCCACCAATTTCATGTAATAAAGCACCCATCTCCCGTTCTATCAGACACAGCCATAAACATTCATCCAGCTGCCGAATGTCGTGTTAAGCACTGCCATTCTGATGAAGTGGTATCTAGAGTGTCAAGTGAGTCCTGTCCTTTTCAAATGCTTTTCAACATAACCATTAACTCTGAAGCAAAATGCTCCATAAATATTTGGATCAAAGTGTTTGTGTTTCGAAATGTTGGGACCCCATTAGGTGGCTGGGAGAGGGATTACCGTGGAGGTGCCATGGGTGTCTGACGGGGTGCAATGGGAGACATGAGTAGGCAGATTTAGCCTGGCTGCACGAACGTCATTCACCTTTCGGGGTGGCACAAGGGCGGCACAGTGGTTAGCACTGCTGCCTCACCGGGACCCAGGTTCAATTCTGACCTCAGATGATTGTGTGGAGTTTGCACGTTCTCCCCGTGTCTGCGTGGGTTTCCTCTTGGTGCTCTGGTTTCCACCCATAGTCCAAAGATTATAGAATCATACAATCCTTACATTCGGCCCATCGACTCTGCACCGACCCTCTGACCGAGCACTCCACCAGGGTGCACTTCCCACCCTATCAAAATAACCCCTAAACCTAACCTGCACATACCTGGACACTATAGGTCAATTTAGCACAACCAATCCACCTGATCTGCACATCTTTGGACTGTGGGAAGAAACCGGAGCACCCGGAGGAAACCCACACGGACAAGGGGAGAAAGTGCAAACTCCACACAGACTGGAGTCCCGAGGCTGGAATATTTCCCTTCATGGGTACAGAGGACCCCACAAGCATCAGGGCGACCTAGCACCCCCCACCACACACGTATTGGGGGCACATTTCCCCTTCACCCCCAACACCAAGACGGTATCTTGGGCACCCTCACAGCCACTACCCTCCCCCCTTCGCAGGCATCGGCCCCCCATCCCACCACATATAAGGGAACAACCCCCAGAAGGTCCACCCTGGGCTGGGTGCTGACAGGCAATGCCAACCAATGCCTGACAGTGCCAACCAGTGTCAGGGGACAATGTCATTCTATGCTGGCGGGCATGTTCCTCTCGCTTGGGTACTATACTTGTCATCGTTCTCCCCCCCCCCCACACACACACACACACAGGTAGGTTACCCTTGACTGATTGCAGTTCCTATGCTGTTGTAAACCTCACCAGCATAGTGTCCAGGCTGGGAAGCCTTGCATTAGATGGAGATTTATCATAATGTATGGAAACGAGCTACCCGCCCTTTTTTGTTCCATCACCTGCGAAGGGCAAGGAAAATTGGGAAATGAGATTTTGCCAGTGAGAATCTCGTTTTCCGACTCTCCCAGGATTTTGCACCTGCATCACGGATTGCTCTCGTGGCGCATGCGGCCGCAAAATCCCATCCCCCATAGCGAGAGGTCTTAGCCCACTGACAATACATTTTATTTCTTGACCTGAGCCGCTCTGAAATTTTCCAATGGTGCATGCAATGGCTTGAAAATAATTTCTTAGTTTTGAAGTGTAGGTTATTGCAATTTTAATGCAAAGGATATATAAATGATAATACCAGAGGGAGCTTAAATTGAGAAAAAGAGAATCATGTAAACGCACAGCAGGCTGGTCAGTGTGTGTAGATAGAAAGGAGAAGTTATGTTAGGTCGAACTTGCTTCAGAGCAGAAACCTGGAAGATAAAAGCGCATTTTAGTGCATCAGGTAAAAGAAAGAAATAAACCCCAAAATGTATGAAATACTTTAATCCTGGTGAGCAAGTTAACAGGCACACCACCCAGGACAAAGCGGCCCACTTGATTGGTACCCCATCTACATACATTCAAACCCTCCACCATCGATGAACAGTGGCACTGAAGTAACGCGCCAGGTTCCATCGACAGCATCTGCCAAACCCACGACCACCGCCATCTAGAAGGGCAAGAGCAGCAGATACCTGGGAACCCCACCACCTGACCTATCCTCCCAGCCCCTTATCATTCTGACTTAGAAATATTTTGCCGTTACTTCACTGTCACTGCGTCAAAATCCTGTCACTCCCTCTCTAACAGCACAGTGGGTGTACCTACACCACATGGACTGAAGCAGTTTAAGAAGGCAGCTCACCACCACCTTCTCAATGGCAAATAGGCGTGGGCAATGAATGCTGTCCCAGCCAGCGAAGGCCCAAATCCCTTGAATGAATTTTTTTTAGAAACAGAAAGAAAGACCTGTTCAAAGATGTGCGGGTTAGGTGGATTGGCTATGCTAAATTGCCCGCAGTGTCCTAAAAAAAGTAAGGGGGGGGGGGGGGGGGGGGGGGTGTTGGGTTACGGGTATAGGGTGGATACGTGGGTTTGAGTCGGGTGATCATTTGCTCGGCACAACATTGAGGGCCGAAGGGCCTGTTCTGTGCTGTACTGTTCTAAAAGAAAAGCCGAAAATGGTTCAGTTGTAGAAAGAAATTATTTCGGTGAAACAATGGAGAAACATTGCAAAACAAAGGAAGGTGCGTACGCTAAGGTGATGAGAGAGCTCCACCCTGTGAGAAACGTGTGGAAATGGCAGCAGATGGCAGTTTAACATTCTCGGAAATGGCAATATAATATTCTAGGCATTGATTTTCCCTGAAGTATTCATAAACAGCAATAAAATAATTAGGACTAGTGGTACTGATCTAAGTGAGATACAAGTATTAGGTACGCTAAAGTAAATCCCCAGGAAAAAATGTCAGATTTATGTTAGAATACTAAAAGAGACAGAAGATGACATTAGTGAAGCATTGAAACTTGTCATTCAAATGTCACAAGCACTCTGCAGGTATCAGTTGATTGCAAACAGGCTAACATGATAATATTTTATGGCTGCGACAAAGCAGATGTAAACGTAACAGCCATTGTTTTACTTCAATACCACCTGACATAATTAAATGAGTTATAAAAGGTATTAACAGATTAACTGTACAATGTAATTTAGTGAACACCAGCTTGTATGGATTCAGAAGAACATCCTGTTTAACCAAATGCCTGGGACTGGATTTAATAATAATAATAATCGCTTATTGCCACAAGTAGGCTTCAGTGAAGTAACTGTGAAAAGCCCCCAGTCGTCACATTCCGGCGCCTGTTCGGGGAGGCCAGTAGGGGAAATGAACCTGCGCTGCTGCCTTGTTCTGCATTACAAGCCAGCTGTTTAGACCACTGTGCTAATTATTTTTATTTAAAAAAAATATTTAAAAAAAATTTAGATTACCCAATTATTTTGTCCAATTAAGGGGCAATTTAGCGTGGCCAATCCACCTACTCTGCACATTTTTGGGTTGTGGGGGCGAAACCCACGCAGACACGGGGAGAATGTGCAAACTCCACACGGACAGTGATCCAGAGCCGGGATCGAACCTGGGACCTCAGCGCCGTGAGGCGGTTGTGCTAACCACTAGGCCACCGTGCTGCCCTTACTGTGCTAATTATGGGGTGCCATGGTCCCTGCCTCTCCCCAAACCTTGCAGCTAAAACCACCAATTGACCATTAATAGATTGGAAGTGGGCGTTCTACCCCAGGGGGTTAGGATGTCCCAGCTCAGAGATCTGCCAGCCAATAAGAAGCCAGAACCCCCCCCCCCCCCCCCCCCCCCCCCCCCCCCCCCCCGGCTGTAGCAGCAGCACCACAAGGAAGTGGTGGCCACTTATGGTATTGCAGTCCAGCAACAGAGGCTTTGAGTATTGGATCGCATTGTAAGTATCGTGCTGGGTTCCAAGCTGGCAGGTCCCGATAATCGGCGTGAGGGTCAATGTTTAAGAGATCTAAGTGGAGGGGATTTGCGGGGGAGGAACACTTTGGTGGGGATTCTCGAATGAGCCCAAGGGGGCTGTTAAAGTGGGAACTACACACCTGCCACCAGACTGACTGCTTGGCATGGATCGCTCCAGCCACCAGTTAAATCCTGGTAGTGGTGGTGGGAAGAGGTCCTGAAGTGGGTATTAGTTACTCACTTGGGGTCTCAAACTGGCTGGTGGGGCCACCCAACGCTCTCTCTCTCTGTAGATGGGGAATTTACAAGAATGCTTTACAAGAATGGTTCCAGGGATGAGAAACTTGAGTTACGAAGATAGATTGGAGAGGTTGGAACTGTTCTTCCTGCAGAGAAGAAGGCCAAGAGGAGATTTGACAGAGTTGTTCAAAATCATGAGGTGGTTGGAAAGAGAAGATGGGACAAAACTGTTCCCACTCGTAAAAGCATCAAGAATGAGAGGGTACAGATTTAAAGTGATTTGCAAAAGAAGCAAATGTGATGTGAGAAAAAAACGTATTCACACAGCGAATGGTTCTGGTTCTGGAATGCACTACGGGGAAGTGTGGTGGAAGCAGGATCAACTGAGGCATTTACCAGGGAATTAGATGATTATTTGAATAGAAAAAATGTGCAGGGGTATGACTGCAGTGATATGCACATAAAACAAGGGTAAGTGAAGTGAGGTGCTTGCTGATTCCACACAACATTGACTGTGAGAGCCGTGCGCTCCCTCTGTGTCCAAAGTGGAAATATTTATTTTGTTTTTACCCTTTGAAAGTGATGATAGTTCTATGAATATATCAATGATTGAGCATTTTCCATAACTGGTTATGAAATACTCAGCGTGTATTAAATGTATTTGATCATATTCGTTCAGTCATGGTTAGTGAACAAGCCTGATTTCAATCTTGCAGCCCACTGAGATGAAGGAGGGCTTCTCATGTGGCCCACTCACTAGCCTAAGTTGCCCATCATTGTGACAAAACACCCTTGGGACACCTGGTGGTTGTGAAAGGTGTTTTATAAATGCAAGTCTTTCTATTTTTCCTTCCGCTAAACAATATGAAAATTCAAAAATGACCGACTAAATTATGAAAATGTGGTGAGATCAAAATGGGAAACTGTATTATGTTACATACAGACAGACACAAACACACACACAGCCAGACGCATACACACAAACATACACACAAACTCACACACATACATACACAAGCACACACACATGCACACAATCAGAAACACATACGCACAATCACGTACATACACACATACATGAACACAAACACAATCACACACTACACACAATCACATAAATACACACAATCACATACACACTGACATACAGGCATGCACATGTACACATACAATCACATGGACACACATATACACATACAGATACACACACACACAAAATCACATAAAGTCACACACACAATCACAATCACATACACACATGCAAACAATCACATAAACACACAATCACATAAACACACACAATCACATAAACACATATACAATCACAGAAACACACACACAATCACACACATACACACAATTGCGAGGGCAGCATGGTGGCACAGTGGATAGCACTGCTGCCTCACGGCGTCGAGGTCCCAGGTTCGATCCCGGCTCTGGATCACTGTCCGTGTGGAGTTTGCACATTCTCCCCGTGGCTGCATGGGTTTCGCCCTCACAACCCAAAGATGTGCAGAGTAGGTTGATTGGCCACGCTAAATTGCTCCTTAATTGGAGAAAATTAATTGGATACTCCAAATTTATTTTTAAAAATACACACAATTGCATAAACACACACAAACACACACATATACACGGAATCGCGTCAGCACACACAAATTGCATAACAGACATACATACAATCATACAACACACACAATCACATGCACACAATCACTCACGTACACACATAATCATATAAAGGCACACACAAAAGCACATACACATAATTGCATAAACGCACATTCATAATCTCACACACAATCACACACATAAATACAGTCACATACACACAGACATATGTGCACACACACAATCACATACACACAATCACAAACATACATACATTTAAACATACACCACTCACACGCGCACACAATTACATTAACACATACATAATCACACACACACACACAATCACATAAACATACACATAATTGCATAAACACACACACACAATCACAAATATACACACATGCAACCACATTTACACACACAATCACACATATACACTCACAGAATCACGCACACACATACATACACACGCAATCACATACATACACATAATTATATAAACATACACACACAATCGCAAATCAACATATGGAATGGATTTCAGGGCAATGCCCTTTCTCCAGAATTGTTCTGAAGAGAGATTATTGCCTCGAAACATTAACACTGTTTCTCTCTCCACAGAAGATGTCTGAGATGCTGAGCATTTCTAGCATGTCGTGTTTTTATTTCGGATTTCATTCGTTTTTTTTCCTTTCCTGCTAGCATGCAATAGAAGGCTTTCTGGTTTTTGGCTCTGTGATGATAGGAGAAAATAGGACACTGGAGAAGGTCCCTGAAAATGAAGTTCAAAGACGGCTCTAACTGTCATGCGGTAGTATTCAGACACGTCGTCTGGAGGCTGTGCTGTGGAGCAGAAGCTCAAAGATCATACTTAGTAAAGAATTGACAATCCTGTGGAAGGATGAGCTTGAAGCTGCCAAGAAAGTTGTTACAAACTGTAAAATTAAAGGAATTAATGGAAGATGAAAGGATTAATGTTCTAAAATGATACCAATTAAGGTGAGTCTCGCCCTTAGGCCTGGATCTTCATCCTTGAGGTGGGTAGATAGGTGGATCTTCATTGTTGGTGGGGAGGGGCGATGAGCAGGGGGGATTGGGGGCGGCTACAGGGTGGAGTCTGGCTAGCTGTGCTAGAAAAAGGTTGGAGGTTGCCATAGGGGCTTCCTGGTGCAAAGGTGGGCTGTTTAACTCCCAGTTAAAATTAAAATACAAAGACCCTCCACATCCCTCACACCCCCTCATCCTCCAAATGCTCCTCATGCCCCCCCATGCCCCCCCCCCCTCATCCCCTTCCACCCAACCTTCATGGCCCCATGCCCCCTATGACAAGCTTTCATGGCATTTCCATGCCCTTTGACCCACTATACTCCGTGTTGGACCAATTAACCTGATAGTGACAACTGGATGTGTAACAGAAAGCTTCAAGAATAATTCATTCATAACTTACTGCCATGTGAAAAAAAACCATTTCAGTAAATAAACGTGTTAATCACGCAGACCCTTTAAAGTATCAATGACAAAAACCACAAACACTTGGAATTACTTAACCTTGGATAAACAAGTATTGTGAAATTGACAGCAGAGATCAGAGGGCCTGAGCTGTCAATCATTTGTTTCTCAGGGAAGCAGCTATTTTAATACTAATGATTGTCGGCTCTCAGCCAAGCCTCATTATATATGCTTCAACATAACTGGATGAAATCCAAGCCCTAGACTCTATTTTATCAGTGAAAGATGGCAATAACTAGAAAGGCAGGATGTGCTGCAAAAATGGATGTACAATCGTATAAGTTATTGCATAGGTTGTCCATCATGTCTAGGTCAGGGCAAATGTTTCAATTGGAACAACCTCCTCTATGTTGCCTTTACTTGTCTTTACTGTAGCTTCATGAGAGTGGATTCCATATCACTTTAACAGAAGGAAGATACTAAACATAAACCTCCTGATTGACAGATCTGTTGCATCCCATCACTTTGGGAGGCACTGAAATCTATGTGTTAAAATTCTTGTAAGGCAAATGAATCAAAGATTATCAGTGTATATGGGAATGTGGAATTTGAAACAAAAAAAACAATAACCATGATCTTACTGAATGATGGAGGAGGCTAGAGGGGCCGAATGGCATCCTTCAGCTCCTATTTTGTGTACTTGTTTGTGACTGATTAATGAAATTCATTAATGAGGACTTGTTTCTTTATAAGTGTGCGGATAACTCATTGTGAAACTTCATGCGGATCATACACGTGAAATGTCCAGTGGCAGTGTATTGTCAGTCATACACCACTTCAAACAAGATTGCCAACGATTATAATATAACTGAATAGAGAGACACGTGCCAAAGCTTTTCATCTTGCACTCATCAGGGCAAAAGCAAGCATGCCAAATTGTAAATGAACACAGCAGGGCTAAATCGCTGGCTTTTAAAGCAGACCAAGGCAGGCCAGCAGCATGGTTCAATTCCCGTACCAGCCTCCCCGATCAGGCGCTGGAATGTGGCGACTAGGGGCTTTTCACAGTAACTTAATTTGAAGCCTACTTGTGACAATAAGCAATTTTCATTTCATTTCATTTCATTTCAATTTATATAGGAGAAAAGGGTGCCGTTTGCTAGCAAGTTGGCTCCGATTGGCCGAGGCATACCACGGAGAAAGTAATGGGGAACTTTAGGCTTGTGGTAGTATGACTAGAGGTACTACGGTACCTAGCAATGCCGAGACACCATTGGTGGAGAAGGCGCGCTGTTCATTGGCCCGGTGGTATGTAACACTAGTCACCCATTGGTTAGAATTGTAAGGTAGCTCCGCTCAGTAAGGCGGGGTATAAGAGGCCATGTATCCCCCACAGCTTCCTTTCTGAACCTGAGCTGCTGGGGGAAACATCTTGTCTATTAAAGCCTTCGGTTCGGACTACAACCTCGCTTCTGTGGTCATTGATAGTGCATTAAGGCTCCCCTTGCTTCCGGGTAATTCAAAAAAGGCACCCACGATTATTCAGTAAGTGCTGCCCAATTGGGGAATGATATCTAACTAGATGTGATAATGCCTGTTGTATTTTCCATTAATATGATGCTGCTGTCAGCCCCAAAACGGTCTTCTGCCTACCATAGTTGATCAATGGGTGAATTTCAGTGTCAGTGTGGTACCTGGTATGCCCCAATGATTGGCTTATCAAATTAAACAACAGATTCCTCTGGCTATTCATAATATGCACTGTACAGACTATACTCAAACAATCTGTGCTTTCAAAACCCAATAGAATCATAGAATCCCTACAGTGTGGAAGGAGGCCGCTTGGCCCATCAAGTCTTCAAAAGAACATGCTACACATGTCCACTCACCCATCCGCCCCGTCCAACCCCGTAACCCTATAACCTAACCTTCACATCCCTGGACACTATGGGGCAATTTAGCATGGCCAATCCACCTGCACATGTTTGGACTGTGGGAAACCAGAGCACCCAGAGGAAACCCACGCAGACACGGGGAGAACGTGCAAACTCCACACAGGCAGTGACCGGAATTGAACCTGAGTCCCTGGCGCTGTAAGGTAGCAGTGCTAACCACTGTGCCATTGTGCTGCCCAGTAATATTGGGGGTGGGGCGGTGGGCGGAAATACAAAATGTTTACTGTTAAACATGATTCCACAATTGGGCAGCATAAGTAGGGAAACAAAAGGAATATGTTTGAACATTGTGCCTTTGTTGAAGTACCTGAAAGTATGGGAAGTTTATCATTCCCATTGCTTCCTCAATGGTGTTACGAAATCCGGACCAGATCCTAATTTATTTTAGGAAACTGGACGAGACTCCAACAAATTGTCAATTTGTGAACTGTGAGAAAAAGATACTTCACTACTGGAGTGATTCCACTGACAATTAGGGATCTTTTATGTTAAAACAAACATTATCATTAACACAGGATTAACCCCCATAAACATCCAAGGAAAAAAAAACAGTTAAATAGTTTTTAAAAAAGGGTCTTTGAACTTGCCTTCCCATCCACTTCTAAAATTTCAATGAAGCAAAATCCGCACACATAGCTCAAATTCCACTTACTGATACAATTAACACTCAGTGGCGTACAGATTTATTCACAAAGTCCTTGCTAGAGATGCTTTCAGAAATCAGTCTGAGTAACATACCTTCTTTCCTCAGAATCCAGAGCAGATCTCTAAACAACAGACACAGGGCAGGGCTGAAAATTAAACTAAAAACAGACCCAGCCCCTTCCATGAGTGACATTACAGCCTGCATTGCTGTTAACCCCACAATCACAGCTTTAGCAGATATATAACCTTAACCGAAGTTCTTTTAATAACATTACTGCAACAGACACATAATACACTATATATATATTTCCTATATTCATCACAATGGCAATGGCTTGGCCAATCAGAGTTGGTTGTCATACATTCGGAATCCATTTTTCCTCTAGTAAAAATTGTTGTGAAAATTTGGAATTTGGCATTCTTGCATTTGTCCTAATGAGTGCAAGATGAAAGGCTTCAGTAACATGTCTAGCTTTGCAGCAGTATTCATGTTCTGTACGACAAAACTATTATAATATCATTCTGCAGGGAGTTGAAAAGAGCTTATTGCAAAACAATCACTAGATGGAGACAGAGTGTTAATTTTGTTTAGCAACGTATTTTAAAATGCAGAAAAACCTATTAACTCTAATGTCCTTCAGTCGTGTATCACTCTTACACCATGGCTACCCAAGGGCTATGCAGTAGTCACAAACTTTATATGTGAAATGTGTTGATGTTGTATTTGGTAGCACTTGCAACTCAAAGTCAGAAGGTTATAGATATCGGGCACGATTTAGCCACCGTGTTGCACCCAGCGTGTATCTGGACGTGTAGGTTAAATAGCGGGAAATGGCAAAAATTGAGATTTGTGCCAGGCGCAAATGTTTGCCATCTAACTGGCCCACTCCTGATGGTGAGTTCTAGATCACACCCAAATATGGTGAACATATCATTAACCCTTATTTGCATCAATTTCAATCTCCTAACAAAATTGAAGTCGAATGTAATGCCCTCCCAGCAATTAACTGGCCCCCCAACGAGAAATCACGTGGGCGTTGTTTCGTACTCCTTTTTAAAAACATGAAGCTTACGCAATGGCTGCTGAAGGGAACTGAGGAGATGAGTAGCCATTTCCATTTTCTGGCATACAGCTCAAGGGTATTGGCACTCCTGCCCCAGTGTTGGGGGCGAGGTGGGGTGGGTGGGGGTGGGGTGGGGGGGGGGTGGGATGGAGGTGTGAAAGGGCCTCTTGGGGGGCTGGGCTTGGTCGGGGTCTGAGGCATTCCAAGACAGGGGCCACCCCTGGGCCGGCAATTTTTGTCTGTGAGGCCTTCAAACCATCTTTAAATATTGTGGCTACCCATAACAGAGGCAACTACAGCTGCCGCCTGTCTGTCCGACCAAACACTCCCGGCATGACTGAGCTCTGCTCTTGGTTCTATGCTTAAGGTTATTTTAACTGCCTTGGACTGTGAGCAGCCTCCAGCTTCATAGCTCAAGGCTATTGCTAATGAGGAATTGGCCCTATTAGTTGTGAAAGCACTTGAGAGATTCTTATGGGTACACATGCCATGTTTCAGACGATGGTTATTGGATCGCATTTCAACCAAACTTCAAAGCCTGAACAGTTTGCCTGAACTCTAGAAGTGTCAGCACCATAGAGGCAGCAGCCAACAATCAACCACTCCAGAGCTGGACGTCAGCACTGGGGATAGCCTCGTGACCAAAGGGTAAGTGGGTGGATCAGGGGAGGGCACCTGAGCACGGTCTCCCTAATGTTCCCTGCAGTGGTCTGGGGTCAGGGATCTAGCGGAGAAAAATGCGGCCTCGTCTGAGGAGGAGGAACCGGATCAGGAGATGCTGGAGGACGAGCTTGGGGAGGAGCTGCAGGAGGTGCAGGAAGATGGAGGACAGGTGGCGGTGAGGGTCCAGCATGCCCCGGGAACTAGAGAGGCCTTCATCCTCACCCAATTCTCATTGGACGAGGCTTTGTCCGTCAGTCCAACCCTCCCACTCATTTCCTCCTTCCCCCCAATGTACCCCTCCCCACATCCCTCTTTTCCACCCATTTCCCCCCCCCCCCCCCCCCCCCCCCCCAGCAGACTACCCTGTTCCATCCTCCAAGGGTCTGTGTATCATCACCCGAGGGTGATGGGGTTGTGTCGGCACTGCCAGTGGGCCAATATACAAGGCAGGGTGATGATCACTCCCTGTGAGGTTAGCTCTGGTGGTCCTCAATTTATGGCAAAGTCTGACTCCTGTCTTTCTGCTGACAGCGCGCTCGCTGACTCTCATCCTCTGAATGGGGTCTGCACTGGGGGTGTTTGATCTTGGACCACTGTGCCCGGGGTGTGAGGGGTGTGAAAGGCAACAGGGGGTAGGGGTGCAGGCAGGCCCGCTGTAAAGATTAAAGTAACGGAGGCTTCACATATATCAGGTGATGTACCATCAATTGGACGCGAGGCACGATGAAGATCCAAACTGTGGCTTTAATCAGCTAGTTGTTAGCCCGGTGGCCGACTACAGAGAAAGGCCGACCGCCGGGAAACCTGGGTACTTATACCCCGCCTCGGAGGCGGGGTCTACTTCCCTCTCGACCAATTGGTGAGCAGTCAAATGACTAGTCTCAGCCAATCAGACGAGAGGCACATGACCAGCCAGAGCCAATGGGAAACCAATGCTTTGCACCAATGGCAGTGCTCCCACTCATATCACCACATCAGGCGTAACATGTTTTAATTATTAAAGTGACAGAGGCTAAACATGTATCAGGTTTTAATTGTGAACATTTGACGATTTGCATTCTCTATAGCTACCGAGTATGACCCCCCCCCCCCCCCATCCACTGCCCCACGCACTCAGTGATCCTCTCCCTTGATCTTTCATGATCTAGTGTTGCGTCTAGGTATGTCTTCAGGATGCATGGCAGAGGTGGAGGCATGTTCTTTTCCGGGCCCTGTGGCCTTTGATGCCCTATGTAGACACCCTGTGGGGGGCCTGAAGCCGGCGGGGCCCCGGCCGACTTACCGGTTTCACTGGCATCACCATGCTATCCTGTTCTGCCCACTGCCCTTGAGATGCTCTGGTGTCAGGAGGGGGGCATTCAGAAGAACTGGGCGTCCACTGTAGTCTCCTTGTTGGCAGGCCCCAGGTTGACCTCCAGCACTTCCTCCTCACGAATAGTGCCTGTAGAGACCTGAAGTCTCCATGGGACAGAGGGGCAGCTGAGTAAGCTCCATAGACTGTTTCTGCCAGCCCTGGTGGCTCCCCATTGTCTGCACCATGGTGTTGACGTCCTCAGCGACGCTCCTCAGTGACTGGGACGCAGCATCCCGGCAATGTCCAACTGCATCTGAGACATGCCCCTCATCAACTGGGACATCATGTTGAGGCCCTCAGCCATTGCTGTGTTGCACGTTTTACTTGAGTGTAATACGCGTTTATTGGAGTGTATTAACACGCCTCCGTTTAAAGGCCGTGTGCTTAACACTGCTATAGCTCTGTATGTGTAATTTCAGCTCGGAGTCGCCAGGTGTCGTATATAAACACCTCACAAGTATCCCAAGGTCAGGTTCAAAGTAATAAAACTATACACCGATTAGTAAGTTCCAACGATCAATATTTATTATACAAATATAATAAATACGCATGCACACGCTAAAGACTAATACCTATTTCTACTATTAAACGACTAAATACTTATCTAAGTGGGAACCAGCAAGGTCAGGGGACAAGGCCTTTGTTCCTTTCTGGGCTGCACCTTCTGTTCGTTACTAGTCGAGTACTGTATAAGTTCACGTAGCGAGCGTCGTTTTGGGACTTACTGAACGATGGCTGGTGCTCAACGGCTGGTGATGGAAGACAGGATCTGGAGGCTGGAGTCGGAGTCAGGATACAACAGCAAGCCGGAGCAACAAAACAGATCAAGCCGGAGCACGAACAGATCAAGCCGGAGCACAAACAGACAGGACCATGTGCGGGGTCTATCTTTATAGTGGCCCCCAATGTCCGTGCCTTTTCGGGGCGGGCTTTACCTGCCATGCATCGATTGGATCATTTCCCAATCGATGGCTCACAAATCCCCCAATCTGAGGGTCTCTTCTTGATGGGTGGGGCGGTCTCTAGGGTCTTTTGTGATGGATACTTCTGGTGCCGTTTCGTCTCTTCTTGATGGGTGGGGCGGTCTCTAGGGTCTTTTGTGATGGATACTTCTGGTGCCGTTTCGTCTGGGCGTCCACTCAAAGTATCCATTCAAAACCAAATGTTGCTATTGTGTGTGCCCAGATCTGGATTGCCTCATTAATATGCAAAGCGTTTTGCTATTAACGCCTTTGGTTGAGATCTTCCACCTGGCCATAAACTAGTTTTGCTACGTGCAGAATGCTAATTAGTCTTTGCAGACTGCTTGTCCTGGCTAAACTGCTTTCTCCCTGCAGTCTTAGCAGTTCTCCATTTTGTTAGCCCAGTGTCCATCTTAGGTGGCTACAGCTGTCACAGACTGGCCCATGGCTTAGGCACCAACACTCAAGTCACTGACGTCGTGCTCCAGGCTTTTTGCTGCGGTCGCCACCCTAACAGAGTTGGTCTTGGTGCGACATATTGTTGGCACCATCCCATGCCCCCAGGCTCCTCCAATTGGCTATACACTCATGGAATGTTGCTGATATCCCCTCATGAATTTCACAGCGGTGTCCTATTATCTGCATCAACTCTAGAAAAACCTTGTCAAGAGTCTCGGCAACTGAGTGGGACTCAGCTGAGTCCTGGGACCCAACAGACCTCCGACTTAGATTTTCCTGCCTCCGTCTGATGTGCATCAGCAACTGTGTGGTTCTCATCAGATTGTGCCCCAGAAGACTGTCCACTAATGTCGCCCATCGGGGATTGTGTCTCGTGCTGGTGGAAGATGGGGGTGATATCTGTGACATGTCCAATGGTTGTCTCCTTGGAGCTCTCCTCATAGGTGGTCTCTTGTGTGGCAATGGGGCAGGAACAACTCTGGATGGCCATGCCGCATCAGGTGGAGATCCTGCGAAACAATGGACATGTGGTCAGTGAGAGGGAAGGATCATTTTGTCTAACATAGGCAACAACTGCCACGGGCGGGTCCAGGATTTGAACACAGCACCTCTCACAAGCTTTCCGATTATAACACCCAAAATGAGAATCATACTCCAAGACCAACGAGCCACCGTTATTTTGTCTGTAATGAACAACTGAATTGAGACAGGTCATCTGGGTGACGAGGCAGTGGATCCTCACCTCTGTGACGTAGGCCACTATCGCTGGCAGGGATTGCTCTCTCCTCAGACAACCCCACAATATCCAGGGCGCGCACATTACAGGGGGTGAGGATTCGAATTTCTGGTACTCTGCCCACCTGTCTTGGCCCTTTCCCACTCAGGATGGGCTACCTTCTTAAAAAACACTAAAACAGATTATTTGGTCAATTTCTCATCACTGTTTGAGGTACGTTGCTTTGCGCATGTGGTGATTGTAGATCTGAGTAGATGCAATACAACTGAGCAAGCACTAGAGGAAGCACGGGAAAGCTATAAATACACCGGAGCAGGAAGTGAGGACACACTTCACGGAAGGCAGAACTCGTAGCAGGACACAGACACAGGCAGGCAGCATTTGAGGTAGCCGTAAGTTAAGCTCTGAAGAGAGAACAAATTCACAATAAAGCATCTTCTCCACCTTTGAGACTACGAGCTTTATTAAGACATGAGGAACAACACATGGTACCAGGATTGGCTTCAGACGCTTACTACAGGACAACTCAGCTGCAGACACAGAAAGAACAAAATGGCATGGAAATCCCCTACTGGACATTGGACTTGGGAAGACATCGCTTATTTGAGGATGTGGCTTGGAACCCCACCTCAGCTGGACATGACCGGTAATGTAAGAAATGTCTGGAAAATATTTAAACAAATGTTCGATTTTTATATCATAGCTAATGATGTAACAGCAGCCTCAGGCGAAATTAAAATAGCAATGCTCATCGCAGGACATGAAGCTAGGAAAGTATATAATGGATTTAAATACTCAAAAGATGAAGACAGCAACGACTTACAAACAATACTAAACAAATTTGAAGAGTGCTATAAGGAATTTGAACAGCACGGTATGCTCAGAGGCCAAACTGCACAGAGACTGAGTGATGCAAAACTCTACAAACAGAAAGGCTTCAGTCAAGAAATCGCGAGTGAAAAGTACAGATCAAAAAGAAGAAATAACTTGAATTTGTCACAAAGCCAAAATGCTGAAATCCAGTCCAGATCGAAAGGAAAAGGTAACTTACAACTTTCAGAAAGAAAAAACGCTGAAATCCGCGATAAAATGGCGTCGGACCACATTTTGCAGTCTCGGGCAGACAAAGAACAAAAAACTGCGTCTGCGAATGCGCCAGTTGCGCATGCGCAGTTTAAAAAAGTTTATGTTGCTGATCGTTATGCACATGCGTAAGCCGCGCATGCGCAGTCTCAAAACGTTTTGGTCGCGGATCGTTATGCGCATGCGCAAGCCGCGCATGCGCAGTGGACACAAAACCGCACAGTAAAGGAAGGCCTATTTGCTCATGCGCAATTCATTCCTACGCATGACGTCACGAGCGTCATGACGTCTGAGCATCCGGACCACGCCTACTTAAAAGGGAAATGCCCGATAATTGAAAACAAGATACTTAAAGCGGTAAAACCAAACTTTCTTGCCTCAGAAGACAAAAAAAACGCCTGAACTTAAACCAGCCGTTGAAAACAACTTGCACAACACCCTGGAAAAAGCAGTCTGCACCACCCAAAGTGAAGAGAACAAAAAGAAATCCGAAACAAAAAAAGATGATTTGTTTTTCGAAGAATACTACTCAGACATGGCTGAGTTATTCGGATATGCTGATCACAGCATCAGCGACACGGTCGCAAAGCTCAACGCGAATCTACTTGTGGTAGATGAATCCAACCAAGATGATTTGGTTTTCGAAGAATACTACTCAGACATGGAGGAGTTATTTGGACATGCTGATCACAGCATCAGCGACACGGTCGCAAAGTTCAACACGAATCTACTCATGGTAGATGAATCCAACACCATGGTGCCATGGCAGATCGTCGATACCTTGGATGACAGCAATACCCAAGACGAAGACGACGCCACACAGAGAGCACAGAAAGACTCCATAGAGAGAGCGATGACAGGCTCCACAGTGAGAGTGATGAAAGACTCCAAAAGGGAAGCAAGCAAACACTCCCTGGTGAACACCATGCATGAACAAGACCATGAAGGTCAACCCGCTGTATCTGAGCAACCACAAGCAGACTATGAAAGTCTACCAAGCTCACATAATCAAGAAAAAGACAATGTACATCTACCCACTGCATGCGAAAACAGTGACAAGGTGATCACACTCGACGTACAGGATCACAGCGAGACTGACAGTTCTCAGCTTGTCTGTACAGAAGCACAGAGTAGGACCACCCAAGAGTCCAGAGAGACCACATCAACAGAAACCATGAAGATTTTGACTCCAGAAGAGGAGCGCCAAGAGTCCAGAGAGACCACGTCAATTGAAATCATGAAGATTTTGACTCCGGAAGAGGAGCACCAAGAGTCCAGAGAGACCGTGTCAAATGAAATCGTGAAGAATTTGGCTCCAGAAGAGGAGCACCAAGAAAGCAAAGACGACGAATCTAATCCACAACAAATGACTGATGTCACCAGCATCAATGCAACATCAGATCATTCTCACCATTCTCGAGACGAAACGTTCAATGACTCAAATTATCCACATGGGACACTCATTGAGCATAACAAGAAAAACAAAAGCCAAAAGAAGCACAGCAGAAACGAGAACAACAGCAAGAACAAAAGCAACATGAAGCGCGATAAGAACAACCAAAATCGCAAGAAGCACTGCAGAAACAAGAACAACAACAGCACCAACAAAAACTACAAGCACAACGACAAAAACTACAAGAAGAACAACAGAACCAACAAGAAGCATAACAAAGATAGCGACAACAACAAAGACAGAAACGACAAAAACAGCAACAAGAACGGCTACGAAAACAACAAAGACAGGAACGACAGAAACAACAGCAATGAAACAACGACTTGTACAAAATGGTACAACTCTGCATATGAAGGATAATGCCACAGCACACTGCAAGACAATGACAAGACTACAAACATGCCATGGGATGACAACGAATCGCACAAACTCACATCTGCTCCAGAACAAGCAAGCACACCAGCTTTCAAGGCAGATGACATAATAAATCGATACCACAAGCACAGAAAAAAGTCCATGTCAGTCAACATCAGTGGATCGACCATGCAAACACCTCGGGATGACGTATTGGTTACTTAAAATAACAAGAACACCGACAACATTCACCACGTCAACAACAACAAAAGAAAAAACTCAGTGAACAAATTCATCAAGTTTGGACTCATAAATGTTTTTATTAAGAGTGGACTCATAAATATAAATTGGCTTTGTAAAATATGCAATAGCACCATCACTTGTATAGATACACATATCATAAGTAACTGTTTTGTACAATTTTCTTTAACGATGTACAGAAAATATGTAAAGAAAAAAGGGGGATGTGGTGATTGTAGATCTGAGTAGATGCAATACAACTGGGCAAGCACTAGAGGGAGCACAGGAGAGCTATAAATACACCGGGACAGGAAGTGAGGACACACTTCACGGAAGGCAGAACTCATAGCAGGACACAGACACACAAGCAGGCAGCATTTGAGGTAGCTATAAGTTAAGCTCTGAAGAGAGAACGAATTCACAATAAAGCATCTTCTCCACCTTTGAGACTACGAGCTTTATTAAGACACGAGGAACAACACAGCGCAGATAGGCTTCTACTCTTCCTGAATTACAACAGCGGGTGGGGTTTTCTTGCCCCCCAACCCCACCCCCTCCCCCAGCCCGCGGTGTGTTTCGCTGTGGTGGTGGCATTCTCTGGTCGTGCTGCTGTCAACAAGTTCTCCTGTCATTCGCGCAACATTGATTGTTGTTTTGGGAAACTGAGGTGGGGGCTCACCGACGGCGGGAACGGAGAATCCCGCCAATGGGAATGGCCAGGAAAACTCGGCAAGTGAAAACTACTTCCTTGGGTGTAAAGCAAGATTGTGAAAGTCGCTACATAAGTCGACATCTTTCACAGAATCATAGATTCTTTCTTCCTTTTAATATTTGATTAGAATTTTTTCTGGATTCGCAACGGTGGACATGGAACCCTTTCCGCTCTGTCAAAACCAGTGAAGGTGATATTCCGCCTTCATTTTCTATACTTGTTAAATTATTTTGTAAAAATCACTTTAGAAATAATAATATTTATTAGTGTCACAAGTAGGCTTACATTAAAACTGCAATGAAAAGCCCCTAGTCGCCACATTCCGGCGCCTGCTCGGGTACACGGAGGGAGAATTCAGAATGTCCAATTCACCTAACAAGCACGTCTGTCAGGACTTGTGGGTGGAAACCGGAGCACCCGGAGGAAACCGACGCAGACACGGGGAGAACGTGCAGGCTCCGCACAGACAGTGACCCAAGCCGGGAATCGAACCTGGGACCCTGGAGCTGTGAAGCAATAGTGCTATCCACTGTTCTACTGTGCTGCCCAGCGTATGTAAAATAATTCATGTACATATTCCTTCTGCCCTAGAGTTTCTTTTAATGATTTAATTATAAAAGAAGAAAAATCTACTTTTTCATTTCTGCAATCCCACTGATGGCTGGCTCAGGTGCCAGTGATGTATTATTTGTTGGTCAGCTAAATAGCTGGGCTGCGACATTATGAGAGGATACTGGCTCTGAGGGAGAAACAGCTGTTTGTGCTAGCTAATTACACAGCCACATTGACAGCAGTAGTGGAGACATCTGTGGCTCATATCCTCCCCGCTCCTGTCTGAAGAAGGTTGAACTGGAAAATGCCTCCCCTGGGAAATACTGAGAGTCGTGAAGATAAATGTAAAGAATCACCACCTATAGTGACACCACCTGTCTGCAGTAGGGGGTTGATTGGTGCCAAAATTTAAATAACAGCTCTGACGAGAACGAGTAATTGTAATCCACCCTCCCTCACCCCATCCACAAAGGCCATCTGGCGACTTGTATCAAGAAAATTCCAATAGTAGATATGCTCCTCAACAATCAAGATTTTACATTAAGGTACATTTGACTGAGCATTTTATTTTCTGACGTCTTGTTGATTTTTAGAGTGCCTACTTAGCTTAAACAATTAATTCGAATGAAATCGTCCAGGGAAATGATCTGGAAGATTTCTTGGCAAGGCAGATGGATTAACATGCAGCTAGATGGAGTTTTGGGGTAACAGTATAGTTCTGTAGTAATGCCAATTCAGCACCCTCACGGTATTTGGGCTCAGGAACATTTACAAGTTCGGCTAATAAGAGCTTGCATTTTATATTCACGCTCATCACACCTCTCACAAATGCTTCAAATTGCTTCACAAGTCAGAATCTAAGTTCCAGGACCAGCTATATAAATACCTTCATCTGGATTTTCACCATGAAGGAGAGGCTCACCGTTGTTGCGAAAATTGTGGAAATGGTTGAAAATCACCCCCACCCTGCAACCCAGCCATTTCCCATCTCCACTGGGGCTGGATTGGAATTGGGCTGGGGTCACACATGCATGATTCATGGAGGCAGCTGGCCATTTAAATCACCAACTAGCTTCACTGAAGTGGGATTTTGGAAGAACAGGAGTATGGAATATGGAGTGTGCCGATTAGAACAGGCAAGAGGAGGTCTGTACTTCGTAAATTCTTATAAATAGCCAGGGACAACCCTTAGGATAGGATTTTGGGACACGTTTTGGAGAGGTAGGGCACCCTCTGGGAGAGTTAAGATATCCTTTGGGATTGTTAAAAGTGCATGTGGTTATGCACAAATACATTAGAACTGTTGCGTTATGAAACAGGTGTCCAGCTTTCCAGGAACTCTCCAGCTGTCAAGAAAATGTTAAGAAGCTATCCAGCTGTCAAAGCTATCCGGCAAGTGTTAAACCAGTAAAGGTTACCCAGGAAGTGTAAAAGCTGTCAAGGAACTGTCCAAGGATATAAGGTGAGTTGGTATTGAGGGTGTAAGGCAAAGTGGAGGTCATGGGAAGGCATAAATAAGTAAATAAATAAGCTTGTCACAAGTAGGCTTACATTAACACTGCAATGAAGTTACTGTGAAAAACCCCTAGTCACCACATTCCAGCACCTGTTCGGGTACACAGAGGGAGAATTCAGAATTCTCAGCTGGTACGGCAATCGAACCCACACTGCTGGTCTTGTTCTGCATCACAACCCAGCTGCCTAGCCAATTGAGCTAAACCAGCCCCCTGGTATGGATGGGACTTAGGGCGTGCATGGAGGATGAGGGATGGAAGGATATGTTTTGATTTTTGAAAGTTTAAACACGGTGCGGGGACAGAGGCAGACCTTGCGCCCGGCAGCCTGCAGGTTTGTTCCAGTGTCGCCTGCTTCAATTCCGATTTCACCCAGCCCCCCCCCCCCCCCCCCCCCCCCCCCGCGACTGCAAACTGCAAGCGGCCATTTTTAAAGGTCAGGTTTGCTGAGCTGAGAAATCCCCGACTTGGTGAACTTGTCTCGGGGAGAGAAATCTGGGCCTGTGGTCACTGAAGCAGGTCAAACACAGGATAGGAATTCTGCTGCAAGTAACTCACCACCTTACTCTCCAAAGCTTGTCTACCATCTACAAGGGACTTCACCTTACTGAAAGGATGAAAATATTATCCCAAAAGACTTCAAAGAGGCACAACGGAAAAATTAGTGCTGAAACAGAGGATCTGAGTAAGTTGGCAAAGATTCTGGATCAAGAGGTCTGTTTTAAGGGGATCGCTGGCTGGTTTTGGGCTGGGAAAGGAAGAAATGGATACCAGCCAGAGGAATGCAGGGTGCGGTTGCAGGGATTTTGATTTTAAATTTCAGGCGTGAGGAACTGGAGCTAGTGTCGGCCAGCAAGAATATTGATCTGTAAACAAGGTTTAAAAAAAAGGTTTCATAATTGAAGGCGGTAAAATAAGAAAATGCTGATAAGTTAATGTGTGAAAAGATAGCTTCAAATGTTTCAAATGGCTAGTCTACATCAGAAACTGTTTTAAAAATACTACTGTTAGCGGATTACCCATTTGCATGACTGCTAAGAGCTTTCAGTGAGATTGGGACGGTGTACCTTCTCTGTTGTAAATTATTCTGTGCAGATCAGCTGAGGAAACAGCAGGAATTTGGAGAATTTCCCATCTCACAGCAGCTTATATAAATATAATTAAAGAGGAAAAAGAATAACTGCTAACTTGCAACAAGAGGGTGGGGTGCAAACAAAATAATTAGATAGCTTACAAGAGAACATTTGGGGCAGTCGCAAATGTTCTAGCTGTGTGAACTATTTTAACCGTGTCTGGTTGCCAGTTAACAATAAGAGTTATTCACTCAATATTGCTTGATGGGTTGCTTCAAATTGGTGACACAGGAACTCACAACATAAGGCACAAAAACACGGAGGAACTTTTCTATCTTTAGGATTTTGTACATAATGCTAACAAAGGGCGTAGCCTCTCAAATAATGAATGCATACAGTTCTTCTTGTTGAAGCATGTACCTTTGCTGTTTTGAGCTATTGGATCATTTGAAATGAAACATTTAATCCAGTCTCAGATTACATGTTTTGGCAGACTGCAGTCTCACACTTTAAAAAAAAACATACTGCGTGTAGATTGTTTTCAATATCTAGGACATCAGTGACTTTTTGTTGCAAGTCTTTGGAGTGGTGCTCATTTAGGACTTTTTCTAAAAGCCAGTGAGCTGTAGTACTCGGTGACTTGCACTTCTAGCATACATTGCGATCTCTGACATGGCAATTCCATTTCATAACCCAACAACAGAATGAAAACAAAATGTAACTTGTTGAGTTTGGTCTTCAATGGCTTGCAAAGGAATCCACCAAACACCTTGACTTGTCCAAACCAGAATCTTTCTTGAATCACATGTAAGATAGCGATCTGTTACAGAGCAAGTTATCATGGACTTTCTTTGTACTCCTCTGGAACTACACTGAGCACGACTATTCACCTGTACGTCTTTGTACCATCTCCTACAACCATCTCGCGACGGTCGATGTGTATCCACTTAATGGAAGTCCCTGGTCACATGACCACATTCTTGAGACCACATGGTGTGAATGCACTGCCACCTGCTGGTTGGAGGTCACGCACCACCCATCTATGATATTGCCTCTAGGCATATCACCACATCCCCTTTCCTCACAATGCATTAAGATTTGTTTACAAGCAACAATATTTTTTTAACTTTATACAATCATGATATTTGACTAACAATTTGAATGAGTTTTACTATGGTGTCCATAAAAATATGCCTGGTCAGTGTCCGTCTCTTTTGCCTCCCTCATGGGATGACCTCTGTAATCATTTGGGCTGTTGCCAACCTCTTCAAAAACTGGTTTATGTGGCGGCCTCTTGTTTCTTTTCCTTTTGCTCTCTGCCTTTAGAAGGTCTGTGTCCATGACTGCCACACTTATGTCACCAGCCTCTTTCTTTTGCGCTACCTGGCATGACGCTGTTTGCTGCTTCTCGTTGTTTCCGTTGCTGGTTGTTAGTGGAATAAGCTAGCTCTCCCAGTCTTCTTTATTTTGAGAACATGATGATGCAGTTTCTTGTGTTTCTTGCTTTTGTGCAGTGGCCTAGCAGCCTCTAGTGTGGTGCTGGGTTTTACTGAGTGCTCAGAGGTCTGCAGAGCTTCAGGTGGACTCTGAGGGGCCGTCGCGTCATCTTTGGGTAGTGTGACCACACCCACTTCTGCGGCCTCACCGACATGTTGGAGCGGTTTCTGGTGCCTGAGTGAAGGTTGGAACTGGGGGAACAGGTACCACCCCTTCTTGGCTCGCTGGAACATCACTCACTTGCTCTTCATCACCCGAGATTACGATGCTCTCTGGTCATAATGATCCAGGCATTGGGTCGTCTTGATCAAATTCAGAAATGTGTGAGTGATCTGTGGAGTTGCATATTGAGATTGTCATCAGCTCTTCCTCTCGGAGTTGCCTATTACTGCCACATCCAAGTTGCTGTCATCACAGTCGTCATCGATGTCTTCCCATTCATCATCAGTGTTGTCGATGATTTTGGAATGTATTACAGAAAGCATTTTGAAGACCTGGAACGAGTCACCACATACCTCTGAGGCCATTTTCTCCAATATCGGGATGATTTTTTTCATTTCTGGCTCGGTCAGTGTCTGATCCTCCGTGGTATCAGCAGCTTCAATTTTTAAGTGCGCCATCTCCGAGCTTCCTCTCTTCTCGGTGTCCAGTGTGACCACCTCGTCATTCCTTCCAGACCACCGGAGTAGTGCTTCTGGAGCTTTTTCATTAAACCCGTTGGTGCTGCTGGGAAAAAATGTACAAGTAGTTCATACTGGTCTTCATCTGTCTCACCTTCCATGCCATCACTGTCTGCAATATCGCTGAAATCTTCGAGCAGATATTCGTAGTAATCATCATCAGATTCAGCATCGTCTGCAATGATTGCTCCTGTAAAATATAACATTGCATACAGAATTATGTGTTCATGCAGTAGGCCGCCAAGTTCAAAGTCAGCTTTGAGTTTGGCTGCCGAACGTTGGCTTAACATTCCAGCTGTGGAATTTCAGGGGGACTGAAGAAGTTAAACAACGATCCATTTGGTACAGTTTGTGCCTCTGTTCTGGGAATGCTTCGACATTTGTGCTTTGGTTTTGTTTGAATTATTCTCATCGTTATATTTTTGCCCTCCCTCCAGTCGATCTTTCAGCCTGTGCAACCTATGATTTGCGGTTCAGTGAAGAATGACTTAAGCGGCTGCAAGGCCAACTGGTACACTTTAGCGATCACTTCCTTTGTGAAATACTCATTAGGTTCAAACTTAAACTCCAGAGTGAAGCTCCACGGCTTCTCATGTTCTGTCCATTTAACATTCACATCTTGCAGCTGCTTTAATATGGGCTCGTCATGCTCCTGTATAATGTCACTGAGCACATGCACGTTGTTGAAGACTGTTAACCAGAATTGTGGAATGCTCGCTTCTGTTCCGTCTCCTCGTTTGGTTTGTTGTCCTCCATCAGGATTTCTTTCAAATCCTCATAAACAGTGCACACGTTATTATCTTGTAGGGATCTGAAGTATTCGGCTGGCCAGCCATTTTCTGTGACACATAGTCGCTTGACATAATTCAGGGATTCACATGAATCTGCTCCTAGGATGGAGTCAACGTCCATGTCTACAATATGAAACAGTAACATGTACCTCACGTCTGCCACAGAGAGCACCAGTTCGCAGACACCAAAGGTTTCCATTGTTCTTGTTCCAAAGTCCACCGGCAGCCCTGGCCGATCAGCAACTTTCCGCTGCACGTTCGGCTTTTGCAAAGCAGACCAACAGACGAGGTTGGCTTTTGTTTGAGGGTCAAAGTCCCATCGTAATAGAGAATAGTTCAGTACCACCATCAATTTCAATCGGAGAGTTCTTACTAGCTTCAGACTTCCTTAAGATTTTGTTTTCATCATTCTTGTTTGGTCTCTTCTGGTCCCTCGCTTGATGAGATCAATGAAAAACTGTTCTTCGGTGTTTATCTCCTCAACTGCATTCACTAATCTTGCATGGTCCATTGGAGAACACGAAAAACATTGTTTTGCAAAATGCCCAATATGGCCGCACCTGGAACAGACTTTTCAAAAGGCCGGACATTGCCGTGGGGTTATGTCGAATGCCACACTTTTGGCACAAGATGTCGGCAGCGGCTCCTGTCAGCTGCTTAAAATGGCCGCCGGCACTGAAACCACGTTTCTTCATGACTTGCACTAATGGCACTGGTGTCTTCTTCTTCTGAGCTGGCGGCAAGATTTTTCGAGCAGAGTGTGCCTCTTCTCTATGCAGCTATCTCACTCGCCTGGTAAATCTTTACTGCCTGGTCCAGCACCAAGTCTTCTTCCCACAATAACCTTTCCCGGAGCTTATCATTAGCTACTCCAAGAACAATTGAGTCGCAGATCAACAAAGATTTCAGGCTGCTGAAGTTGCATGACTGGGCCTTCAGCCTCAACTTAGTGACAAAACTGTCAAATGATTCACCAGGTTTTTGGGTACACATACGGAACATGTATCACTCATACGTGTCACTCTTTTTAGGGGAACAATGTTGATCAGAGTGCCTCATGACGTCATCATATTTCTTGCGATCCTCCTCATTGTTGAACGCAAATGAGTTATACAGTTCAATTGCTTGCGGATCTGCCACCATTAGCAGCAACACAATTAGCCTTTCATCAGGCCGGGCCTTTAGGCCTAGGGATGAAACATAGAGTTTGAACTGCTGCTTGAATAGCTGCCAGTTTTCATCTACATTATCGGATAGCTGAAGCTGGTGGGGGGCTCTCAGTCCATCCATATCGAGCTTCTGCATCTACTAGAGCATTGAGTCATCTCAAGTTGTAGTTCATCAGATCGGTCTTCCAGCCAAATTGCCTAACGTTGTCACTGCCTTCGTTATCTTTAAATCTTCAGCTTTCCTGGTACCATGTTGTGTTTGGTCTGCTATGCTTTGCAAAGGAATCCACCAAACACCATGGCTTTCCAAGCCAGGATCTTTATTGAATCACACGTGGAAAGATAGCTATCTGTTACAGACCAAGTTATCATGGAATTTCTTTGTACTTCTCTCGAACTACACCTAGCATTACTGTTTATCTGTATGTCTTACTACCATCTCCTACAACCATCTTGTGATGGCCGAATGTGTCTCCACTTATATGGGAGTCCCTGATCACATGACCGCAGTCTTGAGACCGCCTGATGTGTCTGCACCGCCACCTACTGGTTGGAGGTTGCACATCACCCATCTAGATATTGCCTATAGGCATATCACCACACAACTGAAGTAACTTTACTCAACTTTCAGTAACCATGCTATCTCAGCATTGCAATCCACTTTTCAACCAGTGCTTTCATACCCGTTGGCAGAATTTTCCCAAGTATTGGCAGGAGCCGATAGCAGGCAGGGAAGCAGTGCCGAAGCAGTTAACACCAATGATACTTTTCTCCACCATATAGTTCGGAACATGGTGCAAAAAACTTTAAGGATCAGCTCTCACCATGTCTCTCTATGGGCCGGGCTATGATTGAGCGAACCCTGCCAGCAACTTAGCTTTCTGAAGATTGGGGTGCCCTTTTCAAAAGTCTTCCCAGTGCCCAGTTCACATGGAACCTCCCACCCCCCTGCAACCTATCCTGAGTGATGCACTCACCCGAGCTCCTCTGTGTGTCTGCACACCAGGTGTATGCCTCAGGAGACCAGTTGTAATTTATACTGGTGTGCCCTTGCGTTCATGTGAGTGGATTTTCTTACATAGTCGATGAGGGTGTGATTCAGGTCAGATAATGATATGTATGTCTTCCCGACTTAGAAGATCGGAAATCCTGTCACATGGTGGTGATGGGGGTTTGGTGGTGGTGGTGTGTGGATAATCACGTCACGCTTTTATATCAAAGGGAGATACTTGCACTTCCTTCACAAAGTGTTTCTTTCCAATAATTTGATTAACCAGTGTGCGATTCTCCCTGTTAGTTTTTTCAATCTACGTTCTGGCCAAGGGATGCTGGATGTCCAGGTGGTTGAGAAAATTACCTTCCTGTTGTTAAGCAATGTCATTTGTAGAAGACACAGGAGTGTAATTCAGTGGAGTAGTGATGCTTCTATTGACACAATTGATACTTAACTCTTGTTTCCCAGAGGCAGGATGTGCCATCAGCTGCTTCTTCCATTGCCCACCTGGAACTTTGCAAAGGTATGGGTGCACACAGGTATATTCCCTGTGCGTGTCATAAGACATCAATTTGGTGGCAATGATATCAGATAGCATAATGTGATGCCAAGATCTGAAATTTAGGGAATGTCTTTGCATGCAGACTCGGCTTTCTGTACTCGAACAAAAAGGGTCAGCCACCTGGATTGCGCACAAGGTAATTTTTATCCATTGCAAATCGCCTGCCAGATTCTGGAATTGTTTTGGTGTGTTCTTGAATTTACCAGAGAATATTGCCTCATCTCAAAGGAAAGGCAGAGGTAACCCATATTCACAAAAAGGCTGAATAAGTACGGGTGCAGCGCAACAGGGTGATCCAGCAGCTAGCGGTGAGGGCAAGCTCTGTGCCATATCCTTAAGTTGGAGAGTCCTCCATGCTCCCTGACGATAGCAGCAGGCTGTCTGCTGGCCAGCTAATGCACTCATCTTCTCAGTATCTGTTTCAAGTTCAGAGACTGCAATGCTTCCTCAGTGAGAGGTCTTTATTGAACTTATTATACGATGGAAGCCTACAAAGAGAGTGCCTCCAGGGAGAGATCCCATGATTGCATGCATGATCATGTGTAACTGTGAGTTACCCAATATACACTCATGTTCTCATGCATTAACTGCTTGTCCTACTAGTCAATCTCTGGCCCTGCATTGCATATAGTATTTAAATTCTGCATGTCTCGTGAATGCTGTCATTGGGGAACAGCCATTCCCTAGTTCATTCCCCAAGCCTTGACCAATCAGAATCGACCTGCCTGGTTTGAATTTGAAACAATAGAATGTTCTCTGCTGCATTCTCCGTGGCAACACCTTTACCAATCGGGGTCCACGCCAACTAACCAGAATTATCTTCTCATGTTGGTATAATTGTCGTTCCCTTTACTGTTGGGTTATCTTGCGTAGCTGTCCTTGTGAGTGGAATATGGAAATCTTTTTTTTTCAGCAGAACTAAAGAGGATTTCATATTCTTGTTAGCTCATTGGAGGCATGCTGAAATTGATATTTGCCAATCTAATGATAGCAATGATAAGTTTGGACAAAGAACAAGTTACACTTGATGCAGAAGACGTCTAAAATGTATCAACGGTTTTCTTGAATGAATGGTAAAAATAAATTGAGTAATTTCTAAATTAAACATTTTATAAATCCCTCTCACATTTAGCAAACTTTCAAAAAGTCCGTTAAGATGTCACTAATTTAAGATATCACCTCCCTCAAGACAGATAAATAGATTGTCTGAACCACATTGTATATTTGACAGCATCTGCTTCAGAATTATACTTACCCAGTTCTTGGGCTTTTTGACTTTGTGCGTTATCCAATTTCTCTTACCACTCCCCCACCCCTTCAACCACCCCCATCCCTTTGCTGTGACATTTGTGGCATCTCTTCCTTTTATGAAGGAAGGAGGAGCCGTGCTCCGAAAGCTCGTGTTTGAAACAAACCTGTTGGACTTTAACCTGGTGTTGTAAGACTTCTTTTATGAAGACGACCAAGTATTCATATAGTACCTCAGCCATGCCATTTCCACACACAAAATTATTTTTGATCCCTTCTCAGATCCACCCTTTCTATTCTTACTCTTTAAAGAAACTTCAGAAGGCTGGTTTGCTTTTGTTACACCCCCCCCCCCCCACTCTTCTCAATCTTTTGCACTCATTTCTTGTCAGCTCGCTGCATCTTCTGCACTGAGCCCGATTCTTTATTGTATTATGAGTGTGACACTGAACCATTTTATTTTGCAGTTTCATAGAATCATACAGCACTGAAGCCCATTCTCTCTCTTATGCCTGTGCTGAATCTGTTAAAGAGCTGTCCAATTTAGTCCTCTAACCCAGTTTATTCCTCGTAACTATACAAGTTTGTCTTCGCGTGCTGTCCAATTGCGCTGTTGAAGTTCGACTTTCAGGTCGTGCATTCCAAATCTTAAAGTGTATGAAAAATATTCTCCTTTGGTCCCCTAGTCCTGTTGCCAGTTATGTTAAATAAATCACTCCAGGTTATTGACCTAATTGTCAGAAAAAAAAAATTTCCCCCTATGTACTTTATCAAAACCCCTCAATTTTAAATGTCTCGCCGATTCCCTTAAGCTGTTCTGTTCTAAGCTCTCCAATACTTCCAAATGACTGTAGTCTCTTAACCCTCGTATCATTTTGGTAAACCTCCTCAGTACTCTCTCCAAGAGCTTGGCATAATTCCTAAAGTATGGTACCTAGGATTCTACACAATACTTCAGCTGAGTCTAACATGTAAAGGTTTAGCATGACTTCTTTATTGTTGTACTCAACGTCCTGAAAGATAATATCCCAAAGACTTTGTTAACCATCAAGAACCCCAGCAAAATTGAAGTCAATGGGGATCAGGGGGAAAATTCTCCAGCCATGGTCATACTGAGCAGAATGAAGATGGTGGTGGTTGTTAGGAGGCCAATCAGTGCAGCCTTTCAATGAAGGTGTCCCAAGCCAAATCATCTCTAGCTACTGCATCAGCCAGCTTCCCTTCCACAGCACGGTGGCACAGTGGTTAGCACAGCTGCCTCACAGCTCCAGGGTCCCAGGTTCAATAGCAGCCTTGGGTGACTTGTCTGTGTGGAGCTTGCACTTTCTCCCCGTTTCTTCAGGGTGCTCCGGTTTCCTCCCAGTCTAAAGATGTACAGGTTAGGTGGATTGGCCATTCTAAATTACCCCTTAGTGCCCAAAAGGTGAGGTGAGGTTATTGGGTTAGCGGGATAGGGTGCTCTTTCCAAGGGCCGGTACAGACTTGATGGGCTGAATGGCCTCCTTCTGCACTGTAAATTCTATGTAAGTCTAAGATCATAAGTATTCAGCACCAGTTACAATTTCTTAGTTACCGAAGCAATCAGTGTCTGAATGTAACACGACCTGCACAATATTCAAACTTCGGCTTATAAATGGCAAGTAACATTTGTGCCACACAAGTGACAGGCAATGGCCATCTCCTTCTAGATAAAGTAAAACCATCTCCCCTAGATATACAATGGCATTGTCATCAACATTCTGGAGTTACCTATCAATCTGAAACAGAATTGAGTTAGCCATATAAATACTGTGGCTACCTGCACCAAAGAGGCTGGTGATTCGGAAGAGTGCCTCATCTCGTGAATCCCCAGAAACTGTCCGTGTTCAACCTGGAGGATGGGATCTCCAATAACACAAGAGGCTGGACACCCCCCCCAGAACAAAGCAGTCATGCCAAACCCATCCACCACCATGAATTTATTCCCTCCACCACTGATGTAGAATGTACCATGTACAAGATACAAGACAGAAACTCGTGGTTCTTTTAACAGCATCGCTAAACGCGCAACCTCTACCATCCAGAAAATAAAGGGCACAAAACACTTGGAACACCACCTACAAGTTCCCCGCTAACCCACACACCATCTTGACTTAGAAGAATATTAATGTTCTTTTGCTGACAATGGGTCAAAGTCCTGGACCCTCCTCCCCAAATGCAATATGGATGTACCTACAATTTAAGAAGGCAGTTCAGCACCAACATTACATGGGCAATTAAGGCTATGTAAAAAGATGCTGACCTTGCCAACAATGTTCAGATCCCAAGAACAAATTTAAAAATGCCTGGCCAATTTGCCCTCCTACCAAAGACTTATGAATATGTACCCCAATCCCTCTACCCTTACAATCGCCTCAAAAATTAGTACCATTTAGATTATATGGCCTCTCCGTGTAGTCCCAAAGCACATTACTTCATACCCAATGTCAAGACAAGATTATAGCCTTGAATTACTTTCGTACATATTGCACTTTTAAGTAAGACATGTGTTTTTGAAAGAAATGTAAATTCTGAGAATGTAATTCAGTGACTGGAAAGTGTCTATGTGGTTTATACTCAGTCCTGAAAGACCATGGAATGGCACACCAGGAAGCAATCAAAGAATTTCAGAGAGAAACACCTCAAAGGAAGAGATGCAATGCAAAAACTGAATGGTAATGGAAGCTGATTACCATCGCCTGAGAGTTCTATCCCAGACTGTGGACATGACGAGAGTTGAAAGAAACTAGTTCTCTTTTCAGCAAATTTGCAGAACCACGAATCATCAAACCAATTGCTAAAGTCAGCACTAATGGAATCACCATCACCTTTCACCAACAGCTCCTCACAGACAAGCCAAAGATGGATTTGTATATCTTTAAGTTTTAGTTTTACTCACTTCTCATTTCTAATCTATGGGTATTGGTGTTGCATTTTAATTATTTTCTTCTTGCCTTTTAGTAACCAATAAACGTGCTCTTTAACTTGAGAAAGCCTGGTTAAATTGGCTCCTTTTAAAACATAAATATATTAGGGCTGGAAAAAAGTATTCACGAGGGAAGAGAATCTTTTTAAATTAACCTTATTGTGACCAACCAAGAGGATTGAATGAAGTGGAGCCACTTTATCCCCCCTTAGCCAGGAGCATAACAATTTGGGGGAATCTCGATTGGAATCAGAAAAATTTCACCTGACCAGTCATAACACTATCCATATTAAATTGTATGTTAAACGTCTACCTTTTCAACCAGTCTATGTCCTCCCGAGGACTGCTACTACCTTGCTCGCTATTTGCTGCAGTCAAGCTTTGCAGCATCTACAAACTTTTAAATTGTAATGCCTATACTCAAGTTCTAGTCATTGATAATATAACAAGGAAGCAACAGCCAAACAGATTGCTGTGGATCTGCATATCGTATTCACCTTCTAGTCAGAAAAATAATCTATTTATCACTACCCTGCCTCCCATCCCTTAACCAAATACATAACCATGTTATCACTCTCCAATTAATACCATATGATTCTATTTTCGTAATGTGTTTTATATGGTACTTTATCAAATACCTATTTGGAGATAATTGATTTTTATCTTTATTTTTGTAGTCACACTGAGAAGTTTAGCTTTGTATGCCCTTTCTTTTCACCTTCTCAGAAAATGGGTTAGCTTGTATTCCTTGCATTTCTTATTTACTATTTTAACTGACAAAACAAATCTTTATTTCTAGTGCTTCACCCTGGTTCTGTGGACATTGACTCTGGCCCTGCTCTGGTGCAACCAACTCAACCATATATGGGTCCTTACTGCCCAGAACTGGTACCAATATCTCAACAATCTGAAGATCTCCTTATAGCACTCTTGCTACGTATTAATTTACTTATCGAAACTGCTAAAATAGCAAGGATTGCAGATGAATGCATTAATGTTCCGTTGACATTTCAGGATCTTTGTTCATGTACACACAGACTATTAAACAGTTTGGTACCTCCCTCTTATGCTTTATTGACAGGTCAAATCTCAATATTTTGTCAAAGCACAATTCCATAATTACAAAGAGTGGTTAGCTGATTTTAAAACTACCCACTTTCACAAATTAACATAAAAAACAAACTGTTTCACCAGCAGTGTTAGGCTCCACAGCGAGCCCTTTTAAGTAAACGAAAGTTTGATTAGTTGCTTAATGTGGCACGTCACAATTACCATCCACTCAGTCAGGGATCTGGGTGGGTAAAACATGCAAGCTCTTTCCAGTGAACTTGAATAGGGAAATCATACTGCATCAGTATGAATAGTAAATTGTCACAAATACAGCACGGAAGGCACACAGGTGTGATGACAAAATTGATATACTGGCTGTGATGTATAAGCCTTTAATGCAATATGGACATAATTGAATGAGTAATAATGTTATCATACACTGAACATGAGTTATATATACATTGACACACGCGCACACATATAACTGTATCCACCAGGAACACATCACCTGGGTCCATATCAAAATTTACAAGACTGCTGTGGATCTTTTGTTTATAAAGAACATAACCAGCACAATATTTTTTGAAGGAATGTACTTTCATGCAAAGACTGATTTTGAAAGTGATCAAATTAATGTAACGTTCTTGTATCCCAGAGTCCACTGCCGTATATCTATGCTACCTCTTGATCAGCAATTAGGACAATCACACTTTGTTGAGTCTTTTACAATAATTGTATATTTGAAGATGCAGCGGGTCCAAGTCTGGCATTTCCCAGCATTTATATTTCTCCATTGGGTCCAGAGACATTGATAAACACAGTATTGTCTTTCACTACAATACAGCACAAAGAAAGGACATCTACTTCAAATGTTAAAAACAGTAATACAAAAAGCAACTAAAATTCTTATTCACAGTATTATTTACTAGTGTCATGTATACCCTGAAGAAAACATTTTTTTTCTTTTTTTTAATATATAAACTAAGATGCACAAACAGGAACAGTACATGGACAATTTATTTCACCATTTACCAACTATGTTAGAAATTCGGAAGGAACGTTTGGTGTGAAGAGGGTGTGGGCCTCACAAACCCAAATTTATTTGGCTGTTAAAGGCTGCAACTTAACATCAACACTGCACAGAATCATAATCACCAAAGAATATGAGTGACACTTAGTCAGTCATTTTATTGAGCTGACAGTCAAAAATAAGCTGGAATTGTTCATAAAAGGAGCCTGAATACATAATTTAATGTGCAATCAGCAAGAATTAACAGAAAAAATTGTTCTCCATTCTTGGCACTTTCTTGGAGCAATTCACCAAAAATCCATTTTTCAAGAGGAAAAGAATCTCTGAAAATGGAGAATCCTATTGTTGTGTGGCTTTATGCGCTATAAAGTGTTACTGGAGGGAACAGTCATGCATCACATGTGGAGTGGTCCAAACCATCCAGTGCAATTTGGTTCCTGTGAGGAGAGTTTGGGCTCGGTGGACTACTTGGGTTTGAGCTGTTTGACGGTGTTGAATGTCTTGTTGAATCAGAGTCCTGCTGATTGATAAAAAAAATAGGTAAGCATATTAGGGTTTATGTTTGCTGCAAATCAACATCAAGAAAACAATCAAATACTGAGAAATAGTCTATTTTCACGAGGTGTCTATTTCATACGAACTGAGAGGGGTTTCACGGTCGGCGCAACATCGAGGGCCGAAGGGCCTGTACTGCGCTGCAACGTTCTATGTTCTAGGAATCCAAATACCTACCTCTCTCTCAAAATCTTGGTCAGGATCAGAGATATTACGTGTTGTCGTAATAGCCTCCCCACCTAAGAAATAAGTACATAATTTGTCAGTACTTAGGCATATTAAAATAGTATTAAAATAATATTTTTAGGGGCCACAGAATTATTTCCTGACAATTACAGAGAATTAATAAAATAAATAATCAAAAGCAGAGATGAAAAATATCGAAATGAAAATAACCTAATGAATGGCAGCCAATAGCAATGGTATAAACTTTGCCTGATTAATCTCAGACTTTGATGAGTGACATCTCAAATTGGCAACATTATTCCTCTCCGATGCAAAATATCTAGACTTCAAAAAGCCTTGGCAAAAGATCAGTGTATATCAAGGACATGGGCATGCAGTAGCAACTGATGAAAATGTGGCAAAAAAGCTATTGAGAGGTTAATTGGGGCTAATGGTATGATATTAAGATGCACCAAAGGTCTGTGCTTGGATCCTTCCTGGAACTAGTATAAATAAATGACCAATGTTCCTGTTTCAAATCAAAGTGATTAAACTGCAGATGTTATCAAGCTAGGGATAACTATGGGTTCAGAAGAAACAGCCTCATATAAATCGTATAAAAGGAGCTTCACAAAGTATGAAACTTGGCTGATTAGTGACAGGTGAAGTTCAATAATTTCACATCACAACTAAAATAAGAGGTACAGATACTCATTTAGTGGAACAGAATTTGTCAAGGATTAAGCTGAAAGAAACGTGGGGTATTACTTTGCCATAATGGAACTGAACTGGCAATCAACAAAACAACATGTTTTGCAGCAGGGTAGCATGGTGGTTAGCATAAATGCTTCACAGCTCCAGGGTCCCAGGTTCGATTCCCGGCTGGGTCACTGTCTGTGTGGAGTCTGCACGTCCTCCCCCTGTGTGCGTGGGTTTCCTCCGGGTGCTCCGGTTTCCTCCCACAGTCCAAAGATGTGCGGGTAAGGTGGATTGGCCATGCTAAATTGCCCGTAGTGTCCTAATAAAAGTAAGGTTAAGGGGGGGGTTGTTGGGTTACGGGTATAGGGTGGATACGTGGGTTTGAGTAGGGTGATCATGGCTCGGCACAACATTGAGGGCCGAAGGGCCTGTTCTGTGCTGTACTGTTCTATGTTCTATGTTGCTGGACTGTATTTACAAATCAGTTGAGATAAAATCTCCCAAAGCAAAAAAGACTCTGTTGTGCATCATTTACGGTCCTGTAATTATCCAAATGCTTTAGGCAGTGAAGGGCATGAAGGCTGATCCCATGTGATCCCAGGGATGAGCGAGAAGAACAACTTATAAGTTTAAAGCCCTTTTGGCATTTGGAAAACAACATCGCAGAGGAACCATGAAAGCTACTTAATTGGTTAAAATAGGCAAACGAGCTGGACAAGAATCAACAGCTGGAAATGGGGTGCCAAGTAGGGGTCTAAGGCTAACTTGCTTATGTCCTGAACGCTGTCATGAAAAAACGATGTGGTTAATATTCAGGACTGAAGTCCCTTTTTAATCTGAATGCAGTCTGTTCTTCCCCTCAAATAAAGGAAGGCATACAAGGAATGCTTGTCAAAAAAAAAATCAAAAACATTGATTAATGCTGCTCTGGTGCCTGGATAGTGCCTGGCTGCCAATCGTGGAGTGAAGGGAAAGGGGAAATGCACAACTGGCCAGGGTTAGAGTAAAAGTTTGGGTTTGGGCACAGGGTTGAAAATAGGTGAGATAGGTACTGGGGAGATCAAAATGGGACTTAACATAAGGATGAAAGTTGCTACTATTTTCTTATATGTGAATATTACTATTATTTTGAATTAAATATTGGGCAGTATTAAGCCATAGCATTCAGTCCCCACACCAAACTCTGTTCCTTAGCTCCCAACGCTATCCCCTTCCCTGATAACAGTCTGAGACTAAGTTAGTTTGCTCATAGCCTTTGGGTCACATTTGATCCCGACTTGATCTTCTGACCCCATATTCATACTAACACTAAAACCGCCTGTTTCCACCTTCATTTACGTTGCCTGACTTTGCCCAGTCTCCTGCCGAAATCCTCATTCATGTCTTTTCTACCTCTCGACTTAACTATTCCTCCATACGTCTCGCAGATTTTCCCACATTTTACCCTCTATAAACTTGAGATAATCCAAAACTCTGCTGCCTGTCTCTTAACTTGTAGCAAGTCCCGCTCCCCTGCCACACCTATACTAACTGTCCTTCACCAGCTCCCGGACAAACAATATCTTGATGTTAAAATTCTCATCCTGTTTTCAAACTCCCCCACAACCTTGAGCCTCCTTATCGCTGTGATCACTTCCAGCCCCACAACATTCTGAGATATCTGTGCCCCTCTAACTCTTGTGCATTCTCAATTATAATTGCTCCACCATTGGTGGCCGTGCCGTCTGTTGACTGGGCTCCAAGCTCTGGAATTCCCTCTCTAGACTTCTTCGCCTCTCCATGAATCTATGAATAACTTGCTTAAAACCTACCTTTTGACCAAGCTATTGTTCATCCGACCTGTCTACTTATGTGGCTCAGTACCGTAATTTGTTTTACAAAGCTCCTGGGGAGTGCCTTATGACTTTTTGTTGTATTAATGGCACTAATAAGTTATTATTGTATATAAATATTAATGATAATGGTTTATGTATAGAATTGAAGAGCTATCCAGGCACCCATCTTGGCAAATACATTTGCTTAGCATTTATGTGGAGTGGTTGCATCCTCTATGTGGTGACTGCACTCTCGGAGTTTTGATGAATGAGAGGTGATCTCAATGAAACATTTAAGATTCTGAGAGGGCTCAAAAAGATAGATTTTGAGATGTCATTTCCCCTGACTTGAAAGTCTCATGCTGGGGATACAGTCAGCCATAAGGGGTCAGCCATTTCGGCTGGGTTCGCTGATCCACAGTGGTTTCCCGTTATGCTTCCCTCAAACTTAAAAATTCTCATCCTTGTTTTCAAATTTCTCCATGACCGTGTCCGTGTCCCCATCGCTCTAACCTCCTACAATTCTGCAGCCCTTGATTTCTGCACTCCAATTCTGGTTCCTTGAACATCCTGTATTTTAATTACTCCTCCGCTGGCAACTGTGCTTCAAATGTTAAAGACTCAAGGTCTAGAATACCCTACCCTTAACCTTTATATGGCTCAAATTGTGTTTGATACTTCTCTTGTATTATAGCATTAAAGCTATTAAATAAATGCAATTTGCAATTGTTTTGAAGAAGAGATACCAAATGTTTTTTCCCTGTGCATTTTAATTAATAATCAATTCCAAAGACAATATTCTTCTCTACATACAAATGTGCGTCCAGGGGATAGAGTGACGCAAGTGTTCTTTTTAAAAAAGAGTGTGCTATACAACTTAAAATAACTTACCATGCAGTTATAACCAGTAATTTGTTATCTTATTGTGATCGTGAAAATAGATTTCCATATATGGCTGTTTCTATTAGTAAACTTGTACAGTAATCTACAACACCAATCCATTTAAAGGCTTCTGTTTATTAAATCATGAGGTTAGAAGTACCCATGTATATACAAGAATGCTTAATATAAAGAACCACAAAATTACACAAAGCAAACGTCATTACCTGATGCCGTACGTGTAATATACTGTTTGCTTCGCTGGTGTCTTGAAAGATTGGATTGGGAAGCACGTTTTTCTCTCAACTGCTCATCTTGTGATACTGGTGACACACTCTGCAGCACAAGTGAACAATTACATTTGTTTTTCTCTTTCAAGAAATGCTCAGCAACCTCTATAAACATTGAGCTGAAGATGATTTTCTTTTGAGGATATAATCGGCTGCACATTGGGATAGCTATTCCTTCCCTGGCTGAGGAAGAGGGACAGGAAGAGGAAGAGAGAGCAGAGGGAAGCCTTGCAGCGAGGAATGATCATTCTGGAGATAGATTTCAACAGAGCGGGCTCATGTGATTGACGTGCTCAAAGTTGGTTGGAGGAGATAGCTGGGCATGGTGTCAAGAGGATAAGGGGGAAGGAAACTCATTCTGCTAAGTCAACAAAAGGAAACAGACTTGTTAATTATCTCAGGAAAGAAACATCAAAGAAGCTATTGTGTTATACAACAATGCCCGGCCCATAGGCATTTCAGAAATTAAAAAGTCATAAAATCCCTTATAAACAATTGTACTGAGCTCCAACTTTCATAGTGGCTATTTTAAAATGATAAAAGTTTGGAAATGATAATTAGCTTGCTACCTATTGAATATTTCAAAACCGCAAAGATTTTGTGGATACACTAAAATTATGCTGCAGAACTGTGAAGTTATATGAAAAGGAATTGAACTAAACTGTCAGAACATTTTTTGGGCTGCCCAAGTATAATTGTTGCCTTTTTTAAGGACAGCACAGTGGCGCAGTAGTTAGCACTGCTGCCTTACGGTGCCGGGATTCCAGGTTCGATCCCAGCTCTGGGTCACTGTGTGGAGTTTGCACATTCTCCCCATGTTTGTGTGGGTTTCACCCCCACAACCCAAGATGTGCAGGTTAGGTGGATTGGCCACGCTAAATTGACCCTTAGTTGGAAAAAATGAATTGGGTAAAAAATAATTGTTGCCTTTTACATGACATCACAACAGATGTTTTCCCAAGTATTTTTCATACACAACCCGATGAATTACATAGTGCCTGTAAGTTTCTTAATTTAACAAGTCATGTTTCCATTGCAGTGCAAAACTTACAGTGGAGAGATGTTCTCAAAATAAAACAAATGAGGCACATAAGGAGTTAATGTTGAAAAAAAACTATTAAGTACAAACATGAGCGAGCTCAGTTACAGTATCAGTTTAACAGCTTAGAACGTGGAATATCATTTGTTTGATAAAGTTGGAGATCTTTCTGAACCTTCAATTACTCTTGGAAATTTGTCTGTGGGACTCGAGATTCATTCCAATTCCCCAGAATTTTTCATTTATGTTGTAAAAGCGTAGATTAAGCAAATAACCAACGCAGTTTAACCAATTCACTTGGGCACAACGCCTCTGCATTGCTTCTTAAGCTATGTTTGTATTCTAACAAAATTTGACAAAATATTGTCGTTTCACTTTATGTTTCCTGTATTTACCAGTGGAAGATCCATAAGTACTTGCATGCCATCTCCTGGTCCCATGTGAGCCACATGGTTAAAGTTTGTTGGATTAGATATCAGTTTTGACCGCATCTCAGGATCTCTCAGCATTTCCCTGTATGAAAAAAATACGTGCAAATCAGAAATTCTGAAATTGTTCACAAAAATAGTTCAACACCTCTCAAACGACATGCATTGTTACAATATTGTTCAATATCCTACCGCCTTTGTTGTAACCTTTCCTCTTCTGGAATCTTAAAAGCAAACCGCTTTTTACTGCGGGTTCTGAGCATCTGTTTTCTGCTGTTGTCTGAAGTGTCTGGCACACTCAAATCATCTCCCTCTGTAATAATGTTTGAAATGAATGCACATCAGAAAGTCAATTGTGTCAGACAATAAAGGCATAAGGCTTCTATATCTCATGTGGAATTATAGCCCAGATGTTAAAAAATATGTTAAAGGGCATGAGTGAATTAATTCCCACAGTCAGTCTCAGTTTATGATAGTGTGGAGGTATCGCAATATTACAGCAGTAGGGGCAGCAGGGTAGCATGGTGGTTAGCATAAATGCTTCACAGCTCCAGGGTCCCAGGTTCGATTCCCGGCTGGGTCACTGTCTGTGTGGAGTCTGCACGTCCTCCCCCTGTGTGCGTGGGTTTCCTCCGGGTCCTCCGGTTTCCTCCCACAGTCCAAAGATGTGCGGGTTAGGTGGATTGGCCATGCTAAATTGCCCGTAGTGTCCTAATAAAAGTAAGGTTAAGGGGGGGATTGTTGGGTTACGGGTATAGGGTGGATACATGGGTTTGAGTAGGGTGATCATGGCTCGGCACAACATTGAGGGCCGAAGGGCCTGTTCTGTGCTGTACTGTTCTATGTTCTATTACATGCCATACAAAGGTTCTCTCTCCAAAGATAGAGTTCTGACCCAACTTCCATGGGCCTTGGAGAACGATAACTCTCAAATGTAAGAAAGGTAGGGCGGCATGGTGGTGCAGTGGTTAGCACTGCTGCCTCACGGTGCCGAGGTAAGAGGTTCGATCCCGGCCCTGGCTCACTGTCAGTGTAGAATTTGCACATTCTCCCTGTGTCTGCGTGGGTCTCATCCCCACAACCCAAAGACGTGCAGGGTAGGTGGCTTGGCCACGCTAAATTGCCCCTTAATTAAAAAAAAAAATTGGATACTCTAAATTTATTTTTAAAAAAATAAAATAATGTAAGAAAGGTGTATGACCTTTTTATATGAATGAACAAGTATCTGGGACCTATTCAACTGGTGAAAGTAAATAATGTTGTCATTGAGATCTCTTAATTATTCAATCGCATATGGGTCCCACAAATCTTTCCTTCAGCCGATAGTAACTGATGCTTGAATAAGGCAACAAGATGCCACTGGTAGCTATTCAGAGTTTTGGTTGTGGCATTTCAGGTGCAAATCACTCCTACTTTGTTTTCACTCAATATTCTCATATGCTGTATTTGCACGAGGGACCACAGGATAGTAGTTAGGTGTGGGAACCTTGGCTGATATTTGTCCTGCCTAATCCAGGAACACTTGGCTGTAATGTCCCCACAAATGTACCAGTTGAAATAATTTAAATATAAGTGAACTAGAACTTTTTTGCTCTAAATAACTTAGTAAACTCAATAACTCAACAAATATTGCGTGTGCATTTACCTTGGCTTCTTTAAGACTTCATTCACTTTTAAAAAATAATTCCTGAAATAAAACCAGCACGCCACATTGCACACAGCATTAAAGTGCTGCTTCAAATGTGTGATTTCTGACTTTCAGACATAAATTCTCTGACAATCAGAATAGCTGCAATTTTCAATGAAACATAGCTGGAAAAAAGTTGAGTATATAGAACATAGAACATAGAACAGTACAGCACAGAACAGGCCCTTCGGCCCTCGATGTTGTGCCGTGCAATGATCACCCTACTCAAACCCACGTATCCACCCTATACCCGTAACCCAACAACCCCCATTAACCTTACACTACGGGCAATTTAGCCTGGCCAATCCACCTAACCCGCACATCTTTGGACTGTGGGAGGAAACCGGAGCACCCGGAGGAAACCCACGCACACACGGGGAGGACGTGCAGACTCCACACAGACAGTGACCCAGCCGGGAATCGAACCTGGGACCCTGGAGCTGTGAAGCATTTATGCTAACCACCATGCTACCGTGCTGGACATTATTCAGCAAAATAGCTATAACTCACATTATTGCTGTATGTCAAGGGAATATTGATGTAAAATACTCAATTAAAATGAAAAATGAAAAACAATGTAACTAAATTTCCTACATTTTCACCTTAAAATAATATTACAGATGCACGTCCAAACCCTGATAAAACTATCCTTTATTGAATATCAGTCCTTTACGATCAGTTGCATCTGACTCAAGAAGTGAAATTACAAGCTGATCTACACAGGTAAAGTGTAGAAGTGTGTGGGATTAGCCGCACCATAACACCTAAACGTTACAGAGGACTAAATGGAAAATATTCCACTTTCCAAACAGAGTCTCATGGAAGGCAAAGCTCCACTTCTCTAATACACAAAGATATGACATGTACATATTAAATTAATGAAACAGACCTGAGTAGTTATTCTTGAAATATATTAACCGGGGAGGTTCCGAGTTGAGTTGGTTTAGTGTACCGTCAGCATTTAACGGTCGAATCTGGTTTAAAACAACAAATTCAATTTGAGTACTATATTACGCAAAATATGCAATAGTTAAAAACAGACCTTTGCATCAAACTGAACCCTGTGACCATCTACAGTACCTTCCTAAGAGGAATTGTTTGGACCCATTCCATTGTGTTCACATCAAAGATGTCCACACCATACTCACTGTATACGGTTAGATAAGATGATGTGTAACCTAGCATAGATGTGAAAAGTAAATAATTAGTCAAATTCAGCAAAAGTTGCAGGTCTGCAGTTTTCACCAAGTTGTGTCGTCATTTCCAATTTCCAGTGCAATTCACGCAAACTAGTACAAAAGATAGGAGGAATTTCAAGCGCATATTCCATTCAAAGCAAATCCAGTTTCCACAACCTCTCACACTGCTTTAAAAAATAGCGCTGGAAGCCAGGTCTACCAACAAATCCCAAATTGAATGAATCCACTGTTGATTTCTTTTGTTAGTTTCCTCCCCTCTTGAGATCTTCAAAAGGACTCTTAAAAATTAAGCTACTTTTCACAGACACCACTAAGTATTTAAAGTTCTTTTAAAACAAAAACTTGCTAAGAAACTGGCCATGCACACCCAAGCAACTGGTAAAAAGCACTGTATAACTTTTTTGAAGTCATTTTCATTTCAAATAGAGGTACCCACAGGCGGTAGACCCAGCACTCTGGATAAGAATAATTATTTTTTGCAATAACCCCTTTTTAGCTGCATTAAGAAAACTGTACCAGGCTACCGTTCTTCAAGGAATATTTTTTAACACAAAATTTTTTAAAGTTCTAAAACACTGCTCAGTTGTGGAAGACCCGACACTTGGCAATATCAAAATGAATTTTAGGACACTCGAGTGAACGAAGCACACTTTCCACAGGTTCGCGAACAATTGGCATCCGAATCACCGATTCAACCCCGATATTCAAAAGTGGAGTGCAACAAATTTTTCTGTTAAAATTAATTCCCTTCTTTCCTTTGCCAATGTGCTCCTGTCCCTTTCTCACAGGGATATGGATCCACAAATACTGACCCCTCCAGGACATAATTTTCAGTGCTCTTCAAAACAATCACCACATTGATAACAAACTGTGCACAAACAGCAGCTTTAGTGAAAAAAATGGCAGGGCATTAGAAAAATAAATTGAGAGAGTTTAGTGTGAGTGAGTAAAATCTTGGTCACAGCCACTAGTTTTATATTTTTAAAATCATTAATTAAGCAGAATCCTGGGAGCTGAAGCCTCTGCTGTCAATGTTATGTGAAGTGATGTATAAGAGGCCAGAGTCAGAGACGTTGACTGCTTGGAGGGAGGACATAAATGCCTGCATGAGATTTGAGAGCTAGCGGGCTGGATCTCCATTTCGCTGGCTGTGCATTCACGGCCACGGATTTTTGGACGGCGTGGGGGTTCCCTCAAGGGGAAACCCCATTGCCTGGCTGGCAGGCAGAGGGCCCCGCTGTGGGCGGGGTCACGCTGCACCAGAAAACAGGTGCGGCGGGATGGAGAATCCCGCCCAGGGTGTATGAGAGATTACCATGTGACCAATAAAAGACTTCCGACGTTAAAATGTTTTTTGGATTTCTTGGAAATGTTTTGATTTTAAAATAGTATTTTCATGAAGTATTGAAGGCGCAACATGTATACTGCCTCTGTGACATCAAAATCTCTGTTTTAACCGACTTTAAGCTTATTGGAAAATAGAATGTGCTTATTGAGATGGTGCAGAATGTACATTTGGAATGTACCCAATGAAGATCAGGTACCATCTCAAGGAAATGGGAAGAATGTTCATAGGACACTAAGCCTGCACTCGTCACTTTGCTCCAGCTGGCTTGGAGTCACATTGACCAAAGCTTGGAAAGAAGTCATCCAACCAGTCATTGCGATGCAGTGCAGGAAGGCCAAGGCAGAGTGAAGAGAGATTTAGGCAAATAAAATCCTGGGGTTTGTAGTGTGGTGCAAGCAAGCAGTCATGATTATACTGACTGTGTGCATTTCCTGGGTGGATAAAAAAAAATCAGAGCTTTAAACGACCGTATTTATTTGTATGATTTTCCAGCCCCGCCTGCCACCGGAATTGCCCAATCCAGACAGTTATGGCTGGGCCGCCGAATTTCTCACGATGGATCCTGCCACCATGGATTGAAAAATCCTGGCCATGGTTTTGCTTGCAGAGTCCAACAGAAGATTATAGCATATGGGATATGTACCAGCTAATTGCCAGAGCAATCCCATGCTAATCCTAGTGTCTGCTTTGTTCTAACAGTCCTGCACCTTCTATGAATGTTAGGGACTATTAATGTGTGAAACAGAGGATACAAGGTTAAAGGGAATGATACTTGTATTGGTTCAGCAAATAGCTAACAGCATGGGCAAACGGACTCCTTCTCTGCGTGAAACCTCTATGATTCTGTAGGTTAGTGTTGAATGGTCTCTGCTTCATGCTCCACTAACCTAGTACAAGGAAACTGCTCGTTACCCCCTCTTCTCACTCGGACTATCCACTGCCATTGACTATCGCCCAAAAGTGGCCTTTCTCTATTTACCCTAACAATGTACCATAATTTTCAAACCTCAGTCTCTGAGCCTCCCCTGTTTCAGTGGCAAAGTCTCCTCATAACAATAGTCTTACAAGCTGATATAATTCTGCTGAATCTATGCTGTACAATCTCAATCACTTTAGGCTACCCAAAACTCTGGTCTGAATTCATTTATCTCAGCCAGTGTGATTACAATTCACCTTAGTGGCCTGGGCCTTCGGAAGCAGGGAAGGGAGCCATAGGAGACAATCACCCGGTTTCCACTATGTTCACTACCGCCGACCTCTGCTCGCAAATGTATACGTGGGTTTTTGCAGAAAGTGTGACAAGGCTGATCCACCATCCTGATTTGAAACTATGATCGCTGTTCTTTCATTGTTGCTGGGTCAAACGTTTGAAACATCCTCCCTCACAGCACTGTGGGTGTACCCATACTCCATGGGCAGCAATGTCTCAAGAAGCTGGCCCACCACCACTTTCTCAAGGGCAAATAGGAATGGGCAAGAAATGCTAGCTTTCTTATTGACACTCACTCTCCCATTAATGAATAAAAGAGAAGTACCAAAGGGGAGAGAGAAAATTATCGTCACAATATCAACAAGAAAAAATACTTTCTAAGTCAGTCAAATTTCCTGTTGCCTTTTGATTTTTTTTTTTTTTTTATAAATTTAGATTACCCAATTATTTTTTCCAATTAAGGGGCAATTTAGCGTGGCCAATCCACCTACTCTGCACATTTTTGGGTTGTGGGGGCGAAACCCACGCAGACACGGGGAGAATGTGCAAACTCCACACGGACAGTGACCCAGAGCCGGGATCGAACCTGGGACCTCAGCGCCGTGAGGCGGTTGTGCTAACCACTAGGCCACCGTGCTGCCCTGCCTTTTGATTTTTTAAAAGTTATTTAGATGGTGAAAAAGAGATAAACTCTTGCAATGTAATATTATCCTAAAAGTGTGTGACGGATGTTTACTCTAAAAAAAAATGTATATATATATACACATATATCTCAACAAGAGAAAGGTGCACAAATGAACATTTCACTTAATCTATCCAAATTAAAAACATTTTAAAAATGCTTTTCTATAAGTGGTGATAAGAATTCTTCCTGGATTGGAGCTCTGATGGCAGCTTGATAGGCAACTTTCTTCCATAAGCTTTCTGTTTCAAAGAGTTACTTAGCTAACTGAAAAACCCAAATCAGTTTTTTTATTGTAATATCCTGGATATTAAATAATCATTGTTTTAGCACAAAAGATTTTGTTTGGTATTTGAAGGTACTTTACACCTACCCTTTTAACTAGAAGGCACTAAAAAACTACAAATTCATTAGACTCTTTGAAATGTAAATTTCATAATGATAATTCAATTGAACACTCAAATGCATAACCTAAGAATGCTTAGGAACAGTTTTGAAAATATCGCAGAAGTAACGTATTTAAGGGCTTCTTAGGATTAGCATGTTAATACTAAAGGGAGAAACGTATTGAATAAACAGCAAAACGCAAAAGAAGTGCTATGGTGCACAGAGCAAAACAAGGTGTACATACCGCAGGCGATAGGAACAGCAGGCCACATCAGCTCTTGCATTCGTGACCTTCTCCCTTGCAAGTCCACATATACGCCAACATGGCTAAAGCAGAGCAAGTATTCTTTACTGCTCAGCCGCACAGCACAAAGAGCATCAAAAGGCTGCTGTGAGAGAAATGCAAGCGATGAGTCCATTAGATTAACAAGGTTAATGGAAGGTCCATCTCCCTGGACATTAAGCAGTGAAAATCCAGAAGGATAGCCAACGCAAAGTCTTTCCTCAAAGATCGCCATCCATTGCACATTGCCGAGGGCCTGAATTTCATTGAATTTCTTGTAATAAGGTTTAGTTCGGCTAGTTTCATAGCACAGGACTTGCCGTTTCACTGCCACAAAGAGAGCGCTCACAATACCCTGCCGCAAAGATCCAGAAACCATGGTCTGGCAGCCTTTTGTTTCAGCGAGTTTAATATCAAAGGTGGTCTCAGGTCCATCAAAAGCAGCCCAGGGATAAAAATGAACGTGTCGGTTTCGACCACAAATAAGGACAATGAGATTATCTTTGGGAATAAGCTCAATCTGGTAGACTTTTTTACAGTCAGCTGCTCGAACAATCACTGCAATCAAGAGAAGATTTATTATATACACTGAAAAATTTCCAGCACTCAAAATTTATAACAGGTGTAATTGAGGTGCATTTTGATCACTTAAGTCTTCAAACTTCTCCACAGTTAGTAAAGTCAGCCAAGTTTACAAAAATCAATTTCTAATCAGACAGTTGTTGCAATTATTGTATTAAAAACTGCCCAAAATTTGAATGAGAAAAGGTAAATCGATATTTGGTAGCTTACTATCTCGTGTTAACTCTACAGCAAATAGTCCTTCCTCCGTGCCCAGAGCTATACGCTCACGATCTAGGAAAATCACAAAATTGAGGTTTGATTTTGCAAAAACAAACTGTGAAAATTAGTTATAAATTTATATTTCCTTCAACAAACAAAGAAAACATCAGCTGGTCTTACCTATAACAGCAGCAGATAAACTTGTTTTAATAAAAGGCAGTGTACTATCATATGCTTCTTGCGGAATATATACAACTCTGTTTCGAAGTTTATTTTTTTGTAGGATATTCTGCAATCCTTCTAGGATTCCAACCCACTTCCTTTTCTCACTTTCACTTTCTGTCAGGATAAGCAGTGAGCAGGTCTTTGATGGTGAGGAGAGGAGCAAAGTTGTCACCTGCAGAATTAAATTTTGTGTAAATATATTTTATATTAAACAAATAAAATTGACATCCTTTCTTGATGAAAAGTAAATCTGTCCGATTCTGTAGACATCCACAAGAATATAAAACATTCCCTTTTCATGTTGTAGCCTTTAATAGTTTCTATCCCATTCCTTCAACCTAACGGTATATTGGAATATCGTGACACTAAGCTTTTTCAAAAATTCTCATGAACATGAGGGATGTCAGTGTTAGTGAATAGTCACATTCTGTTCTTGAAACAGAATTCCAGCAATCGATCAGGACAAAAATCCCATTCACCAAACCAACAACATACTTCATGACCTTTCTTCCATCCTACCAGTTTAGAGACAATATGTAGAAATATACAGCGACTTACCAAAGTCACTTCATTTGGGATTTGCAAAGATACCAGGCAAAGGAGACTTTCATCTCCATCATCTGGGATGGATTAGGGCCCAAATTCCATTGCTCCTCATTTAAAGCATAAAACCAGTACACACATTAAATGCTTCCAAGCATTACTGAAAATTCATTCATATTTTATAAAGTCCAATTAGGTCAAATTTCAATATGGACAATTCCAAGGGAAGATACTCAAGACATGCATAATTGAAGTTCATTATTGAGAGATTAATCCTAACCTTGAAAATGCAAGGAATATCCTTCCGGGTAGCATGAATTACATCAGATGCAAATACTGAACTCACAGAAAAGGCTTCATCTCTGCAGATAAAAGTTTAACAGCCAGAATCACAACACAGTTTAGACTTGACTAAAACATCATACCAAGTGAAGCTTGGAAGAGGAAAACACATACGTTTCACAAAAGGGGGAGGTACACTCTTCCTATCAGCCTCCCAAAACTCTGCAAAGCTAAACCTTACACAACCCCTCCCAAGTACAGTTAGCTATTTATTGGTCCCTCAACAATACAGAGAGTAGATGGTAGAAATAAAGAGGTGGATGGAGGATGGTCTAGAAACAAATAGATCTTGTGGCTAACCCTTAGCAGCTGCATAATTATTTTGAATTCTAAATTACTTAAAAGATAATTCCAAATTTACAAAACTGCTTTTGATTCAGCTAAATGGAAGACTGTGGGATTCTCTGTCATCTGCTGTAACTTTGGTCAAAGATTTTTAAAAATTCCAAAGACTGGCATATTTTTTGGGAAGGAATTCATTTGATGAAATAATCTGCATACTGAATTTGACAAAACTATTCAAGATAAAAGAATTTGTATTATATTGTAATTTATATTGAGATATTTCTATTAATTTGATGGCACACATAGGGATTCAATCCACAGAATGCATTTGGGAATGTAAATTAGGTCAATCAAGATAATAATAATCTTTATTAGTGTCACAAGTAGGCTTACATTAACACTGTAATGAAGTTACTGTGAAAATTCCCGATATGATTCCTATATACCACAAAATTTGAGACAGGATTGTTAAGGCAGAATTCATATGCTGGAATGTATTCATTAGAGTGAGCCTTGTGGGGAAAGGTGCCAGCTATCCGAAGTCCACAGGAAGACATAGAAGGATCCAAAGGTAGTTGAGTGGTTTATCACCGACATGCAAGGAAAGCTTTCCAGGGGTGGGAGGAGGAGAGGAGCACAGGGACATGGTCAGAGGTCATGTCTGCAGGTTTCTGTCTAGGCAACACCATTCCTCAGTAGAGGTCAGACTGAGAGGCTGAGAACTAGAGTGAAGTTCAGTGTTAACTAGCTCAAGAATTTGGTAGTTACTAAAATGAGAGGAACACACTAACAGAAATATGGAATGTGTTACCTCCTGAGAAGTGTTATAGAATTAAAGTTGCCATAAACTTTATTTACATATATACAAAATATATTGGGTTAAGGGGATAGGGTGGAGGTGTGGGCTTAAGTAGGGTGCTCTTTCCAAGGGCCAGTGCAGACTCGATGGGCAGAATGGCCTCTTTCTGCACTGTAAAAATTCTATAAAAAATTCTATATCAGTGTGTTTGTTTACAATTGGCCTCATGTCATTAGAAAACAGTTTCTCTTTTACAAGACAAGAAAAACACATTGGGGGGGGCCGGGGGAATAGTGTGAAATTTCAATATCCAGTTTACGCAATGCAGACTTCATTGTTAGGACATGATGGTCGCATATGTCTAGATATTGAACAGATTTAGGAACTAGGTACATTTTTAAGTAAGGCACACTTGTATTTTTGGGTGTTAGGAACACAATATAGCTTTAAGTTTAATTTATATTTTGTTATATTTTTGTGCTAAGATAGGTGAAAACTGGGGTTGTTTTCATTTCACTTTTTAAAAACTAAATTTACAGTACCCAATTACTTTATTTAAATTAAGGGGCAATTTAGCGTGGCCAATCTACCTACCCTGCACATCTTTGGATTGTGGGGGCGAAACCCACTCAAACACAGGAGAATGTGCAAACTCCATATGGACAGTGCCCCAGAGCCAGGATCAAACCTGGTTGTTTTCATTTCAGAGACTTTTTTTTTTAAGATCGAGCTGGGAATTCTCCAGGCCCTGTTTGTAAACAACCATTTTTAATGAGGTTTTGCGTCTCAAAATGAAGTGATGGGTTACCAAGGAGTTAGTAGTTTAAGTAAGTTAAAGTAAACACAAAAGGGAGAATAACTATGCTGCTGCCTAGCAACAGAGGGTCAACGGAAAGATCCACACAGAGACAGGGAGAGACACGAAAAGCAGTTTTAGTTTCAGTTGGTATGGATATATCAGAGTGAAGACAAAAAGATCAAAGACTCTAGTGGAAAATGATGCAAGACCGAAGAAATGAGTTTAAGAGTTAGGGTGCCTTTGGAGTGAATTTTCTGGATCTCAAGAGAGGTACCAATTGTGAAATGACTTCCAGGGAATGTTCAGAAGTCTAGTGAAAGAAAAACCTCTTTGCAACTGAACCAGCTCTACCCTTAGTGTGAAAACTATGGAGTGTTGGGTCTTTTGAATCAATTTTTGTTCTTGGTGCTTGTGATGAAATCTTTCCAAAATCTTTTGTTGCCTATTCTAATATAGTTAATGTTTCTTGTTGAATAAATGTTTTTTTTTCTTTAAAGTAGTAAATAGTAGAATCCTGTGATTCTGTTCAGTAAGTACCCTCCACAGTGTAAAAAAATAAACATGATCTATCAAACCAGGTTCCATTCTGGGATCTGACTTATCCAACATCAGCTGAAATCATAACCAGTAAGGACAGAGGATGGTAACAGATTTGACTTCTGCCTACAAAATTGCCTAATGATGTACAACCCAAGAGAATATTGGAGCAGATCTGCAATTTTTAATGTTTTAATTTGTAAAGCAATGGAAAACTACAATTGCCGAGTCATTTTTAGATTAATGCCAATTAAAAGAATGAAGAAAAGCCCTTATGGTTAGGTTACATAACTGTAAATCAACTATCCAAAAATTATTGGATGGATAACATTGGAATCCAACTTATCCATTACTACTTTGGATAAAGAGGGAGGAATCAAAATATTAATGATCTACTTTTTATCCATTAACGTCTTACTATTTCTAAATCTGAAAGCCTACCTTAAATCCAGCACCAGGCTCGCAACAACTCCAGGCTGCATAGATTTGCCTTCAGCTACGTCATATAGAAAAAGTTTACAATCACAAACCACTGCATATGCTCTTTGCCAACCTTTCTTCACCCCAGTGGGCTTAGGAACCTAAAGCATACCATTAACAGGGAATAAGTAAATGGAATAAAAAATAATTGAACCATCACAAAATGTCAAGAAGAATCATAGAATCCCTACAGCGCAGGCAGCCATCAGGCTCATCAACACTTGGAAGAAGCAACTTACACAGGCCCATAGACTCCCCCCTATCCTCATAACCCCACCTAATCTTTTGACCACTAAGGGGCAATTCAGCATGGCCAATCTACCTAACCTACACATCCTTGGACTGAGGGGAGAAACTGGAGCACCCGTAGGAAACCCACGCAGACATGGAGAGAACGTGTAAACTCCAAACAGACACCCCCAATGCTGAATCTAACCCAGATCCCTGGCGCTGTGAGGCAGCAGTGCTAACCACTGTGCCACCATGATGCTAAATTTAGAACTAATACATCTTGAAAAATGTAGGTTTCTGAACCTGAATAACAGAATAGGAAGAGACCAAAAGCTGTAAAATGGAATTAATTTGAAAAGATAATTGACCATTTAGAAGTTCATTTGCACAAGTCCCTTTCTCAATTATATTTTGAGCTTTTAGATGGTCAACTGTCTTTTCTAATTAATTCCATGTACTCATGTGGATCATGGAGGATAGTGATGGGTAATTGATCAATCACAGTTGCATTTTAGTTGCAAACTACTAGGATTAGGGAGCACTATAAATACGATGATACTGAGGAAATTAAGATGGACTACCTTTTCAAAGTGATAACTGTTTATTAGGACAATAATCATCTATCTCTAAACTCTCGGCTCTTTCAGTGCAGCGTTAATTCTACCAACGTGCTAGTAGAATATAGTCTGATATGCCTGCGCATTAATCTGTGTAACGAGCGCCATAAATTCAACGTCTTATCCAAAAATGATTTCCATACCTTTACATAGCCTTTATAAGCTGTTCCTATCCCCCTCTGAACATCTATCCCAAGTGGTCTCTTTGCTTGTTCAGATGGAAGAGGGCATACTTGAGGGGCACTGTCCTTGCATAAAACGTGGCATATAAATGAGCACACTATGGAATAGGAAACGTTATTTAGAGGGAGACATATAATAAAAAGCACATTAGGCTTCATTATAATATTAATAAAATTTGAAACTTGAACACATGCTTAGATATTGTCAAATGACTGTACAATTTTTCATTCAACTACATTACCAACATCTTGAAACAAAAACAGGTGCAAACTTTATTTTAAGGGACTTCCGGTGGCACGGAAGACGGGTACGTGGTGGCTCCCGCTAGGGTATGTTTTTTTAAGCTCATTTTGCCCAATGTCAGGGAGTATTTCTGTTCAAAAACCCACTTGTTTAAGGAAGTAAGGTGCTTACATCGGTAATATGCTCAAGAAGATTGGGGAAAGAAGCCTGATGGTGATAATTCGTTGACTGAATCGGAGGCTTCTCAGGGCTCATCGGTGGAGAAAATGGCAGAAGCAGCTTCTGCGACTTCGGCCACTTCATTATTGGCCGAGATGCTTACCGGTAATTTGAGAAACAAAGGCAAGTCGTGTTGGGGGACCTCTGCAAGTCGATGGAAGAGGTCTCGTCTCCCATGCAGTTGGCATTGGAGAAGACCAACGAGAGAGCAAAAGCGCATGGCGCTACAATGCAAGACATAGCGGCAGCCCTTTGGAGGCATATTGACCAGATTGCCTCTCTGGAAGCCGAGATGTCGCTGAGGCAAATAAAGCGTTGAAGGTCAAAGTGAATGATTTGGAGAATCGTTGCAGGAGACAAAATATCTGTGTTGTGGGGTTGCCAAAGGGGATGGAAGTATTTTGCGAAAATATTTGGGAAGTTGGCAGGTGAAGATGGATTCAAAACCCCTCCCGAGCTGGATCGTGTCCATCTGACACTCTGATGGAAGCCCCGTGCTAACGAACCACCACGAGCAGTTATTGTGAAATTTCACAGCTTTCAGGGAAGGGTACGGGTCCAGAGATGGGAAATACAGCATTGTGATTATGCTTTGCCAGGATTATGAGGGAGCTGCCAGGAAGGCGGGTGGCATTCAACACGAGGGCCGCCCTGTGCAAAACGGAGTCCGATTTGGGGTGGTGTAGCTGGCGCAGTTGAATGACTGAGGGGAAAGACTTTTTTGATGTGCCGGAGGTGGATTCTTTTGTAAAACGACATGGGCTGGGTGTGAGTTGATGGTGGATTTTTTAAGGCTTTTTGGATGTTGGGGTTGACCATGTGGATATGGGGAGTTATTGGAGTTCCTTGCTCTTGTCTGAATTTCTTTGTTCTTATGTGGGGTGAATGTTTTGTAAGTTGGATTTGGGTGGGTGTGGGTTAATTCTTTGGAGGGCTTTGTTCTATTTGCTATAAATGTTGTGAAAATACATTGCTCCCTGTTGGAGTACTGTGTGTTAAGGAGTTTTTTTTATACTTTGTATCCTTTTTCTGTTAGCATTTTTCTTCACTCTGGGCAGGAGTTGCCCTGCTAACCGCAGAGAGTTAGCTAACGAAGGCGGTGCAGTGAGTGACTGCAGCTCATTTTATTAGTTTTGCTTTAGACAATGAGCTTAGCGTTTTTGTTCTGTTTGGAGTTAGGCTTATTAGTAGGTTCTAGTGGTATTTGTTCGCCTTACTGTTCTTTGTACAATGGAGTCCCCTCGGTTGGATGAGGTAAAGTTGGACAAACGTCCTAGTCTTGATGATGAGGTTTGGAGCGAGGCTTTTTGCAGGGTCAAATCATAGAATCATAGAATGTACAGTGCAGAAGGATGCCATTCGGCCCATCGAGTCTGCACCAGCTTTGAAAGAGCACCCTATCCAAGGCCACAACTCCACCCTATCCCAATAACCCAGTAACCCCACCCAACACTAAGGGCAATTTTGGACACAAAGGGCAATTTAGCATGGCCAATCCGCCTAACCTGCACATCTTTGGACTGTGGGCGGAAACCGGAGCACCCTGAAGAAACCCACGCACACACGGGGAGCACGTGCGGAGTCCGCACAGACAGTGACCCAAGCCGGGAATCGAACCTGGGATCCTGGAGCTTTGAAGCAATTGTGCTAACCGCCATGCTACCATGCTGCCCCAAAACTGCCAGCTTAGCATCTTGGGAATGCCAATCTGCCACCATGGGAACTAGACGGAACAGCATTTATGGGGGTCTTCCAGGGGATTGGAGGCACCCAGGTAAATGCCCCTGCCAGTGCTATCTGGGCACTTTGGCAGTTCCAGGCTAGCACTAACAGGGTGCCAGCCTGCCCAGAGGGCATTTACCTGGGTGCCTCCAATCCCCTGGAAGACCCCCACAAATGCTGTTCCGTCTAGTTCCCATTTGTGGAGAGCAGTACTGAACAGCAATCACCCAAGGTCTCTGCCTTGTTAATAGCCCAGAGACAAGTTCTGCCTGGGCGGAGATCTTCCACTCCGCCCAGTGCCTCGGCTTGGTTGGGTGACCTCATGTTATTCTTGCTTTTGGAGAAGATCAATTACCCCATTAGGGAGTCGGTAGAAGGGTTCTACCAAAGAGGAGAGCTATTCATTTCTTTTTTTTTTTTAAAAAGAGTTAGTCACTGTCAGTAAAGGGGTTTGGTTTAATATTGGGGTGTTAAGTTAGATGGGGTTCTTGATTGTTTATTGTGTTCTTTTTGCATTGTAACTTGTATTAACTGTTTGATACCATTGTGTTTATAATGAAAACTTTTTAATAAGAAAATATTTTTAAAAACCTAGGTTTTAAAAATGTAATTTACATATCTAATATTAAATTTCTAAAATGTCAAAAGTATTAGAATAGTCAATGCTAATGAATCACTTACCATCACAGGCATATCCCTGTCGTACTAAACCCACCATCAGAGATGTACAATGGCTACACTGTGTAGGGCTTGAGAAATTTCTGATACTGACTTGATGAGCTTTAGGCTGAGGATGTAAAGAGAATGGTATAAAATTGGACTTCATAAACTGCCAGAGCTGTTTTCTTTGAATACAAAACTGTTTACATCAATTTTTGGTTTGTTTGCTGCAAACTGAATTCCAAAGTCTTACGCACTTTTACTTTAGTATCAAACACTTTACAAAAATTCTGAAGTGAATGAAAATTGGCTCAAGTCTCATCAACTTGACCAAATAGAGGTGAGCCTCGAGTTTCTAGATTAACTAACGCCTTTTGCCCAATAACTACAGAAGTATATAAAAAATACCTTAGGCAAAGGAATAGGCTGGACAAATATTGGAGATGTAGCAGCAGGAGCAGTTTGCAGGGGTGTTATTGGCTCCTGAAATTTACAAACAAAAAACAAGCATTAAGTTGCAGTAAACACAAGCTCATAATTTCAACACCAGTGACAGAATAACAACCAATTTTTCGGTTTGTTTTTTACAATTTGCTCATCAATGTTATTGGAGAATCTGGACATTAAGAGTTTATCATATACAACTTCATGCTAGAATTATATTACAGTTAGTTCAGGCAGCTTTGAAAAATGCATCTTTGAAGATGCAATGTACAGCTTATCCTAGTGCAAGGGTGATGGATTGCTTAATTCTCAAGACACTAAAGGACCAATAACCATATAAAAGTCCAACTGATTAGCCTATTTCAGGTTACAAATACTCAAGCACTGTCCATAATATACCATATAACGCCTGAGATTTTAATTAAGGGCACATTCGATTTTTAATTTGCTATAATTTTAACTCTGGCACTTCTTTGCTACGTGATGTTACTTAAGCTTTCTGGTGACAAATCAATATATTAGATGCCATAAATATCACAATTGACAATAAGTTACAAGCCCCCTGTAATTACTGTGAAATTATTCCTTCCATACTGAGCTGTTTCTCCTTCATGGTTTTCAGTGATCCTCCAGTGTCAATCAACATGTATAAGTACTAACTTTTCATAAACCAACATCTCCAAAATTTTATACATGAAAAAATCTAATACCTACACAATTCCACACTATATATTGAAATATCAAAAGTCTTACATGTTTGCAATCACAGTTAATTTTTCCACCATAAATTCTGAAGTCAATAATTATAATGGAAACTGTATATAAAATTATCATGCTGCAATTGCACCTGCCTGCCAGTGGAGGTACTGCAGCACTACAATTATAGCAAGGCAAGTTTACGATAATAATTAGATCTCATGACTTCAAGAATGGCAAGGCTGAATGCATGAAAGATAGGGGATGATATATTGATTTGTCACCAGAAAGCTTAAGTAACATCACATAGCAAAGAAGTGCCAGAGTTAAAATGATAGCAAATTAAAAATCAAATGTGCCCTTAATTAAAATCTCAGGCATTACATGGTATATCATGGACAGTGCTCGAGTATTTGTAACCTGAAATAGGCTATTCAGCTGGACTTTTATATGGTTATTGGTCCCTTAGCGACCCAGAGACTGGTGGTGGAAAAAAAACCCGTGTTGACAGCAAGGAACAGACCACACCACACCAGCCCGCTTCCATCCCACCTTCCCTCAACTAGAATAATGCCCTCAAAGATTTAGTGGGCAAAAAAACTGCTGGTATTAGCACTGTGCTACACAAACCAGAAGGCTTTGGTTTGATCCCCTATCTTTCCCTGCTTAGTCAGCTAGGTAGCAGTTGGGGTACCCTAACACGGCTTACTGCCACTAGGCTAGTTAAGTGCAAGTAGTAACAGGTCCAGTTTACGACTTGGATCACCTTTGATGCAAGATGTTAGGTGGGCAGCAGGTGACAGTTGGGCACAATCCCTGCCATAGTAAAAGAATCTACCTACCGAGGTCTATAAATGAAAAATAACTGAAGCTGTACACAATCAGGCTCAGAATATTGAAAAAAGCAGTTCACTGGGTTGGGAAAGGCATAAGAAATTATTTTCTTGGAAGAATATTATACTTCATATACTGGCTTAACAGTATATACAAAGATAAATTCTTTTGCATAAAAGGTTTCTATCAGAGATATGTTGCCAAACTTTTGAGTCTTGCACACATCAGGACAAATTAAATCTGTATCCATTGAGCTTATGAATTTACCAACTTGCACAGTTTAAAAAAAAATTTAGAATACCCAATTATTTTTTTTTCCAATTTAGCATGGCCAATCCACCTAACCTGCACATCTTTGGGTTGTTGGGGTGAAACCCACGCAGACATGGGGAGAATGTGCAAACTCCACACGGATAGTGACCAGGGCCGGGATTCGAACCCGGGTCCTCAGCGCCGTAGTTCAGTGCTAACCACTGCGCCACATGCCACCCCCCAACTTGCACAGTTGAGTTCAGTTTTAATAATACTATATATGCTTAAATAGATGGAGCAGGCATGTGATCCCCTCTAGGTTCAGGTAACATTTTCACTGGTTTCCATGAGAAACACTTTTGTGTTGGATAAAGGCCTAACCTCTGACCCCGTACATTTTTCCCAAGATGTAGATATGTTTGTGATCTTTAAATCTGCAGCCATGTATAAGAAGTTCCTTACACGCCTTAATGCGCTCAATCCTATGCTCAAATTCACTTTTGATGTCAAGCAGTCTAATGTGCTCGATTTCCTCTATGAGCTAGTTGAGTAATCCACTCAGGAGTTCCCCACAACCATCAACTGCAAGCCGACCTTCACTGGTCAACATGTGCCTCGGGATTTGTATAGCTCCACACACTACAAGATTGGCATCATCAGCAACCTTGCAAATAGGGCCTAAGCCATTTGCTAAATCTTGCTAGCTTGCGGCAGAAATAGAGTACATCAAAGCCATTCTGCAGGACAATTGATATCCTAATCTCGCAAATGGGCCAATGGCCCTGCTTTTGGACCTAAAAAGTCGTTCTGCCTCAATTTACCCTGGAAAGCCAAAGTATCTCAGCAATTTGAACAACAGCTTCAGCAAACTACTGCTACTATGCAGTGGAAATGCAAATGGTGTTTTCCACTAAAAGGATGCTGCTGTCCATCAAAAAAACATTCTGCGTACCACAAATGATATGAAATGAAAATCGTTTATTGTCACAAATAGGCTTCAAATGAAGTTACTGTGAAAAGCCCCCAGTCGCCATATTCCGGCGCCTTTTCGGGAAGGCTGGTACGGAAATTGAACCGTGCTGCTGGCCTGCCTCGGTCTGCTTTCAAAGCCAGTGATTTAGCCGTGTGCTAAACCAGCCCCTGAGCAAGGTCATATATGAATTTCAGTATAGGTGCAATGCAAGGTACAAAGGTTGTATGACGCAACAGTGACTGATAGAATCAGACAACATACTCCTCCAGCACTGTACTCAATTAGCTTATGCTTGTAAAATCTCAACACAAAACATCTTCCGTTTGATGTGATCCTGTGATTGGGCAACATTGCTGAGCAATCCTGAGTACACTAATAGCTACCAACAATCAATTTATAATAATCAGATGAGCTCATAACATGGCACATTTTTGCTCGCTAGAAGTGATGTAGAGTATGCAGGGACCTGTCCTATGTAAACAAAAAAAACTATGTTTAAGCCTTGTGCCATTTTTGATTTACCAGGCAGCTTGGGGAGCCTGTAGTCCCACATTGCTTTCTCCATGGCAATGCCTCAGCCAGAGTCAGCTTGCCAACTAATTTGCACATTTTCTCTTACAGCACAATTGTTGCGGTAGCTTTAAATTTGGCATTCGTGTGTTTGCCATAATGAGTGCAAGACGAAAAGCTTTGGCAATATATATCTCTCTTCTCTTGCACATGCAGGTTATGTACTATCAAGCAGCTGAGGGTTTCTATCAGTGAGAGATCTTACAGTACTTACGTCCCTCCGGTCCAAATTACTAGAAACCGATGGTGATAGAGAATGGGGAGATGCTTCTGGTTTTAGGCTCCCTATGTCAGACTCACTGATAGAACCACTCTGTAGAAAATGAGAAATAATTGCAAATAAAACTTTGCACAAGAATCACAATCAAATGGATGTTTCAATTGATAATCATCTCCAATTGACCAAAAAATTAAGACAATTTACTTTTGGTTCAGTACAAATATCACATCTTGACAAATTCAATCATTACATTTTAAGCCTCTGCAACATTATTTTTAGTTATTGATGTTACAATGCAATATATTACAATACTGAAGACATTTTATGTTTTTGTCATAAAGATACATTATGCTCAAGGTACACAAAATAGCTACTAAAGATACTGAAGATGTTCAAGAAATGACTCGAATTTTAGGTGGGAGCTACTTTTCCAACACACACATCAAATGGAAGCTGCAGACAAACTGGATTGTTCTTCGATCCATCAATCAGAGGTTTGGGTCTAGATGCAAATCAAATGATGGTACCTTTTGAACTGGCCAATCAGACACAAGAATGGTTTTAATTTCTGGCAAGTTGCAAAGTATGTGGACAAATGCATTACATCCCAAATGGCTAAACCATCAAAGCAGCATTGTCCTAGGAAACATTCAAATTATGTGTTGTGTAAAATGTTATCAAGTTCTGGGTAATAGCTATCTTGCTCATTAGAAAAAGAGAGATTTGCACATATATTTTCACAACTACAGGGTTTTCTAACAAATTAAGAACTTTAGAAGTTTTGTTATGTGTTAAATGCATTTGGACAAAGCAAATTAAGTGACCAGATCATCTGCTTTGTGCGTTAGTTGAGGGATAAATATGGCCAGCAGAAACTTGGGGAAACCGGGAGAATCGCCAGGAGAAATTCCCCTGCTCTACTTCAAATAAAGTCATGAGCACTTTTAAGTAGAGGGGTCAGACTTGGTTTAACATCTTATCTGAAATACTGCATCTCCAACAATGCTCAGTCCTGCACTGAGCTATCAACAATTTAGATCTACACCACCTTTAAAGTAATGAAATATCCCAAGACATTTCACAGAAGCATTGCCACCAGTGGTGGAGTGAGAGGCTTATTAGCGCAGGTATCTTGGCGGGTTGAGGGGCTGGAGATATGGAAAGGCAAGGCCATGAAGCGATTTGGAAACAAGATTCTCCGGAATGCCTCACATGCCTCTCCATTCCTTTCACAATAAAACTAAGAGTTAATATTTGCATAGCTAAAATCTCTTACAATTACTGCCCTACTGTTTTTGCACTTCTCAGGGATTTGCCTAGATATTTGTTCTTCTACCTCACTTTATCTTTTTGAGAATCTATGGTCCACTGTGGTGTGGCTGCCTCTTTTTGTTCCTTACTTCAATCTACATGGCCTAATTTGATGATTCTTCTAACATATCATCCCTCCTCACAGCTATAATGGTTTCCCCCTCCTTTTTTATTCCCCACTCAATCTCATTTGAAAAACCTGTAACCATGAATGTTGCACTGTTATTACTGTCCTTCTCCAAGTCGTGTTTCTGTAATAGCTATGATCTAATGCTACCCCATGTTTCTATCTGCACCCTCAGCTTGTCTGATTTATTTGCTATATTCTTTGCACTGATGTATATACCCTTAAGCACTGTCAAATTCTTTGATTTTTCTTTTCCTATTTTTGTTTCCTCTGCCTTCTAGACTCATTCACTAACCTTTTGCCTTCCATTTCTATTTCTGATTTGTCCCATCTGAATTCACCCTCAGGTTCCCATCCCTCTGCCAAACAAATTTAAACCTGCCCAAATGCACTGCCAAACCTTCCCACCAAGGATATTTGTCCCAGCCTTGCTTTGAGATGCAAACCGTCCGGCTTGTGTAGATCCTACCTCCCCCCAGAACCGGTCCCAATGCCTCAGGAATCTAAAACCCTCTTTCCTGCATCATCATCCAGCCACACATGCAACTGTTTTAACTCCTATTTCCATGCTCATTAACACCTGGTACTGGCAGTAATTTGGAGATGATTCCTTTTGAAATCCTGCTTGCTAATTCCCCACCTAACTTCCTCAATGTGTACTGCAGGACTACATCCCTCTTTGCACTTGTGTCGTTGGTACCAATATGGAGTACAACTGCTGCCTGTTCACCCTCCCCTCTCAGGGTGCTCTGCAGCTGCTCAGTGACATCTTCGACTCTGGCACCAGAGAGGCAACAGACCATTCTGGATTCACGTCGGCAGGCAAAAAAAACCTACCTATTCTCCTGACTATTGAATCACCTAACACTATTGCTCTTCCAGTCTTCCTTGTACTGCCCCAGTACAAGTGAGCTACCTGTGGTACCACGGGCTGAGTTCTGGCTACACACCCCAAATGAACCATCATAAAGATAGGGAGGAAAGTAAGTTGCGAAGAGGACATAAGGAAAAAAGACATAAGTGAGTGGGCAAAAAATTGGCAGACTGAGTATAATGTGGGAAAATGTGAATGTGTCCACTTTGGTGGGACGAATAGAAACGCAACATATTATTTTCAATGGGAGTGCGGAACTCTCGAGGTACTGAGAGATCTGGGTGTCCTGGTAAGCTAATCACAAAGAGTTAGTATGCATGTCCGGTAAGTGATTAGGAAGGCAAATGGAATTATGTCATTTATTGCAAGGGGAATGGAATACAAGTGTCCAAAGATGTGTGGATTCGGTGGATTAGCCATGCTAAATTGCCCCTTAGTGTTCAAAGATGTGCAGGTTAGGTGGGGTTAACGGGATAGGGCGGGGGAATGAGCCTAGGTAGGGTGTTCCTTCAGAGGGTTGGTGCAGACTCATTGGGTCAAGTGGCCTTCTTCTGCACTGTAGAGATTCTACAGATAAAAGTAGAGATGTTTTTGCTGCAGTCGCACAGGGCATTGGTAAGACCACATCTGAAGTAGTGTGTACTGTTCTAATCCTTATTTAAGAAAGGATATAAATGCGTTAGAAGCAGTTCAGAGAGGTTTCACTCGACTGATACCTGGGATGGTGATGGTTATCTTATGAATGGGACTGGTTGGATCTCTGCCCATTGGAGTTTAGAAGAATGAGAGGCGATCTTATTGAAATATATAAGATCCCGAGGGGATTTGATAGGGTGGATGCTGAAAAGATGTTTCCCCTTGTGGGGGAGACTAGAACTAAGAACACGGTTTAAAATTAAGTGGTCTCCCACTTAAGACAGAGATGAAAATAATTGTTTTCTCTCAGTGTGTCATGAGTCTCTGGAACTCTCTTTCCCAGGGAGCGGTGAAGCAGGGTCATCGAATATTTTTAAGGCAGAGGTAAATAGATTCTTGACTAATATGGAAATCAATGGTTATCGTGGGGCAGGAGGAATGAGAAGATGAGGCCACAATTCGATAAATCATGCTCTTACTGAATGGCAGAGCAGGCTGCCATTGGCCAAATGGCCTACTCCTTGTATTTATGTTGGTACTTTTTCTCATCAGTATTGAATAGTGGTTGGAAAATGAGATGCACTCAGGGAACTCCTGCACTACCTGCCTGTTCTGTTTAAAATGTTTGGTGGCCAGCACACTCTTGAGCTGCGGGTTGACTACATTAATAAACTTGCTATCAACGTAGCTCTCAGCTGCGTCACAGTGAGGACAGCTGCTGCTCAAGCGGTGTCACTTCCTGCACATATGGTTACCCAGGACACGGCATGTGTCATGGAGTTCCCACATTTTACAGGATGTGTACTCTTGTTTCCTTTATTTGTTACAAAACGTCACACTTTTCTATGTTTTGAATTCCATTTGCCAATGGTCTACCCAATGACCAAGCCTATGCGGGTTCCTGTGGATTACGGAACTCCGTTTATTGCCATCTGCAAACTTAGACACCAGGGGCATTATATTTTCATTTATGAATGGTTTGGGAGATGGAATAAATGGCAACAGCCGTGAAACTTAATTAACAAATTATTCCTTTATGATTTTCATATAGTTCACATTTAAGGATGTATTTCTGATGTAATTTGACTGCACTAGTGAGCATTAAAGTATAACCATTTCATAAGTCCTTGACTACTGTTTTGCCAGTTGAATTTGTAGTGTTGCACAGTTTTATAATTGGTGCCTGCTGTTGTATTATCTGCTGAAGTAATTCCCTGGTGTATCAATTACTTTACTGTAGCAAGTAGTAGCCTTGTTACAGATCATTTCATTTCTGATTTGTGTAGCCATGGTTCTGACATCGACTATAGTAAAAGTTTATGGTGTTTTCCTTGTGGGATTTGAAAAAAAAACCACTAAGTGCAACGATGGCTGCATGTCTAGTTAACAGCCTTGGGTGTGGCGAGGGCAGCAGCAGCTGTTTTATGCAGAAGCTGTAGTGTGAAAGTTCTTTTGAAACATTTAGGAGACCAATTCAATTGCAACTACTTCTATGTTTTATGGTATTACCCAAAATGTCATTTTTATTGAATAAAATGCATTGATAAAAAGCCTCAGGAACCTGAAACATTCCTCATTAAAAAAGCTGAACCAGAATTAATATTTTAATTTTAAAAACTACTCAATAAAAAAAAAAAGACAAAGCTTCACACTACAATAACAAAATAACTGACAGCAGTGAAGGGCAAAAATATAGCTAACATGAAAATCTAGTGTCATGAAGATGTGCTGTTTTCCAAATAATGATTTTTAATCCACCAAGTGGAAACATGGATTGAACGTTAAAAAAACCAGACTAAAGTGATTGGAACTCACAGCTAAGACGGCTACTTAATTTTCATTACTGTACATTCCAAGCCTTCCACGATGAAGATGGCATGTTTGCAAATGTCCATTAAAAGACAATGGCCCCAGAGAAATGTGAATGAACCATATTTTCTACTCCAAAAGTATGTCTGGAACAGAGTCAACATCTGGACAACATTCAGATACTTAGCTGGGTGGAGGCAAACCATCAATCCTAATCTCTTGAACAATGGACCCTGGCTAAGAGGGGGAACTCTAAGACCCAAATTAATCTGTAGTTTAAAACCACCTTGACGTTGAAAGTTGTAAAACCCCTGGATTGGGTGAAGCCAGCCAAGTCACAATAAATACTACAGACTGTGAATTCCTTTGAACCTTTATGGACTCTAATTTGGTCAACCTATCCTTCCCCACTCTGTAATCTGTATTTGTCAACTTTGAATTTGTGCGAATGTGCCTGAAAGACAGTGCATATTTTATTATTTTACTTAGATTTATATGATGTAAGTATAACAAAAGTTAACCTTGGTGTTAAATTCAAGGAAACCTGCCCTACTGGTTCTTTTATGATGATGTGGAGATGCCGCTGTTGGACTTGGGTGAGCACAGTAAGAAGTCTTACAACACCAGGTTAAAATCCAACAGGTTTGTTTTTGAATCACTAGCTTTCGGAGCACTGCTCCTTCCTCAGGTGAATGAAGAGGTGGGTTCCAGAAAAATATTTATCGACAAAGTCAAAGATGGAATACGATACTTTGAAAGCGAGTCTTTGCAGGTAATTAAGTCTACAGGTCCAGACGGAGCAACTGGAGAGACGGATAATTACAGGTTAAAGAGGTGTGAATTGTCTCAAGCCAGGACAGTTGGTAGGATTTTGCAAGCCCAGGCCAGATGGCGGGGGGGGGGTGTATGTAATGCACTGTCGCACGTCCGTTCATCGTGCGACAAGCGCCAGGCAGGAATGTTCCCTTCCAGTCGGAGAACACTTCAGCAGTCAAGGCCTCTGATCTTTGGGTAAGCGTTTCTCCAAGGCGGCCTTCAGGACGCGTGACATCGCAGAATCGCCAAGGAGAAGCTAGCCAAGTTCCGCACACATGAGTATAGCCTCAACCAGGACCTTGGATTCATGTCACATAACATTCAAAAGGACTTCACTGGCTGTAAAGCATTTTGGATGTTCTTGAGGTAATGAAGGCACAGTTTTAGTGCTGCTCGTCTCTTTACAAGGACTTTTTTTATCAAACAATGTGAACTGGCATTTAGACCAATAGGTTCCTTTATTGTCATTCTACCTTTACTATGATGTCAGAAAGAAAGAAAGGTTTGTAATTATATAACGCCTTTCAGAATGTCCTAGAGCATTTTTTGGCAGTGATGTACAGATGGGCAGTAACTACTCAAAAAAGTCACCATAGTCCCAAATGATCATAGGCTGCTTTCTCCTTTAAGGAGGAGCGCTGACGTGTGGTGATTTAATCTGAGGATCACCACACCTCTGGCGAGGGACAAGATTGAGAAAGCCTTCATGAATAACTCAGCCGGTATGGGAATTGAACCTGTGCTGTTGGTCTCGCTCTGCATCACAAACCAGCTGAGGAGCCAAGTGAGCTAAACTGGCAGTAGGCACTAGTGCAACGTTGAATGCTGTAATGAATCTAATGAGGTACATAAGCACAGGATCTGGGTTGATCCTGTGTGTGCAGCAGTGTGTGAGTGCCATGCTGTCAGCGGAGCAAACTCTCGGATGAGAAATTAAACTGAGGTCTTGTTCATTTACACTCACTCAGTTTAGTAAAGTCACTTACTCAAATTATACCTACATTTCGAGCAATCCATTTCTTTCAAATCAAAATATACTTAGAATTGGTAATAATATGCAATGATGAGTTACAATTCAGTTTTGATTTTATTGAAACAAATGTTGTTGCTTGTAAGCAACCAAGTGGGACAAATTCCCTCAAGTATCTTCTTGTGCAGTTTCCTCTTAACAGAGACTTACATAATGCACACAAGAGCAAGTGTACAACTATTAAAGCACGTAATAAAATAAAATTGGTATCTCATCAAGCCACTTGCCTCTACTCTGAACAATATAACCCATTATCATTCTTCTCTCGTCTGCACATGAGTGTATGTTCCTCTCTGAACATCAGGCTTTCACTGACAGAATACAAACAGAATAGCTGCTCCTAGATTTCCGACAATGTCAAACACTTGGTGAAATAAATCAAGGCAGTGCAGTCTGACTTGCCCAAAACTTTCTCTCCCTGCTAAACAGGAGAAATTAATTTCCTCACAAGACATTTAATGATACAGCCCAGCCCGAGACAGGGGACTGTCGGGACTCACGTGTACAAGTTATAGGTCATGGTAAACTAGATCTCAGTAACAGAAAAAAAAACTTTGCTTTAGCACTTAGATTCCCACTTTGTTACAAAGTAAACCACTATGGCATTGGTGGCAAAACAATTTAACAATCATACTTGCTGGATATGCAGTGAGTGGATTTGGAATTATCGGATGCTCTGACAGATTTGTATCGCAATCCTCCAGAAACTATGTTACAGCATTCAAAAAAATCTACAATTAAGTCCATAAAGATCGACCCATGCAGGCAGGTCATGGTGTTATCTAGAATGGTAGATTGTTCAGAAACAAACATGCGCCCTAATGCAATGAGAACACTTCAGCTGCACATCAGTGCAAGATTAACTCACCCATGCAACTTTTCAATCATGTAACCTACAAACGTCTCCTACAAAATGGTGAAAAACGCTGTAAATACAGAACCATATACAGAATTGCACATGTACTATGGCACTCAGCAGCTTGAGAACACTCCAGCAACCATTAGCTACAGCCTGTGAAATTCTGTCAATATAGATGAAGTACCTTATTCTTAAATTCTCCCCCTTACTTTATTTTTCCTGGAGACTCATGCTAAACATGGCATCCCTGATGGAGGCAACCCTCTGGTATAATACCAAGGAGATCTAATTTTTAAAAATGAACCATGTGACAAAAGGCTATTTGTTGTAATTAAACAGCTAAAACCTTTCCTTCATTAATCTAATGTTCCCACAAGCAGACAATTGGCAAGTTTCTGTGAATTGAGTTAGGAAAAAAAAAGTTAGCTATGAGGGATTTATATTTGTATTAGTAAAATATTTAAGTTTCAGTTGGTTTAATTTAATGTTCCTGTGCCTGGAAGCATAAAACCTGTAGTTAGATTCATGCTAGATAAAGGTGTTTGTATGTGTGGGGGTTGGGTGAGATCCAACAGGGTTTTCATTGTGCTCAGAAAGGGCTAGTGTAAAATGCATGTGAGTGTTGCTTAGCATCTGGAGGTGCTTGTAAGGCAAAAAGCTTTTAAGTCCTTGTGCATATTTAAGACTGAGAAAGATAGATTTGTGATCAGCAAGGGAATCAAGGGTTGTGGGGAAAGAATGGGAAGTGGACGTGAGGCAGTTCGGATCAGCCATTGAATGGTGGAGCAAGCTGGAGGGGCAGAATGGCCTACTCCTGTTGCTAATTCCTATGGCCTTATGGAGTGAACATCTTTTAACTCTGCAAGAAAGACTGGACAGGACAGGAGCCATAAAGAGGCAGGCTTCCTAAAGTATAAGTTGCAGTCCAGATAACCAGGGAATTGGGACAGAAGAATGTCCCAAGGGCAGCACGGTAGCATGGTGGTTTAAATGCTTCACAGCTCCAGGGTCCCAGGTTCGATTCCCGGCTGGGTCACTGTCTGTGCGGAGTCTGCACGTCTTCCCGTGTGTGCGTGGGTTTCCTCCGGGTGTTCCGGTTTCCTCCCACAGTCCAAAGATGTGCGAGTTAGGTGGATTGGCCATGCTAAATTGCCCGTAGTGTCCTAAAAATTAAGGTTAGGGGAGGTTGTTGGGTTACGGGTATAGGGTGGATACGTGGGTTTGAGTAGGGTGATCATTGCTCGGCACAACATCGAGGGCCGAAGGGCCTGTTCTGTGCTGTACTGTTCTATGTTCTAATGTCTGGGTCTGGAGTTAAGTGAACAGAGACCAATGCATTGTTCAGAAGAATTCAAGGAAGAGTAAACAATAAGTGTTCTGAGTTAAGGAGCCAATTGTAGTAACTAGATTTAAAGTGGGACAGTAGACTTCAGAGGTAGATGAAACATTTGGTGTAATTTTAATACTGCTTGGCGTCAAGAGTTAAAGCAATTATGAGAAGTTTGCACAACAGGCAAGACCAAGAAATCCTAAGGGTTTGGTGTTGAAAGGTGGAATGAAAGCTTTGTTTCAAAGTGTCATTTGTAAAACTTGTTACAATTATATAGAATGTTGGTTAGGCCACATTTGGAATACGGTGTCCAATTCTGGCCACCACACTACCAGAAAGACAGAGCCTTTGGAATGAGTACAGAAAAGGTTTACCAGGAAGTTGCCTGGAATGGAGGGTATTAGCTATGAGGAGAGATTTTTTTAAAATGGGATTGTTCTCCCTAGAGAGATGGAGGCTGAGAGGCGACCTGATAGAAGTTTATAAAATTATTAGGGGTATAGATAGGGTGAACAGTTGGAGGCTTTTTTCCAGGGCAGAAATAACAATTACAAGGGGGCACAAGTTCAAGGTGAGGGGGGGAAGGGTTCAGTGGAGATGTGCAGGGGAAGTTTTTACAGAGGGTGGTGGTGGCCTGGAATGCACTGCCAAGTGAGGTGGTTGAGGCAGATAGGTTAGCAACCTTTAAGACTTATCTGTCTTAAGGCATGTGAACAGATGGGGTATAGAAGGATACAGGCGGTTGATCTAGATAGGACATGTGATCAGCGCAGGCTTGGAGGGCCGATGGGCCTGTTCCTGTGCTGTATTGTTCTTTGTGGACTGGAATTTGGAATGTAAACCACCAAGTGAAAGCATCATCATAAGAATATTTTAAAGCGTGTTTTTGGGAGCGGAGTTTGGACATTCTCATGCGACAATCATCTGGGGGGGGGGGGATTCTGGGGGGAAAACCATAGACACTTTGGGTTCAGAGTGCAGTATGTATTTGACCACGGTCATCTTTGTGTTTAAGAGTGACTTTTTGTGTTAATGTCCATAAGTTATAGGAGTAGAATTAGGCCATCGAGTCTGCTCCACCATTTGATCATGACTGTTATGTTCCTCATTCCCATTCACCTGCCTTCTCACCATAACCCCTGCTTCCCTTTATTAATCAAGAATACCAGATTTGTGCTTGAGATGCTGTCACGTACAGGGCTACAGACCCAGTGCTGGAAAAGCGAAATTAGATAGAATAGTTATTTCTTAGAACATAAAAACTAGGATGAGCAGGCAATTTAGCGCCTCGAGTCTGCTCCATGGTTCAATACAATCATGGCTGATCTCTTCATGGCCTCAACTCCACGATCCTGCTCTTTCTCCGTAACCCTTCAAACCCATTGCTAATTAGAAATATGTCTAACCCCTGCTTAAATTTACTCTGTCCCAGCATCCACCCCACTCTCGGACACCGAATTCCACAGATTCACAACTCTTTGGGTGAAGTAGTTTCTCCTCATCTCGGTTTGAAATTTGCTACCCCTTATTCTTGTTCTAGAATGCCCCACAAGGGGACCCATCTACTTCAATTCTACTTTATCCACACCCTTTATCATCTTGTATACCTCAATTTTATCTCCACATGTTCTTCTAGAGAGTGTATAGGTCTAACCTGCTCAATCCCTCTTCATAAGACTAACCACTCATATTTGGAGCCAATCTATTGAACCACTTCTGAGTTGCCTCCAATGCCACTACATCTATCCTCAAATAAGGGGCCCAAAACTGTGCGCAATACTCCAGATGCAGTCTCACCAGTGCCTTGTACAGTTGCAACAACATTTCCTTACCTTTATACTCTATTCCTTTAGCTATAAATACTAACATTCCATTTACTTTCTTTATTACTGCTATACCTGCATGTTAGTTTTCTGCAACTTATGCATGAGGACACCCAGATCCCTCTGCACCAGAGCACCCCGAAGTATCTCCCTATTTAGACAACAAGTTGCCTTTCCATTTTTCTGACCAAAATGGATGACCTCACACTTATCCACATTAAACTCTATATGCCACATTTTGGCCCACTCACCTAAACTCCTTATATCCAGCTCCTCATTGCAACTTACTGTCTCACCTATTTTAGCGTAATCTGTAAATTTGCCTATTGAACCTTCTTTCCCTGTATCCAAGTTGCTCATAGGGATTGTAAATAGTTGGGGCCCAAGGACCGAACCCTTTGGCACTTCACTATTTGCATCTTGCCATCCAGAAAAAGATCCATTTATCTTGACTCTCAGTCTTCTGTCCCTCACCCAGTCTTCTATCCAAGCTAATAAATTACCCTTCACCCCATGCGAAAGTGTATTATGCGGCACCTTATCAAATCCCTTTTGGAAGTCCAGATATACTACCTCTACAGGATCCCCATTAGCCACTTGGCTTGTTATATCTTTGAAGAACTCTAGCAAATTAAGTCAAACGTGATTTGCCCTTCATAAAACCATGCTGACTCTGCTGGATTACATTTTGACTTTCCAAATGTCCTGATATTACTTACTTAATAATGGACTTCAACAATTTCCCAACAAGAGACGTTAAACTAATTGGTCTGTAATTTCCTACTGAGGGCATGGTAGCTTAAGGTGCACTTCATAATCCACGTCAATCTTTAAGTCAGTGTGAATTTATTAAGATTTGGGGGGGGGGGGGGGGGGGGGGGGGGGGGGGGGGGGGGGGGGGGGGGGGGGGGGGGGAGACCGTAAAGGAGAATTCCATTATAATCTAACATTTTCACGTTTAATAAATGTTTTTTCCTTGTTGTTAAAACTAATTAGTGTCCTGTGACTCCTGATAACTTTAATAACTTGGTGACATATTATGTGATTCAGTTAACCATTTGGCTAATCTCTATGGTGACCATTTTCTCACTGACACACAAATAAAATATAATGTAATACTTAATAAAATGAACAAAGTTGGACTCTAGATAAGAAATAACTATCTAACGTTCAAATTCACAAATTACCTTTATTTTATTACTTATTTTGCAACTTAACATCCACAGAAAACATGTATACTTATTCTTTGCAGTTTCTCACCAATTTGCAATATGAAGTTAGTGAACTGACAGCAAGAATGCTCACTATGTTTTATTGAACTCTGAAACCAATTTAATGATGTTAAAAGGAAGTAACAATGAAGAGAAAAAAGCCAGATTCTAAGGATGATTTTGAAGCAACATTTTCTTTATACGTCAGTATATAATTGTTTCATAGCATACATTCACATTTTAAGTATTCATATTTTAAAATGCTCTACATTATACAACTCAGGACTGGTACAACACAGCCACAGATATACAAGTAACTCCCCACCCCAACCAATCTAATTTCATGACTGAATTATTCACGTTCTCCCCGTGTCTGCGTGGGTTTCCTCTGGGTCCTCCGGTTTCCTCACATAGTCCAAAGATGTGTGGGTTAGGTGGATTGGCCATGCTAAATTGCTTGTAGTGTCCAAAAAGGTTAAGTGGGGGTTACTGGGTTATGGGGATAGGGTAGATACGTGGGCTTCAGTCGGGTACTTTTTGTAAGGGCCGGTGCAGACTCGATGGGCTGAATGGCCTCCTTCTGCACTGTAAATTCTATGATTCTGCTCTTTGATTTTTAAAAATGTTATGTTGTAGTCTAGTTCATTAGAGGACATGCTTTAATATCGCACACAAAGTACTTTCATCGAAGGAATATGTTAAAGTGAGATCTTCTAACAGAAGGAGTCACTGCTTCAAGCATGAATTCTTAAACCTTCACCTACAACTGACTGAAGAAAGGATGCCGTCAGGTAGGGTAAAATAATTCCTTACATGTCTGTTCTTTATAAAGCAGGGCTTGATGGAAGATATCAAGTTTGAAAAGAGTAGGCAGCAAAACAAGAAGAATCATAGAAACAGGACATTAAAAACAATATTTTAGACAGGAGTGAACTGCACATCACTTAGTTTCTGTAAATCCCAACAGTCTAAGATGCAGATTAATTATGTGTACGCTAAATGTTATGGTTTTACAAGCTAGGGAGTTCAAATAAGTACCTGTAAAGCCCTCGCTGGAACCAGAAGAACTGGTGACTAAGTACGTACAAGGTTTGGTCTTTACTGAATAACAGAGCAAAGCAACACCTGAATCTTTGCTTCAGATACATTATAATTAAATTGTTTGGACGAATTCAAACCATCAAGTACAATGACTGAGGAGCATTTCAAAGAATTTGTCCTATTTTATTTGAACTCCATCTACAGTTATTTGGTATTGCAATGAAATACAAACCTTTTCAAAAATGCCAACCCCCCCCCCCCCCAAGTACAACCACAATGGCAACTGCAGTTTGAAGTCATTGGGAAATATGACCATTTGAGTACTTTGAACACAAGTAATTTTCAAAGATATTAGCAATAATAGTAACAGTAAGTACTGGAAGATCCATGTAAAGCTACAGCAGAAGTAATTAGGATTGGAATAAGGAAGCACAGCTAGCTCAGAGGGTCAGGTTATGCAAGTGCCAACAAGTTAGGGTGACAAAGCACGCACAGAAACTTACTTCTTCCCAAAATGCTAGGAGAGATGATGTAGACGAGGAAGAAACAGAGCCCTTTGTGCAACAGATATGAGAAAAATACACTTAGTGAATTCCCTTTTGCAAATTCAAAAGTCAAGTCAGGAAATCATCTCTCGCAAAGAGATTGCTGCATTTGGGTATAACCAATTTTGATAAAAAGAAGATCTTTATGTCATTTAAAAAAAGACCAAATGCTTTAAATGTTCTTGAAAGAGGTCTGGAATTAGCATATGCAATGTCACAAAGTGTCCAACTAGTTTAATTTGTATTTAAAGTTCTAAAGGACCATAGCTTGAAAAATAGAGTGTGGACTGAATGAACTAGTCACAAAAATCAGCAAGTGCACTTTTTTTCTGCCTATCTAATTAGAATTTCCTTACTGAATCCTACTGCTTTTCAGCATGTATGGCTTTTCTCTAACTGTGGCAATTTTCTGTAAAAGATTGCAAAACATATTCCATGTAGATGTGGCAAGACTGTCTACTCCATGCAAATCCATTTTTCTGTCCTATTTTCCAGAATATATTATAATATCCACCCAGCTCAGCTAGAATGTACATACCACCACAGATAAAATATTCATGGGGGTTGAATTTATTACTCTATTGTGAGCACTTACTTTAAATCCCAAGTCATGTGGAATTGGAGAGGTGTTAAAGTAGTCAAAAATGGAATCCTGAAATCTGGAAGTTTGAGACCTTTAAAAGAAAAAGCAAAAATATGAAAAATTGCTTCCTTTAAAAAAAAAGCTAGCCATACAGATTGATTTAAAAAAAGTTCACATTTGTATTTACAGTTCATAGTAAAGTTGTTACATGCTGCAGATGTGACTAACCTTTTACTGTTCTGGTTCTGCTTTCCTCTAATTCTTTCTTTAAATTCTGTATCTCTTCTACAAACTGCTGATTCTTGGTATCTGCCTCCTTCAGTTTACTAGAATAAAATTTTCATGATAGAAACAGAATGCAGAACAGCAAGGTGAATTCAATCAACATAAATGTTTTCACATATAAGCAAAGAAATTTGTCAGGATTTTAACATTCAATATTTAACACTGGTTGCCAGTTACAAAAATCAGATGGAAATCTTGCATTTATATAGTGTCTTATGAGATCCCAATACACTGCATTAGCAAAGAATTGCTGCTTTTTGGGCATTTTGTGGGCAAACGCAGCAGCCAATTTCAATGCAGCAAGAATCCACAAATTCAGGAAAATTACGATCACCGGGGAAGTGCTATTCAGCAAATTGTTGAAACTATGGCAAAAATTCCATGGGTCTGAATGGACTTCAGCCTAAGGTCTTAAAAGAAGTGGCTAATGGGCAGTTAATTACATTTCCAGAAGACATTTGATTAAAGTGCCACATCAAAGGTTATTGCAGAAAATAAAAGCTCATGGTGTAGGGGGTAACATACTGCAAGGACTGAAGATTGACTAGCGAACAGGAAACACCGGAGTTGGAATAAACAGGTTGTTTTCTAGTTGGCAGAGTGTGATAATGGGGGCCTCAACATTTTACATTTTTATAAATGACAGGGGTGAAGGGACTGAAGCTCTTGTTGATAAATTTGCTGATGACACAAAGGTAGGTAGGAAGTAAATAGTGAAGAGGACGTAAGGAGGCTACAAAGGGACATTGATAGGTTAACCCGTGAGTGGATACTGTTCTGGCATACAGATTATAATGTGGGCAAATGTGAAATTCTCCATTTTGGTGGCAGGAATAAAATGATTATCCAAATGGTGAGAGATTGCAGAGGGATATGGGTGTCCTAATGCACAAATCACAAAAGGCTGCTATGTAGATACAGTAAGTAATTAGGAAAACAAATAGAACGTTTGTGTTTATTGTGAGGGAAGTTGATTCAAAAGTAGGGAGGTTATGTTTCAGTAGTCCAGGAAATTGGTGAGTATTGTGTACAGTATTGGTCTCCTTATTTAAGGAAAGATGTAAATGTGTTGGAAGCAGTTCAGGGAAGGTTTACTAGATTAATATCAGGAATGGGCAAGTTATCTTACTAGGAAAAGTTTGACATATTAGGCTTGTATCTACTAGACTTTAAAAAAGTAAGAGGTGAGTTGATCAAAACCTTTAAGAGCCCGAGGGGTACGGACAGGATGGATGCAGAGAGGAGGTTTCTGCTTGTCAGAAAATCGAGAACTAGGGGGTCACTGTTTAAATATTAGGGGTTGCTCATTTAAGACAGAAATTAAGAGAAATTCTTTCTCGGGGGTTCATGTGTTTGGCAAAGTCTTCCTCAAAAGGGCCGTGAAGCAGAGTTTTTCGATATTTTTAAGGCAGAGCTATATAGAGTTCTGATTAAGGAGGAGGTGAATGATTATCGCAATAGGCAGAAACATGGGGTTAGGTTACAATCAGATTAGCACAATCTACTTGAATAGTGGCGCAAGCTCGAGGGGCTGAGTTGCCTACTCATGTTCCTAACTTGCATGTTCGTATGACATTGGAACATAAACCAGTTAATTTGTCAATGGTTGTGCTGGTACATTTGAAGGATGGCACCTCTGCCAATGCTATATTACCTCAGGAGTGCAGTGTCATAAAGCTCCAGTCTCTCAAATCTAATGAATTTAATTTGTGTCTCATGGCTGTTTGCTTTCCAATTGGTCAAATTTAGTCAATCATGGAATTTACAGTGCAGGAGGCCATTCGGCCATCGAGTCCGCACCAGCCATGGGAAAGAGCACTGTACCTAATGTAGCTACCTGGGGTGGCCATGTCCCAATTCCAAAATGGATACTCGCAAAGAGTGCAGGAAAAAATGGACAGCACGAGAAAAACAAGCAGGTGCAAGGTTTCCTGTGGATTGGGACTTGCAGAACCCAGACAGAACTGAAACTACAAGCCATTAGCATAGTAATGAGCTATCTCCGGGGACAAAAAGAAACATTGAAACAATCGGTACCAGGACAGACTCCCCAGCACCAGTGGAGGCTAAAACAAAGGCAGGCCAATGGCCACCTAGAGCCCGCCCAACGATTGGGGAACGACCCCGTTATTGGAGAGAATCGATACAAACGATTGGGACATGGTCCAATTAATTGGGACCAAGTCCAGGGTCCACCCAGAAGGGCGCGAAACCCTGGGGGCTATAAAACAGAGTTCCCACAGTCAGTTCGCTCTCCTACTCCTCTTTGTCACCTTTGCCTTGGCCTTTGGCTCTCAGCGACGAGAGGCCCGCCAAGCACCAGCCAAGTAAGTCTAAGGTCAACGAACGCTACCAGATAGACGCTCCTAGCTACTATTCTATACCAGTTTGAAGCCAACAGTATCAGAACCAGACAACGGCCATTGTTCCTCTGATTGAGTGGGCACTCGAAGCTAAGTATAGGCTTTTAGTAGTAGTTGTAGTTTAGTGAGTAGAGTTTGTGCATGAGTAATAATTGACTGTGTGTGTAAATAAATGTGCATTGATTTCAAACTTACTAACTGGTGTATCGAGTCATTGATCAGTATTCGGTTTTGAACCTTGTGGTGGTATCAGAAAGATACCTGGCGACTCTTGAGCAAAGGTAATTAAAACAGAGCAAATTAAGGGAAAGCATAACGAGCAACACTAAGCCCACACCTCCGCCCTGTCCCCGTAACCCAGTAACCCCACCTAACCTTTTTGGACACACAGGGCAATTTAGCATGACCAATCAATCTAACCTGCACATCTTTGGACTGTGGGAGGAAACCGGAGCACCCGGAGGAAACCCATGCAGACACAGGGAGAACGTACAGACTCCGCACAGACAGTGACCCAAGCCGGGAATTGAACCTGGGACCCTGGAGCTCTGAAGCAACCATGCTAACTACTGTGCTACCATGCCACCCAACTTTAATTAGCTGGGTAAAATTTCTGGGTTTGGTCTGGAAACAGTTATGCCTTTGGTATTCTTAAAAAATATATAGAATGAATTTTTTAAAATGGGAGTAGGCCAAACAGTCCCTCTAGCCTGCACCAACAATTAATTAGATATGGCTGATGATCTTACTCAATTCCACTTTCTCATCCTGTCTGCACAGCCCCAAGTTCCCAACTGTACAAAAGTCTTGAATATACTCCATGATCTAGTCACCACAGCCTCTTATGTCTGATTCACAAACCTCTGAGTGAAGACATTGCTCCTCCCAATGATCTTAAATAGTTGATCCCTTTTGAGGCTATGTCCCCTAGTTCTAGGCTCTCCAGCAAAGGCAAGCAGTCTATTAGCATCTAACCTATCCAAACCCTCTTGGGATATGTGCAACTATGCTGTTAAGACTGCTGTGTGTCACTTACAGAAAGGAAAGGAAAGTTAGAGTGTGCATAGAGCAGATATTCACCACAAACATATCAGAGATGTGAAATTACAGTTACAAACAGAGACAATGGGTGGAATTTTCCCAATTCCGTCCCTCAAGGGCGGCAAGCTCCAACTGTAAACTGGTGGGTAGCTCTACAGCTGCATAGCTGAGTTTTTCAAGCAGATTTTCAGGCTCTCTGGGGGAAACAAAAGTGGGTGGGGTTTATACTGCCAGTCTGGCTAGGCCGAGCCGGGACCAGACATTGGGACGCCAACTTTAAAGGGCGCCCTGATTAGTATAGAAAGCAAACCCCACAGACATGGAGGATCCCCATCACAAGCATTACTGCTTCCTCCCCACCTCAACATCACCACACGCAGGCATCGGAGGAGCTCTTCCCATGCTGCTGCCACCCCCCCCCCCCACACTGCAGACATGGGGCAACCCACATTTTCTCCCCCCCATCTTGCAGATATCAGGGCAACCCCCTTTCTTCTCTTACCTTGGTGCCCCAGCGGAATCCCTCAACTGTTTCCTGTCGTCACATACCTGTTGTAAACCTCACTGACTTGTTGGGGGGGGGGGGGGGGGGGGGGGGGGGGGGGGGGGTACAGGAACATGGGGAGGGGAGGCTTTTGGAACAAAGGAAAATATTCTGAAATGCAACATCACTGCCAAGGGGGCAGGGCTAATTACAAAACAAGGTCCCATCAGCGAGAATTTTGTTTCCAACTCTCCTGAGATTTTGCGCATGTATCTCCGTTCTCGCCAACAGCGAATGCTCACACACATTTGCCACTAATATCTCAGTCACAATGTTTTCAGGTGCCAGTCCTGGTGAGGTGACATTTTAGCCCACTGCACTTGTGCCATTCCAATTCCAAATTGTAACTGTGAATCTCAAAGTATCCCCACCAACTTGCAATTCCTCCATTTGGAATGCTTAACCACAAAAACTGCAACTGTCTGTGCCGCAATGTTTTCAACATCTCAATGTAAAGAAATTTATCCCAACCTTTCTCTTCAATCTCAGGTGACAGTCTCCAATTGAAAATCTCGATTTACTAACTCCTCAGAAGAGTAAATTGCCTTTCCCCATTCACCCAATCAAATAGTCTATAATCTTAAATATATCTACTAAATTCCGCTTAACCTCTGCTCGAGTGGAAATAATCTCAGTACCGCAAACTTATTTTCAAAACAGCAATTTCTCATCCCTGGTATCAGTTGGACAAGCCTGCTATATGTTCTTTGACTAATTTCCTTTCTTTAGTGGGCAGACAGCACTCTTAATTAACCATGACCATGTAGAATTAGAGGGTTTGACAGGGTAGATGCCTGTTTCCCTTGGCAGGAAAGTATAGAAATAAGAGACATAGGATAAAAGATACACTGTCTAGAACGGATTAGAGAAGCAATTGCTTCAAAGAGTTGTGAATCACTGGAATTGTCTACCCCAGAGGGCCATAAAAGCTCAGTCCTTGAGCAAATTCAAGATGGAGATCAATAGATTTTTGTATGATAAGAGGAATGAGGGGTATGCAAATAGGATGGGAAGGGTGTGGCTGAGGTAAATCATCAGCCATGATTTTACTGAATGGTGGCGGACGCTGAAGGGGACTGCTTGGCCTATTCCTGCTTCTATTTTAAAATAAAGTTTCATATATCCCCATCAAATTAGCAGAAACATAATTATTTCAAGCCAAAAATGAGAAATTTAACTAAGTTGATTATTTAAAAGTTACTATGAAAGTTTAGGGTGAAAAACTTTTAAGCATGTGAAAATTCAAGTTGAAAACGCAACAGTTACAGGGAAGCGTGCAGAACTTTGGAGCTGTGTTTATTAATTCTTCAGATTTATGGAGACTAGAATAGTGAATGGTTAAAAATGGTTTCTGTTGAGGCCTGGTCAATTCTGTGAGCAAAGCCATGGGAAATGAACAGCGGTGCTCTTGAACAGACGCACCAAAATCTAGCATCAGGTCTAGTTTGATAATGAAAGTCATACCTCTCAAATGCCATGTTAGTGGCTTTCACTCTACTTAGCTCTTCCTGTACCAATTGCTTAGCACGTATTTCTGCTTCAAGAGCTGACTGTAGCTCTAACCTAGCCGACATATCCAACTTTGCGCTGCGTCTCACTTTCCACAGTGGATCCTACAAGAGTATAACAAAGGAAGTTAACATATCAGTTTGTCTGGAAAATATTAACAACTCGGTGGAGTTGAGTCCGGAAAGTATGAGGGAGCTGAAGTAACTTTTCTTCGAAACATCCTATGTTGATAATGATCTATACTGATAGTAATTAAAGATACTAATTTGGCTTTTCATATTATTAGGTCCAGTAAATTCTAAACTTTAATGGGGGCATTATCACTATTCCCTTCTTAAATACAGTAATAGCAGTTGTATATAACAATATATACTATGCTTTCATTACAAACACGCAAATATATATATATATATATATATATATTTTTAAAATTTAGAGTACCCCAATTAATTTTTTCCAATTAAGGGGCAATTTAACATGGCCAATCCACCTAGTCTGCACACCTTTGGGTTGAGGGGGCGAAACCCATGTAAACACGGGGAGAATGTGCAAACTCCATACGGACAGTGACCCACCGGGATCGAACCTGGGACCTCGTCGCCGTGAGGCAGCAGGACTAGCCCACTGTGCTGCCCTATCAAACACGAAAATATATTATAAATGAATCCTGCAGGGCCATTGACTGTAAGGCTCTCCAACAGTTAAATGTCAATGCACTTTCATATTTTGCTGAATTACGTTGTTATTCTAACACACAAACAAAATCAAAGCACATTGCCCACAGGTTGGAGATGACCGATAACTAAAATAAAACACCACCTTCTCCAGAAATATCTTATGCTGTCATGTATTTGTATCATTATTCAGGATTAAAGATTTAACAGGTAACTTTAACAATTACAGCCCAAAGCAATACATTGATATTGGAAAAATACTGGCTTCATGATTAAGTGCATCCATACATTAATTACAGGTAAAACTTTCCGAGAAAACTAACTTCATTGTGAGATTATTCACCTATAAATGATGCTGTGGCTTAGATTGTAAATGAATATTTCTAATGTAGATTACATCCATTCATTTATTCCAAAACTAACATTCTTTCTTCAACAAAAACAAAGAAAAAGATTATGTTTAGGATTCAGTTAAACCAGAGTAAATGATTATTACAATCATACCAGTGTTCTTGAACCAAGACTAGAATTGCGCAGTGATTCTAGTTCTTCTGTCATCTTGGATGCCAAAGCCTGTAAGTATCCTCTTGCATCCTTCTCATCACTTACCCTAACAAAAAAAAGTTTCCTTGTTATATAATGATTTAACTGCACAAAGAATACAAGGTAACCTACAAATACTAGAGGAAACGCAGTCACATAAATGACCACAACAGTGGCTATGAAACAGTTTTATATTCAAAGGAATACCAATACATACCACTGTATAATCTCTGCAATTTGAGCTTCCCAGTGAGCCACTGATTCTTTTCTGGCTGCAAGGTCTTGCAATTCATCTTCAAGTCGTCTTTTCTGTGTCGTAAGCTTGTCCACAAATGTACACATCTGAAAATCAAAAAGTGTAACTTTTAAGTTGGGAATACACAACTATTTTCCAAGCGAATAGTTTGCAAAAACTCCATGTGCACAAATAGAATTTTATCATAAAAATTAATTGAACCAACCATTATCTGATTCCAGTAAAAACTCAAATCATCATAAAAACTAAATTAGATTAAATGCTTTATATTCGGCAAGCCCATGCGAGTTGGTAACGAGTTAGACTATATTTTTTTGAAAATATATAAATGTCTCATCCTGTCATTTTCTGAACTCCATGCATGTACACTTCCCAGCAGATATTACTAACAACAATCAGGAGGGAGAACCGAGACTGATTTTCTTATTGCGCATCTAGAATCATCGAGATCAAATGTAGTGCCCAATACAGTACAGATGAAAGATAATCGACCTGAAATGTTGGGTAGAATTTAGTTCTTGCGATGGGGTTCCCCCCACACTAGCTGAGGAATCACTACAAGACCGGTGTCACTTCTGTCTGGGAGGGTCAATGCTATTTTGTAATTAACTGGCCAGCGTCAGGCATCACGCTGGGTTAAATCCCCAGCAAGGTGGAAACCCTGACCCCAAGAGCTGCTGGCCAGCAGATGCTGGCATCTCTCCTTTTGCAGCAGTGCCAGTGGAAGCAGTGACTGCTGCGGGCAATGCTCTGAGGTTTCCATCAGAGGTCACTACTGGCTCCCTGGAGACAGGTGAATGGTTCAGGAAGGGAGCGGGAGCGTGTCACCGGCAAAAGAGGTGGGGGTGATAGGTTGACTTTCAGTGGCTCCTCGTCTCTCCCTAGATGCAGGGTCCTTTGATCAGAGACCCATCATAACACTTAGTCTCCATTAAATCCCAGTGGGTTCAACGTTGATTGGCTTTAAATGATTCATTGATGAGCTTAACTGGCAACAATTTTGTTCTTATTATGCTTAAAAAGTAGTTGCCAAAAGTAGAGCTTAAAAATGTAGCGTTTTGTTTAAAACCCTTCGGAAAAATGTTCAGCTAAATATTTAACATAATAGTCCAGCACCAAGCGATGGGACAAGACTGCAGGTGCATGATAATAGAAATGTCAGTTATTCCAGATAACTTGTATCCAGTACACATTGTATACACTGTAAACACAACAATATTTATTTCATCTGTGATATTGAAATTCTACAACTGAATAAAAAGTTAATTGATCTTAATTGGATTAGATATTGGGCTGGATTCTACGGTCCCCCAGCCACACGCGTTTCTCGGCGGCGAGCTGTTCACTGGCGGCAGGATTCCCTCTACCCACCGTTTGGGAATTCCCATTAAAGCCATCCCACTTTGCCAGGAAAACCACGGGCGGGGATGTGCTGACAATGGGAACAGAGAATCCCAATGGTCGGAGAATTCCTGCCCATATCTTTTGACTAATTCCTTAATATGAGCCCCATCTTCGAGCTGCCATAATTCTTCTTCAAAGTTGTAGTTACGAATCCAGATGACATCAACTGACTCTGCCAGTCAATAAAAATGGGTCAGCCGCAATGTGCAGAAACCTATCATGTTACTGATACTTTTTTGATATTTCATTTATTTCATAATAAAAAATGACACTATTACAACCCAAAAGAATTCCAATACAAATCTGGTCTTACAAATGTTTGCATCCATCATACTTTACATTAAAAATGAATGCATGGGTAATTGCATAGATGTTTGCTATGAACAATTCCCTGAATAGAACCTAAAAAACAGCATAAGTCTTGGATACAGGATGATAATATTACTGAAATAAATATCAAGTGAAGAGACTTACTCGATCGTTTTCAACTGAAAATTTCTTGTTCTCCTCAATGAGCATGTTTCGCTCACATTCATACTTCTTTTTCAGTTCACCCAGAGTTTCCTCCATCTCATTGTGCCTGTACATAAGAAAATAGATATATTCAACATGCTTTTCAAATTGCGTTACAAATTGGCAATTGATTTGTTCAGTTATACATAATGTGGGTCTTTTTCTGATGCAGCATCAGTGACAGTCTATATAGATAATGGTCTGCAAAAGGCAGCGAGTGCAGAAATCTAAACCTAGGGCGAAATAGGCAAGGTTCTTACCTATCAGAACTATATCGAAGGCTCAGGCAGAAAATAGATGAATCATTCACAGCTTCACTACTTATTTTATAGTATCGTTATTGCATATGTTAAGCAGAATGGAAAAAGAGGCTTATGGTTCAAAACACATAACAATTTAATAGCGGCAGTGTAGCTTTTTATAATCCTAAAATCATTGCTCTTAATACTTGGCAGGAATATCAAGTAATTGAATTTCTCAAAAAAAAATCATGTTCACAGACAGATTAGGAATGAAATACATCTGAAGGCTCGATAGTAAATTTAACCTAAAACATTTGCAGACTCAATATCTAGTATATCTTATTACACTAAATTAGTTTTTGTTCAATGGATTTTTGAATATTATCAAACTAAGAATGTTTTACTGGAAATTAAGAGTCAACTGGGTTTGAACTTTGATATTAAAAGATTAAATGTTGTTAGTAATGGCTGAAAAATAGGACATAGCAGATTTCTTCACAATTACAGCTTCAAATTTTAAATGAATATTTTGTTGACTGAGTTGTCTGAAGGACTGCATAAATGTTCCATAGTTTTTGCATTAATACATAGGGCAAGAAGCAATATTTCCATTTTTTTTTAAAGATAGCTGAACATTTCATAGAATCATAGATATTACAGCGCAGGAGGCCATTTGGCCCATTGGCTCACTTGGTGGAGAGATCAATGACCAGGGAACATAGATTTAAGGTAAGAGGCACGAGTTTAAAGGGGTGTGAGGAAAAACTTTTTCACCCAGAGGGCGGTAGGAGACTGGAACCCGCTGCCTGAGGGTGGTGGAGACAGAGACCCTCATAACATTTAAGAAGTATTTAGATGTGCATTTGCCCTTGGAAAGAGCACACCACCCAAGCCCACACCTCCACCCCATGCCTGCATTCAGAAACTCCATCCAACCTTTTTGGACACTCAGGGGCAATTTAGCATTTCCAATCCACCTAACCTGCACATCTTTGGACTGTGGGAGGGAACCAGGGCACCTGGAGGAAACCCACGCCGACACTGGAAGAACGTGCAGACTCCGCACAGACAGTGACCCAAGCCGGGAATCGAACCTGGGACCCTGGAGCTGTGAAGCAACAGTACTAAACACTGTGCTATCGTGCCGCCCATATTTAAGCCTAAATTTCATACCAGTACACAATTATATTTTAGTCTTCCCTGTAGATGAGAGAAATGCATTTTACGTCGTCTACCTGGACTTAGCAAGGCTTTTGATAAGGTCCCTCACAGGAGACTGATAGCAAAGGCCCATGGGATCCACGGAAATTTGTCAAATTGGATCCAGAATCGGCTGAGTGGCAGGAAGCAGAGGGTGATGGTCGAGGGGTGTTTTTTTGACTGGAAGCCTGTGTCCAATGGGTCCCACAGAGATCAGTGTTAGGGCCCTTGCTGTTTGTAGTTTACATAAATGATCGAGACATAATTGTAGGTGGGTTGATCAGTAAGTTTGTGGTTGATACGTAAATTGGTGGGGTGGTAAATAATGAGGAGGACAGCTTTAAGAGTACAGGAGGGTAGGAGACGGGCTGGTCAGATGGCTGATCAGTGGCAAATGGAATTAAATCTGGATAAGTGTGAGGTGACGCACTTGGGCAGGACAAACATGGCAAGGGGATACATGATGAACAGCAGGACCATGGAGAGCAACGAGGATCAGAGGGACCTTGGTGTGCATGAACACTTAAGGTAGCAGAGCAGATGGATACAGTGGTTGAGAAGATATATGGTGCACTTGCCTTTATTAGCTGAGGCATAGAGTTTAAGAGCAGGGAAGTTATGCTGGAACTGTATAAAACGTTGGTTAGGCCACAGCTAGAGTATTGCGTGCAGTTCTAGAATGCAAATTATAGGAGGACTATGATAACACTTGAAAGTGTGCAGAGGAGATTTACCAGGATGTTGCCTGGGCTGGAATGTTTCAGCCATGAAGAGAGATTGGATAATAATAATAATCGCTTATTGTCACAAGTAGGCTTCAATGAAGTTACTGTGAAAAGCCCCTAGTCGCCATATTCCGGCACCTATTCAGGCAGGCCGGTACGGGAATTGAACCCGTGCTGCTGGCCTTGTTCTGCAGTACAAGTGAACTGTTTAGCCCACTGTGCTAAACCAGCCCTAATAGATAGACTGGGGTTGTTCTTCTTGGAGCAGAGGAGACTGAGGGGGACATGATTGAGATTACAAAATTATGAGAGTCATAGATAGAGCGGACAGGAATAAAACCTTCCTCTTGGTGGAGAGATCAATGACCAGGGAACATAGATTTAAGGTAAGAGGCATGAGTTTAAAGGGGTGTGAGCAAAAACTTTTTCACCCAGAGGTCGGTAGGAGTCTGGAACCCGCTGCCTGAGAGGGTGGTGGAGACGGAGACCCTCATAACATTTAAGAAGTATTTAGATGTGCATTTGCAATGCCAAGGCACACATAGCTACGGGTCAAGTGCTAGTAAATGAAATTAGAATAGTTAAGTGGTTATTTTTGACAAGCACAGATGCGATGGGCCCTAGGGCCGTTTTTGGGCTGCAGACCTCAATGACTCCTTTAGAGCTACAGAATGTACTTGGTATGCAACAAAAATATTGAAAATATATAAATGAACATAAATAACAGAGCAACATGCCTGCATTAAACAAATACAGGAGAATATTCTGGTGAAAAGCAGAGTTGTACATGTCTAACTGCGTGGAAGCAACTATCAGACAAAGTCAAATAATGTCATGATTAACAACAAAACTCTTTAACTGTTTATTAAAATAAGGTCATGCCTTGAGATCAGTTATTTTCGCCTCCTTCCTGAGGGGCTGGTTTAGCTGGCTTGTAATGCAGAACAAGGCAGCAGCGTGGGTACCGGCCTCCCTGAACAGGCGCCAGAAGGTGGCGACGAGGGGTGTTTCACAGTAACTTCATTAAAGCCTACTTGTGACAATAAGTGATTATATTATATTATCTCTCAAATTGTGCCGATGTCCTACTGCTCTCCCTTCCTTGCTGTGGAAAAGCACCTGACCAGTGTTCTTGCCCATAACGACGCAAGAGATTGGGAATATACTGTGTGGATTCAAATGAGCCACCATTTCATGATGCAGCAGTTTGTGGTTCTACTAAGATCAGTCTTATCGAGGTTGTTTTCTAAGTGAGCTTTTCCCCTATTCTCCAGAAGATTATTTTTCAAGCTTCACACATTGTTTTGCATTGGTGTACTTATATTTAAAGCAACCAATAATTAAAGTAGAGTTCTTAGAATTAACAATGTTAAATGCCTTTCTTTGGCTATTTACCGGTCTCTCTTGGCTTTCTCCAATTTGTCCTTTAATATCATGACGTCTTTTTGGAGAGCTAAATGTTGGCCATCTGAATCATGGAGCTCCTTTTTAAGATTCTTAATTTCTGTGCTGTGAGCAGCTTCACACCTCACCAGTTCCTCCTCATAGAAAACCAGTTTCTTCTCTAGTTCTGCTTTCACCTTGGAGAGTTCTTGTTGGTGCTGCAAGCTGGACCCAGCCGCCCGACCTCCTTGCTTCAGCTAAGCAGTGGGGAGAAAACAGTTGAAACTACTTTCATGTACAAAAGTATTTTTACCTGATGCATCATCTCTAACAGGCCTCCTCTGGCCAAATATTATACTCAATAGAGTGTCTCTCAATTTTTTGCTGTTGTTTGGATGTTAGCCTATTAGTTTGGATAAGGAAACTGAGTGAGAGAGGACAAATTGTCTTTAATTTTGGATAATTTTCATAATTATCTTCCTCCAATTCATATATATTTTTGCTTCAAGTAAAAACATAGGGCACAATTCACTCAAAAAATGACTAAATGTCATTCTGGGTGGGTTTGGCGGGGCATTTCCTGCCGGCTTTTTGGGTGAGATCCAGACTGGTATTCACCCACGCTTATTTTTGGAGCTTGGGGAGTTTCTCACCAGTCAATCCACACTGGGAAATTTTTTTCAGTGGTACGGAACTAAACTCGGCTCCTTGGAAATCAGGGTGCTATTTTTAAAGGGTGCCCCGATCTCAAAGTGAGCTTGAGGGCCCCCCCACACCCACACACCCCCCACCCATGGAAAATACGACTCCCTGCACACTCAGGAAACCCGCCCCATCAATAAAAGCTAGCATGTGCCCCCACCACCCGGGTATGAGGGTGACTGCCCATACCCATCCTTCCTTGTGGGCATCGCCCCCCCTCCCCATACCCCCCAAGCAAGCATACCCCACTATGCGGGTTACTGAAGCTCCCCCGACGTTTCCAGATTCCCTCAACTTTCATGACACCCCTTCATACCTTCACACCCCTCCACACTTTCATGTGCATGGTCCACCTCTTGGCACTATCATCCTGGCACTGCTCCTGATATCCTAACATTGCCAGGGTGCCAGGTTGGCACTGTCCTGCCCTGTCCTCAACCACCTGGGGGCTCCGATGGTCTCGGAGCACGGAGCGGCCATCGTGCCTGGTCTCTGCTGTGGAGACCAATAATTGGTGCCTGGGTGTGGCCTCGCCGGTGCGGCCAGTTACTCTCGGGAGCTGGGAGAATGCAAACCGAAACCGGCCAAGCATATTTAGATGAGCTTAAATATATTCTGACCTTTAATGATTCCACTTCACTTTCCAGTTGTTTGGAATAAGTTTCACTGTGTTCTCGAAGCTTCCGCTCCTTTGATGCTTCAGCAATCGAGTCTTCCAACTGGGCTTCCAGCTAGGGAAAAAAGAAAATACACATTGCAAACCTGTGTATAAACTCTAGTTTATATTTCCCACCATAAAATTGATGCAGAAACCTTTTTGCAGACATTATAATGATTACTTACAACAGTGTTTCAGAAACAGCAGCTAAATAATTTTTTTAACAACCTTGGATTGAACAAATAATTAAGAAACATTGGGTGGCACTGTTTATTCCTCAAATTATCTTTTGCAGCTTTCGGAGATTATGTGATGCTTTGGAGTTGTAAAAAATCTGAAGTACAAATAAGTTTAAATGCTCAAATTATTTAAAATGTTGGCAACAATGAAGTGGATAGCATTATGCTGCATTTTGCAATAAGACTTAATCACTATAGTTCTATCCCTCGGTAACATTATTCACATTTTAAACGCGTAACATTAATTTGCTATTTACCAAGTGACAATATTGCACTAGTGTCTTAATAAATTAAGTTAAATAAAGCTCGCTACAAATGATATTAAGAGTTAAAATTAAGACAAGAAAAAAAATCATCTTCAAAAAGTGGTGTTTATTCCGATCCCAGACCAGACTCCAACAGTGGCTAAAGACACTGGACCAAAACCTCAACATTTTATTTTAATTTTGTAAGACTATGAGGAAAAGATACTTGCTCCTGGAATGATTGCACGAAGAAATAGAGACATGGTATATTAAAACAAACTTTATTACAAGGGCAGCATGGTGGCGCAATGGTTAGCACTGCTGCCTCACGGCGCTGAGGATGTGGGTTTGATCCCGGGTCACTGTCCATGTGGAGTTTGCACATTCTCCCCGTGTCTGCGTGGATCTCACCCCCCCCCCCCCCCCCCCCCCCCCCAACCCAAAAAGGCGTGCAGGGTAGGTGGATTGACCACAATAAATAGCCCCTTAATTGGAAAAAAAAAAGAATTGGGTACTCTAAATCTAAAAAACAAACTTTATTACCAAGAGTATTAAAATCTTTGATGTCACACCTGAAAATAGTTTACAATTACCTCATAAACAATACTATTCAACACAGTGAATGCAATACCCTTACTTGTTGTCTTTATTCCCACTTTAACAAGAAAATAGACTCAGCTCTCAATCCACCCTAAATACCAATGGCACAAAATAATACTTGCTTTACAGAATTATTCTGTGAGAAAAGAGATCTCTTGATGCGACAGATCAGACTCCTGTCTGATCCCCTGCAGAAATTGTGGCTGAATGTCTTCAAAAGTTGTTTCAACTGGCTTGTTTCAGCTTTCCCTTGTCCTCAGACAGGTCTGCACTGCTTTAAATACAGTTAATCTCTTTTAACTAACCTAAAGTGAGAACAAACTGCTTTACTTGGTCTCAGCTTCAGCCAGATTAGAATTCAACTGAAAAATGCTTTGTCAAAAATGCCCGATGCCTTAACTCCACCCAGCAATATCATCTCACCAAACTGAAAACAAATTAACGCCCCAGGGAATCCCCTTAATCAAAACAAAATTGCATTAGCCCAAACTTTTACGGCGGCACCTCAGGCTCCTAAAAGCTTTGCTGCCTTTCAAACCACGATGAAAACATGACTTCAGCAGCCAAACACACTCTAACCCAGGCTTTTAACCCTTACTTCATCAAATACTTATAATCCAATATAGCTGGTGTTCCTACATTCATTATAGCGTGACTCAGATTTCTAGAAAATTAAGAGAAGTATAATATTTTAACAAACTCTGATCAAGACAAAAAAGAGCATAAGAACACAAGATATAGGAGCAGGAGTAGGCCATAAAGCGGAACTCGTCTGCTCTGCCATTCAATATGACCATGGCTGACCTTGGGCTTTAATGCCATTTTCCTGGCCGCTCCCGATATCCCCACTCCGAAGCCAAAAAATCTCTTTCCCAACCTTAAATGTTTTCAACGATGGAACACCCACAATCTTCTTGGGTAGAGAATTCAAAGATTCACAAACCTTTGAGTGAAACAATTTTTCCTCATCAGAGTCAGAAATGATTGGGCGCTCTCCCTGAAACTATGCCCATGTATTAGACACCCTGACCAGCGGAGTCAATCACTTCCCGTCTCCCTATCAAACCCCTCAGAATTTAGTAGTTTTCAATTAGATGGCCTCTCATTCTGCTGAACTCCAGAGATTAATATAGGCTCAATTTATTAGCCTTTCATCACAGGACAACCTACTCCCAGCCACCAATCTAATGAATCATCATATCTCCTCCCATGCAAGTACGTATCCTTTCTTAAATGTGGAGACCAAAACTGCAGTGTTCCAGATGTGGTCTCACCATAACCCTGTACAACTATAGAAGGACCTCTTTATTCTTGTACTCCAAGTCCATTACAATAAAGGCCAACATGCCAATTGCCATCCTAATTTCTTGTGCACCCAAGTTGCTTGAACAAGCACACACAAGTCTCTTTGTACATCAACACTTACAAGTTTCATACCTTTTTAAAAACATTCTGCTTTTCTGTTGTTATGACCAAAGTGAATAATTTACCAGTTCCCTACATTGTACTCCATTTGCCATCTTGTTGCCCACTCACTGAACCTATCTGTATCTTTTTGCAGGCTCTCATGTCCGCCCCACAGCGCACCTTCTGCCTAGCTGGTATCCTCAGTAACTTTGATACATTGCTCTCCATCTCTTCAGCCAAGTCATTAATACAGATTGCAAATAACTAAGGCTGCAGCACCGATACCTATGGCACTCCACTATTCGCTGCCGGCCAACTTGAAAAAGTAATGTCCTGGGCCAAACCATCTTCAGCTGCTTCATCAATGACCTTCCTTCCATAAGTGGGAATGTTCGCTGATGACTGCACGATATTCAGAACCATTTGCAACTCCTCAGATACTGGAGAAGTCCATGTCAAAATGCAGCAAGGTGTGGACGATATCCAGGCTTTGGCTGAAGTGGCAAGTGCCAGGCAATGACCATCTCCAACAAGAGAGAATCTAATCATTGCTCCTTGAAATTCGGTGGCATAGGATTGCTGAATCCCCTACTATCAACATCCTGGAGGTTACCCTTAACCAGAAACTGAGCTGGGCTAGCCATTTAAATACTGTGGCTATAAGAGCAGGTCAGAGGCTGGGAATTCTGCAGTGACTAACTGACTTATTGAGTCCTCAGAGTATGTCCACCATCTACAAGGGACAAGTCAGGAGTGTGATGGAATACTCTCCAATTGCATGAGTGCAGCTCCAACAACGCTGCAAAAGCTCAACACAATCCTGGACAAAGCAGCCCGCTTGATTGGTATCCCTTCCACAAACATTGAAACCCTCCACCACTGATGAACAGTGGCAGCCATGTGTACCATCCACAAGATGCACTGGAGAAACTCACCATGGCTTCTTAGGAAGCACATTCCAAACTCACAACCACTACTATCTAGACGGTCAAGGGCAGAGATACCTGGGGACACCACCACTTGGAGAGTACTCTCCAAGTAACTCACTATCCTAACTTGGAAACATATTGCTGTTCCTTCACTGCCGCTGCATCAAAATCCTGGAATTCCTTCCCAAACAGCACTTTGGGTGAACCTACACATCTGGGAGTGCAGCGGTTCACCGCCTTCTCAAGGGTAGTTAGGGATGAGAATAAATGCTGGCCCACATCCCGTAAATGAAAAAAAAACGAAGAACCAATTTTATGATCTATGCAGTTCAAATTAATAATTAAGGTTAAATACTTTTCACTTCTTTCATCTGTAGCTCAATTTTTTTCTCTATTCACCGAAAGGTAACATTATTTTGAGTTCAGTGACTACTGCAGCAGTAGCTGCCTCTCCGATCTTTTGCCCTCCGCCAAATTCAAAACGGCAGATCCAACATAAAGTGAAAAAATGAAACCATTAAAATGACAGAACAATTTCAACTAACACCTGCATCATTGAATTATGCTTTGAGATTTACTTTCAAAAGCTCAAACGACTTTGTGCCTGGGAATTTATTAGAAAAGACTATCTTGTACATTAAGCACTTCTTTTAAAAAAAAAGTGATCAAGCTGTAGCCTATGGCAGAAAGATTTAATATTTGAATATTTAAATTTTAGTATTTAAAAGCAGTATGGTGCAGAGGTTAATAAAAGTAATATGTCTAGACAAATTAGATTTTGCCATAATACTGTTTACTTGCAAAACCCATAATTGCACGAATAAACAAAACAAAATGATCTTAGTAAATCAAACTCTTCATTACATTAGATTTCTCTCAATGTTGCTGACATACGCACTGCCTTCCCATAATAGTTAATACTTCCCACATTCCAATATACTGGAGTATATTGATCCCACTGAGTTTGGTCAGAATTTAATTGAGTTTTTGTAAACTTATGGGCCAGGATTGTACAGCCCCACCTGGCCGGCCGGGTATTGCGGTCCCGAAGTGAACAGCAATTAAATGGCCTGTCGCATTTGCGGGGTTTGGGGGGGGGGGGGGGGGGGGGGGGGGGGTGGTGGGCACACATACCATGGCGGGACCGCCAAATCCTGGCTATGGTCTTACGTTCTATTTGTAATTACTGTCTGAATTATAATTCTAGGAAGGGACAATGGTATGTTGCGAGATCCTAAAATACTGGGAGATACACATCAACTGTTGTTCTGAACATTGTAAAATGAAGCTAGAGGAATTGGAAATAATACATTTATTATTTCTTCAGAAATATATCCAACCAGCCAATGAAAACAATTTTGGTATCTAGAATCAAGACTGTTGGGTTTCAGTGATTCAAATTTTGAAAATGTTTTTTCTATAGCAACTATTTTTTAGGTAAGCTCGTTTACAATCACCTCCAATTGTGATAGTGCTTATCTGACTAGAGCCACATAAGTGGACAGTTCAAATTTTTTTTCCTGTTGCAGTACTCTGACCTGGTACATGAAGATAGAAAAGAGAAAAAGGATCTGAAGCTCAACAGCATAACACAGATACAATGAGGCTGTACAAAGCAACCAGTAGATGGAAAGGAACAGTCTGTGAGGAATTGCAGTAAGAAAGTTAGTATAAATGACTGAGAAACTGAAAGGGTCTGTTTTTCTTTCCACTTCTACTCAGTCAAACATCTCCAACACCCTGACATAATTAATTCTGCTGTGTCCAGTTCTTTGATCTGGCACCAAAACAAAGTCGATTTCTTCCAGGATGAAGAAACTTGTACTAAATGCTTTGCATGCTTGCCAAAAGCCAATGTTAAGAATTCAAATTGTGAAACACTTGAGGAAAGCTACATTTGAAACATTTTACAAGTTGGAAAACAAATCAATTTACAATGACAACTGGCAGCAGGCTCATTATTCTATCTCTTCCATTGTTTGTCCAACAACTGTGCTCCTCTTGCACTTTTTATACATTTTGCTGCTTTTTCCTAACCCAGTAACTGCTTTGTCCTTTTAGGATTTATTTATTTGAAGGAGAGATCAAGAAATAATTTCTAACAAGTGTCAAGTTAATACATAGGATTACTACTTGTTATGCAGAAATTAATATTTTTCCAAACATTTAAATTCTACGGTCTAACATAAAGTGGGATTATGAACATATACTTTTAATTTGTTAGTGACTAACCTCCTTTCTGGCTCTCTCTGCTTTCCGGATTTCTTGACGCATTGTGTCAATCTTCTGCATAGCTACTTCCAACTCCTCTTCTTTGTCACGGAGATGTCGGGACAACTTCTGTTTCTGTGAGCGCAACTCTGACATCCGTTCATTGAGTTCAGAGAACTCCTGCATTGCAATTTTCCTCTGCTGATGTGCATCCTTCAATTCCTTGGTTTGGGACTTTTGTCTTTCAAGGGTTTCAACAAGTTGCTATCAGATTTATGGGTTAGAAAGACATTACATTAGTACAAAAGATTAATTTTCAGAATTTAAGAATTTGCTACAATTTGAGCTGTATCAAACTACGGATTCCAATATGAAACTAGTACCTGCCAAACTGAATGAAGCCCAGTAACAAAACAGCATTGTGCACGCTCCAGTTCCATCGGTTGTTAATTTTTAATATTAGAAATGTATAAGCAAAAAATACTTCTTTCATATTAGTCTTACTCTAGATTATGTTTTATCCTTTTCCATAGTCAACCTAAACCTTATGATACAATGATCATTATCCATGAAACGAATCTCCTACTGGCAGCTGACCCACCTCATTCTCAAGAACTAGATCCCGAAGTGCGCTCTTTCTTGTTGGACTGGAAACATACTGCAGAAAAGTTTTTGGAAACACACTCTTTAAACTCTTGCCCTCTCTGCCCTTTACACTACCGCTATCCTTGTCTGCCTTTCACCAGTGCCCACTATCCCAGTCTCTCTTCAGTTCCCTATTATAACTAATTCTTGTACTTCTCTAATTTGCTTGTAAATTTATTCCTCTACGTCTTTTCACTAATTGGTAGCCTATACAATACGCAGAGCAATGTAATTGCACCTTCTCGCTCCTTAGCTCTAGCAAAATAGATCTGGTCCTTTATCCCTCTGGAATATCCTCTTTCCAGCATTGCAATGCTTACCTAAATCAATACCGTCACTCCTTCCGCTTTACTTCTTTCCCTGAACATCTTGCATCCAGGAATATTTAACACTCAGCCTTGCCTTTCTTTGAGCCTGATGGTAGGTTAGTTGGCCTATAGTTCCAGGCTTTCTCAATGCAAAGAGTTGTGTTGGATTACTCTTGTTTCACATTAATATCACTGTTCTCATGTAACACCCATGTTAGGCCAATGAGGTTAAGGTGCGAAGCAGGAGATCTTGGGAGGTGATTAAGGGTCTCAGACTCTTTCATATACCATACGTTTGTATAATGTCCCATCTTCCGAGAACCAAGTAATGACGTTAAGCTTCCATATATCAAAATTAGCATTAAAATTTGCATATCTGAAATGTTCTGTTTTTTTGTTAACAGGTGCTGACTAACCTGTAGCATATTTCAAACAATTTATATATTTAAGACATTTTAAGGATTTGCAGTTTCTTTTATGATGCAATAGGAATACTTTAACATTGCAGTAATGCTGTTTCATTGCCCAATTAAAAAATATATATTTTTATTAAACCTGCCATTTTATGCAAAAATGCGAACAATAGTAAACTAAAGAAAGAAAACAATAATCTAATCTACCCCCCCCCCCCCCCCCCCCCCCCCCCCCCCCCCCCGTCCTTTACTTCCTTCCAACTGCCCCCTTAGCAACTAACAGTGACCAATTCCTTGAAATACAATATAAACGGTTGCCATCTCCGGTAGAACCCCTCAATTGACCCCCTCACAGTGTATTTGAACTTTTGAGGTATAAAAACTCCATTAGGTCCCCCAGCCACTCCGAGGCACGAGGTGAAGTCGCCAGCCTTCAGCTGAATAGGACTCGCCTCCAAGCAATCAATGAAGTGAAGGCAAGGACATCTGCCCCTGCACCCGTCTGCAGCTCTGGCACATCCAGATCCCAAATATTGCTGCTAAAGGACAGGGCTCCAACTCAATGTTCAGGATAACTGATGCGGTGCTGGAAAAAAAAGACCCAAAAAACCCACAAGCTTGGGACAGGTCCAGAACACTCGTGTGAGATTAGTGGGACTCCTTGAACAGCGCTCGCACCTATCCTCAAGCCCCCACAAAGAAACTACTCATTTTGGCTTTATTAAGGTGCACCCTAACCACTACCTTGAGCGTTCCAGCACTGCAATGCTTACTTTAATCTGTACTGTCTCGCACACTGTGATGTAGCGTTCACCATGTGAAGGGCCTCACTCCACACCTCCTCCTCCAATATAGGCCCCAACTTCTCCTCCCATTTGTCCTTCACCCCTCCACTGAGAGCAGATCTTCCCCCCAAAAAATTCAGATATGTCATATGTACTAAACTCTCCCGACCCTGAACAGAAAAGGAACCTCTCTAGCAAGGACGATGGCGACGCCACCAGGAATGCCGGAAACTTCCCCCTAATCACGTTTCATACCTAGGAGGTACCTAAACAGGTCTGAGCCCAAGTGCCCGAATTTCTCTTTCAATTCTTTCAGGCTGGCAAACCAGCCCCTCTAGGAATAAATCACTCACTCTCTCCTACCCCCTCCTCTACCACACCCCAAATGCAGCATTCAACCGTGCCGGCTCAAGCAAGTGGTTAACACTGCACAACTTCTTGAGCTAGTGATACACGAATAATGGCAAAAGCACATTGGATTACATTAATGTTCCTTCTTATTCGTATCTAACCAAGATTTGTTTGAAATAATCAAAATACCAATTTTACTTGTGTACCTTGTGATTTTCTTCTTTTTCATGTTTAAGTGCTTTAATCTGTTTTTCAAGTACTTTTACTTTGTTTGTAGTTTCCTCAAAATCCTGGCGAAGAGACACTGCATTTTCAAACTGATGTTCTAACCGATCAGATTCTAAAACAAAAATGTATAAAAGTCTATAACTGAAATTTACTTTTGAACTGGCAGTATTCAAAGCCTTTTGAACACATTTTTCTGCTTGCAGCGTGCAATAGCTGCAGATTACAAATTCATATCTTATTTCCCCAAAGTACAGTGCAGAAATAGGCAACAACATTTTTATGGGCACCAACTGCAGTTTTTTTAAAAACAAATCTAGAGTACCCAATTCATTTTTTCCAATTAAGGGGCAATTTAGCGTGGCCAATCCACCTACCCGCACATCTTTGGGCTGTGGGGATGAAACCTATGCAAACACGGGGAGAGTGTGCAAACTCCACACGGACAGTGACCCAGAACTGGGATCGAACCTGGGACCTCGGCGCTGTGAGGCAGAGTGCTAACCACTGCACCACCATGCTGACCTACTGCAGTTTTGTTAACAATGACATTTGTTTATCTACTTTGTAATCCTACCTCGTGAAAATCAACTTTATTTTTCTACTAGAGTTTACCAGCATTGTATTTCCACATCAAAATTTTAATTAAGTTACAATAAAATGCATCAGATTCAAGTACAGAGTCCTCGGAATCTTTAATGAAGTCCACCTCAATTTGTTTTATTACAATTGCAAATTAATTAGGGTAGCAATGATTAGCAAAAGATGTGAAGGTTACTTTACTTAACCATTTTACAAATGGGCGTCCAAAATAGTTCTGAAATATGCCCATAGAGTGGCCTACAATTGAGTTGAAAGAGTCAATCAGTTTGCAATTGATCTGTCACATCATCTCAAAAGATATTGATTCCTCAGCATGTGCAGAAGCATATCTGGTGAAATGATGAGGTTAGAGTTATATTAAGAACTCTCCAGATTTCCATTAACATTTAGTCGCATCGACAAAGCATGCCAACGTTCTAAAGACATCTATCTGTCCAACGAAAACTGTGCTTGGTGTAAGAAAGGGTAATAGCAAAAAGTATTTCAGCACTGGAATCTTCAGGAAGGTGGAATTTTTAGGCACTTTAAATAAAAGTTACACATATCAATAACAATGTCCAAAATTCCAAGAAACATTTGGTGTTTTTTCCAGGAAAGCATAAATCTTCTTGACTGGATATCACAGGCACAAGGGATTCAGATATAAGCGACTTTAGCTCAAAAAGAGTAGAAGGCCCAATTTTCTAACGCTCTTTTAATGTACGTACTGGTCTCTGGAATTCTTATTGACAAGGGGCGCAATGACTACTAAATGAACTTCAAAGAATCCATGAACTTGAATTAAAGTGCAAGCTGTATTCAGTTCAAATAATACTGAATTTATCCTTTCTAAATAAAGCAAGGACAGCATGGCAATCAGTAAATTGTGTATTCTTTTTCTAAATTTTGACAAGATAGCCATGTTTAGCATAGGGGTGAAGTATAGATGATCAAAAATGCTGGCGAGAGTCACAGCCTACATGGGGCTTTTCCAAGAAGTAACCCAATGAATTATATATTTAATGCCAGAAATATGTTGACAGGAATGCTCCATATTAATTGCCAATTTCTTGTACATTTCATACACTTTGGCACCTAGATTTTGCATCTTGCATCAGTATCGCAGACCACATTGTGTTTTTTCCCCTCTTAAGTATATCATCAATGGCAGATTCAATTATAGCCTTCAAGAGGGAATTTGGCAAACACCCAAAGAAAAAAGATTTGCAGAGCTACAGAGAACCAGCATGGACACAAATAGCCTTCTTTGAAGTTGTTACCAATCTATGATTTTATGAAACATTTCTTATCAGCTAAAGCTTGACCTACAATTGCTCTAAAGGGTGAGATGTGGACACATCAGTGATCATGTCATTTGGAAATTAAAAATTAGCAAAAAGATCTTTAACTAGCCAAATATAGATTCCTCATTAACTTGGCAGTGAAATAGATGACCTTTAGAAAACAAAGCTATTCATTTCAAGAGATATTTGTGAATCACTATATGACCACTGAACATTATAAGATGGTTATATGGTTTAAACTGTCTTCATTAATTCAAGTTAAAATGGATTAGTGGATAAGCACATGCGACATCACCCGAAGTTTGCCTGGAGACAATCGCACGCGATCTGGTCAAACCTTATCAAAAGGGTGGCAGCACGGTGGCCTCGTGGTTAGCACAGCTGCCTTACAGTGCTGAGGTCCCAGGTTCGATCCCGGCCCTGGGTCACTGTCCGTGTGGAGTTTGCACATTTTCCCCGCGTCTGCGTGGGTTTCGTCCCCACCACCCAAAAATGTGCAGAGTATGTGGATCGGCCACACTAAATTGCCCCTTAATTGGAAAAAAAATTGGGTACTCTAAATTTATAAAAAAGTAAAAAACCTTATCAAAAGTAATGTGCAAGTTTTAACACCTGGACAAAAAGGTGAAGGCCATTGTTCTTGCTGCTTGCATACTCAGATTCTCAGAGGCAGTCAGGCACTGAAACCACAACAGGAGCTATTATGTCAAATAGACCAAAAGGACTACTTCCGGGTTAACAGAGTGCTGGTGAGGACAGAACCCATGTTTGAGGAAACAAGGATTGCGAAGAGTTAAAGACCATGAAATAACCAGACGATACTGCGCAACGGAAAGTCTATTTTATTATGCTCAACTCGAGTGAAGGGGACTTTATTTAAAGGGATACAATGATACACCCTGGTGAAGCAGGGAGATCCTATTAGAGTCAGGAAGAGCTTTGGGTGGAATTCCCCCATTTTGAGACCAATTGCTGTAGCAGGTGGTTCCGGTGGCATATTTCCCGCAGGCCAGAATAGTGGGATCCAGTGCCAGATTTTGCACTTGAAACCTCATCCCCTCAGAATCACCTGGTAGACTGGCAGCTTATTTGCTTGCCCGTCGTCAACTGGCAGATTTGAAGGTCCCAGCACCATAGTTAAATGCCAGTCCAGCAACTCATTTCACCAGAACTTGTTGGATGTGAACAACCCAGAGGGAAAGGCTAGCAGCTTCAGGAAGAAGTATGTTCCTTGGTCAAACTATCCGCCCCCTGAGCCCAAGACCAGCAAGACAATAACGCCCCATTTGGACCTCTACGATCACATCTGGAGTCTTAATCCTTTCCCTCCCAGTAAACAATGATATCCCTTGGACCCCCTTATTTGAGAGCTTTTCATGCAGCCTATTCAGTGTCCAGTTTCCCTCTCCTCAGTCTTCTCTCTGCCTTCCCTTGTCCATCTCCTTGCCCCACTGCCTGCCAGAGTGAGCCCTCTTCCTTCACCCCCTCTCCTTCACAGCCCTCCTTCCACATTGCTCCCCATTTCATCGTCAGGCCACCCCACGCCCCTTCCGGGCCTTACCTCACACTCAGCCGTGGTCGAAATTTGGACCTTTGTTGCGGCAGCTGCATGAGTCCCGCAGCACAGTTCCGTCCAGAGAAACACAAGCAATAGGAAGGAGATTCCTGTACTCTGCAGTCCCAGGCGCCATACTGATCCAAGACAGTGACACAGAGCTAACCATGTAGATCAGCTCAGCATGAAAATGGAGGGCGAGAACCGGTCTGCCCTGCCAAAGTGGTGAACAGCGCATCAGGAGTATCGCAGCACTATGGCAGTGTTGCATTCAGCCGTAAGTCTGTGAACTGAGGACCGTCTTGTGCATACCATTCTTTAGCAGCCAGGTTTTAGGCCAACGTAATTTCATACTGTTGTGGCGCAAGATTGAAAGGCCTGACAGGCTGTCAGTGGGCAACTGTTTTAATGAGCATTCGTGATAGGTAAATGGTGTTCACACCACCAGCCAGCAGGACGACTATCCCGCCTTTGGGAGAACTGCAACAGAATTTTACACCTGCGGGTTTCTGACTTTTTTGGCTCCCATGAGATTCTCCACTCCCACCCAACACCGGGACTGGTTGGGAGAACTTCACCTTACCAGTCAATGGAGAGTGCAGTGTAATGCATAATGGCATGGAGGAGATTTTGGTTATGTTAAGAGGTGGCTGGGAATACCATTTCTGTAGTTGAGAATATTCATTGCTGATGCAAGTAATGTTTAGTCTGTGTTGATTTTATTGTATGTGTTACATGTCTTAAAACGTGAAATCTTGTTGCGAGATCCTTTGAGTCAATCGCTGCAAAATTACATTAAAAATTTTTTTTTTTAGGTCATTGGTCTCCGTGATGATCCTAACAGCCTTCACACATTTAGATATGGCAGCAAAATCTGCTTCCAGATACTGCAACTTTCCCTTTACTGGGCATTTGATGAGTAAGGCAGATGATTATTGGTTAGAAGTTGCAGCAGGAAGATTATCTTGTTGGAGATCATTCAAGTAAAATCATATGAGCCTTCTGGCTCATGCATAAATGCCTTTTGTTCCTAGATCTGTCATTCATCCAGGTGTTCCACTTGGGCTCCGCTAGCAGGACCAGGGGGTGGCAATTTTAATAAACAAGAGGGTCTGTGCTCCAACAGGTATGGTTGTGGTGAATCACTGGTATGTGATCACTGGGTTACTGGAAGGTAAGTCAGTGGTGCTGGTGTATTTTTATGCCCCGAATTTTGCCGATGTAACATTTAGGAGGAGATTGTTGGCTGCAATACCGGATTTTGACACGCATTGGTTGATTCTGTGGGAAGATTTTAAAAGTGTTTTGAACCCGTAACTTGATCGGTCTAGGCCGAAGTTGTTGGCCCCTTCGGGATGGTGATAGCATTGTTTCTGTTTCTGTTTATGGGGGGAGGGGGGTTTGCCCCCCAGTACATAAAGTATATTCCAGGATAGATAATTTCCTGATGGGAAGATCTCTTCTTCCTGGGGTGAGGAAAACAGAGTATTCAACTAGAGTCATCTCAGCCCATGCTCCACATTTAGCGGATTTGGTGTTAGAGGTAGGCTTGGCTCACCCGGCATGGAGGCTGGATGTGGGGTTATTAGCGGACATGGGGTTTGGTGGATGGAAATCGAAGACTATAGATGAGTACGTGGGGTTAAATGGGAATGGGTCGGTCTCCTCCTCTGCTCTGTGGGAGGCCTTGAAAGTGGTGATTAGAGGGGAGATCATATCGCTCAAAGCATATATGGATAGGGAATTTACTGGTGGATGTGGACCACAGATACTCGAATGACCCAACCCCAGAGCTCCCGGTAAGCAAGAAAAAGCTGCCGATACAGTTTGACCTGTCTGCAGACAAGGCGGTGCACTAGTTGCAGCGATCGAGGGGGGTTTCTTATGAATATGGGGAGAAAGTCAGCTGTGTCTTGGCTTGCCAGTCGAGGCGGCAGGGGGCCTCCCGGGGGATTATCCAAATCAGAGACTTGAGCGGCAGGCTGGTGTCTGTTCAGGACAAAGGTAATGGAGCATTTGAAGCTTTTTATAAGAACCGTTATAGGTTGGATGCAAACAGCCAAGGTCCCTGGGCCAGATGGGTTCGCGGTGGAGTTTTACAAGACGTTTGCTGAACAGTTGGTTCCGTTACTGGTAGGGATGTTGAAGACTCTGTAGCACGGTGCTCCCTTCCTGTGACGTTAGTACAGGTCGTAGCGTCCTATTTTGCTAATTAAGGTGGACGCCAAGATATTGGCTAAGGCGCTAGCGCTGAGGTTGGAACCCGGTCTTCCTAAGTTGATTGGGCAAGATCAGGTGGGACTTTTTAAGGGCCGGCAATTGTCTTTCAATGTGCAGAGATTGTTAAATATGGTTCTTTCTCTGTCGGAAGGACCTGATCCAGAGGTAATTGTCTCATTAGACGCCTAAAAGGCATTTGACAAGGTAGAGCAAGGCATTTGACAAGGTATCTTTTTTGCGGTTTTGGAGAGGTTCAGGTTGGGACCCAAATTTGTGTCATGGATACGCCTGTTGCATAAGGCTCCCTCGGCTAGCTTTTGCACAAACACCACAGGCTCGGAGTACTTTCAGTTAAACTGGGGAAGGAGACAGGGTGTCTACCCTCTGTCCACCCCATCGTGTTTGCATTGGCAATAGAACCGTTGACCATTGCTTTGAAGGCTTTGGGTGATGGAGGGGATAATTAGGGGAGGGGTGGAGCATACGGTATACTTGTAAGATGTTGACCTTTTACTTTACTGGATGGACCCACTATCATAGATTTTACAGTGCAGAAGGAGGCCATTCGGCCCATTAAGTCTACACCGGCCACTGAAATTCCCCTTCGTGTCCAAAATTGCCCTTTGTGTTGGTGGGGTTACTGGGTTATGGGGATAAGGTGTGGGCTTGGGTAGGGTGCTCTTTCCAAGAGCCGGTGCAGACTCGATGGGCCGAATGGCCGCCTTCTGCACTGTAAATTCTATGAAAGGGCACCCTACTCAAGCCCACACCCTATCCCCGTAACCCAGCAACCCCACCTAACGTTTGGACACTACGGGGCAATTTAGCGTGACCCAATCCACCTAACCCACACATCTTCTCTGTATGAGGAAACCGAAGGACCCGGAGGAAACCCACGCAGACACGGGGAGAACGTGCAGACTCCGTACAGATAGTTACCCAGGCTGGGAATCGAACCCGGTCCTGGCGCTGTGAAATACAGTGCTAACCATTGTGCTACTGTGCCACCCCAACTATGGGTGATAAAATATATATATCTATGGGTGATATAATTGAACTACTGAGGTGCTTAGGTTGGTATAATGATCCAGGGGATACGTGGGTGCAGACAGACTCGAGGTCATGTAAGGGGTCTGGTCTAATGGCATTAGTGATAGCCTTGGTCCTATTCTCACCGACAAAGTATTCGTGAAATCCAGTGGTTGTTTCCACTTTGACGGTATGGAGACAATTTCAACAACATTTTAAACTGGGGCCAATGTTGAAGCTGACTCCCATCTCTGCAAATCATTTGTTTGAGCCGGAGAGATTAGATGTCATGTTCGGGGGGGGGGGGGGGGGGGGGGGTGGGAAGTGAAGGGGCTGGGGAGAGTAGGTGATTTGTTCCTAGATTTGCCAGTCTAGACAAATTGACAGAAAGGTTTGGGCTCTTGGGTTCAAATTCATGCAGATATTTCCAAGTTCCCAACTTTGTGAGACTGAAATCCGATATTCCCTGTGGTGCCGCCAACATCTCTAATGGAGAGGGTCCTTCCGCTCACAGGGTTGGATGAAAGGAGCACCTCCGGTATTTATGGATGGATTCTGGCAGACGATTCTGTGTCAGTGGAGGTGGTCAAGGCTAAGTGAGAGAAGAAGTTGGGGCTCATATTGGATGATGGAAGTGTGGAGTGAGGCCCTTCGGAGGGTGAACTCCACATTCTCGTGTGCGGGACCTTGTTTGGTCCCACTTAAGGTAGTTTCTAGGGCGCACCTGACGAAATCCAGAATGAGTGGCTTCTTTTTAGGGGTGGAGGACAGATGCAAGTGCTGTTCAGGAGGTCTGCTAACCACGAGCACATTTTCCCATACTATACTCCATTGGCCAAATTTTTGTCCCAAGTTTGTGGGTTTTTGGCTCTCCTTCTTTAGCACCATGTCGGTGATTCTGAAGATTGAGTGGAGCCCTGTCCTTTAGTGCCCATATTTGGGGTGTCAGAGTCGCTGGAGCTGCAGATTGCACAGCAAGCGAGTACCGCTGGCGTGGAGGTCTCCATCTCCGCCCAGTGCCTTGGTGTGGCTAGACGATCTGATGGGAGTTCTTATACCTCGAGAAAAGTTAAGTACACTGTGAGGGGAGCCATCGAGGGGCTCTATCGGAGATGGCAGTCTTTTTTTGTTTATTTCAAGAAATTGGTCACCGTAGTTATTAAGAGGGGGGTGGCGGGAACGGGGATTTAGGTTTTGTGAGGGGCTGTTCTGTTTTTTTAATGGTTGATGTATGTAAATTTGTTTCTTTTTTCTATTTTGTATTTTATAAAATAATTGAATAATGTTAATATAAATATTTAAAAAAAAGATCCGTCACTCATGGGATTAATAGTGTAAACTTTAGGTACTCATTTTTAAAACACAATTTGTTTCCCAGAGGGCAGTTGTTTCCTTCATGTGAGAACCTGCAACTCCAGTGGAAATGAGAGATGCAAATGCCTATTAACCAGGTGCATCCTGAACAATGGAGTTCAACCTAATTTCCAGAGCATTAGCAAATCCGAAATGCAATTTCAAAGTTAGCAGCCATCTTCTATTTGTAATATTTCTGCCTTAAAATGGGGTTAAATAGTCCTGAACAAATTTGAATCCATATCTTTCTTTTGTGGGTAAAATTCATCCAAACAATTGGATATCTAATCACCTTATTAGAAAAATATTTCCCAACCTGAAAATTAGTTTCTTAGATTCCAATTGAAGCTACTTTGATAGACTAAGGAATACATGGCAAAATAAATAAAAAAAGCTTTCTCCATGCCTTGGATTCGAGAAATTTGGCAAATAATCCAAGGGAGCAATTAAGAATGTTTTTCTGATTTGGTGAGTTATGGTGATCTGAAATTCACCATCCAAAAGGATAAGAAACAGGAGTAGGATATTCAGCTCATTGATTGCCTGCTCTGCCATTCTGTAAGATCATCGTTGATCTGATTGTGGCCTCAACTCCATTTTCCTGCCTCTCCCCAAAACCCTGATCTTCCTGGTCAATAAATCTCTGTCACTCAGCTTTGAATATATTCAATGACCCAGCCTCTGCCACTCTATTGAAGAGAATTCCAAAGACTCCTGAGAGAAGAAATTCTTCCTGATCTGTCTTGAATGGGAGATTCCTTATTTTCAAATCTGTGCACCTAGTTTTAGAGTCCCCCACAAGAGGAAACGTCCTCTCAGGGTCTACCCTATCAAGCCCCCTCAGAATCTTCTAAGTTTCATTCTTCTAAACTTCAATGAGTACAGGACCAACCTGCTCAATCTTTCCCCTCAATCCTAGGAATAAACCTAGTGAATCCTCTCTGAACTGCTTCCAATATAATATACCTCCCCATAAGGAAGGAGATCAAAATTATACACTGTACCCCACATGTGGTCTCACCTGTGATGTGTACAGTCGTAGCAAGACTTCTCTACTTTTATACTCCATCCCCTTTGCAGTGAAGACTAACATTCCATTTACCTTCTTAAGTACTTGTTGTACCTGCATGTTAACCGTTTATGATTCATGAACAAGGACACCCAAATGCCGGCGTACTGCAGAATTCTGCAGTCTCACTCCATTTAAATAATATCCAGCTTTTCTATTATTCCAACTAAAGTGGACACCCTCACATTTTCCCATACCATACTCCATCGGCCAAATTTTTGCCCACTCACCTAACCTATCCATATCGTTTTGCACTCTTTGTATCTTCCTCAACTTGCTTTCCCATGTATCTTGATGGCGTTAGAAAATGTGGCTATGACACAGTCGGTTCCATCATCAAAGTCGTTAATATGAATCGCAAACTAGTCGAGGCCCCAGCACTGATCCCTGTGGTACTCCACTAGTTAATCAAGCTGAAAATTATACATTTATCCCGACTGTATTTCCCGTTAGTTAGCCAATCCTCTACCCATTCTAATATATCACCCCCAACACCATTATTTATTATCTTGTGCAGTAACCTCGTTTGGTACTTTTTATCAAATACCTTTTGGAAATCCAAATTCACACATCTGCTGGTTCCCCATTTTCTTCCCCTGCTTGTTACATCCGCAAAGACCTCAAATAAATTTGTCAAACACCATTTCCTTTTCACAAATCCATGTCATCTCTGCTTGTATTATGTTCTTAATATTCTGCTACTACTTTTTTAATAATGGATTTCAGCATTTTTCCAAAGGCAAATGTCAAACTAACTGCAGTTGGCTGTTCCTGCTTTTTCCTGCTTCTGCTCCTGCTTCATTGTTAAAGAGTATGTTACATTTGTATTTCCATTTAAAAGATGGAGAAAGTAGATTTAATAGCAACAATCAAAAGGAAATTAGATTTATATTTGAAAGCGAGAACTGTGCAAAGCTTTGGAGACTGTGTAGAGGAGTGGGACTATTCAATAGTTCCTACAAAGAGCAGGCACAGACATAATAGACTGACTGGGCTGCAGAATCTTTCTTCCCTGGTTGCAGCTAATGTGAATCAACTTGAGCTTTTACAAATGAAATGCAACAGAGGCTATACAGGGGATGGCATTTGAAAACCTGGAAGCTCATTAGCTGGGAAACTAGCTGAGTCATGACCTGAGACTTACAGATTGAATGATGCGCATATTAATTAAAACAGATTCTGTGTGGTTATTAATTCAATTAAGATATTTACAAAAAAAGGAATCAAGGTAAATGACCGTAGTCCAAAATACTGGATATCAAGGTTGAAAAAAAGTCAGAAAAAATGTGGTGGGGTTATTGAGATCAATAGGTCATTTTGTGAATTATCCAAGAATACAACCAACCAGAGTTGGCAGCCCTAGGGTAAAGCTATATAATACTAACTTGTTTAGAAGCTCACAGTACCTAGTTGGAAGATTTTGGAGAGGGTCAAGATGATGATAAATGGTCCTGGAAGTGGCTAAGAGCAAAGTTCAGGAGAAATATACTGCGGACAAGAGGAACAACTATGCTGAAAACTATGATCAATGGTTAGAAAAAGACATTCAAGGTCATTTGAAAGTTGGTAATAGCCTCCAACAATTCAGAACATGTTGATTTAAAGGAAATAGCCTGACCTTTCATTAAGGACAGAAGAACAAAAAATAAGTCTGCAAAGAAAGTGGTGGCACGCGTATAAGAAGCCAAAATATGACAAATGTACCTGCTAATTTTTTTCTTAGTTTCTCCATTTCCTCATTTAATTTCTTGATTTCCTTATCTCTGCTTAGAGTTCCCATTCCACGTGTTGAACTATGAAGTGACTGTACCGCCTGTGCAGATTCTAAAATAAGAGTCCAAATATATGAAACAAAATTAGAAATTATGAAGGAATGAAGATTTCAGTATAACAACAGCAAATACTTATATTTATACAGTGGTTTTAAACATCTCACGGTGCCTCACATGAGCATAACAATGACATCAAGGCACATTCAGATGGCCAAAAACTTGGCAAAAGAGCTAAGTTTTAAGGAGTGTCTATAGAAGAAAAGCACAATAGTGTGTGGGAGAGATATAGGGGTGGAATGCCAGAGCGAGGGGCCGAGGCAATTGAAAGTACAACCTCCAATGATGGAGCAGTTAAAATTGGTGATGCAAAAGTGACCAGAATTAGAGCAATGCCAATATCCTGGAGGGTTGTGGAGCTGGAACAGATTATAGAGCTCGGAAGATAAGGCCATAGAGAGATTTGAAAACATGCATAAGAATTTTGAAATCAAGACTTTGCTTGACCAATGTAGGTCAGTGAGCATGGGGTAGTTGGGGAACAAGACTTGTTGCAAGTTGAGAGATGGGCAGTAATGTTTAGATGACCTCAACTCCAAACCCACAACCTTTGCAGGTGCATGGGAACGCCACTACCTGGAAGTTCTCCTCCTCGCCACTCACCATCCGGACTTGGAACTATATCATCGCCCCTCCACTGTCGCTGGGTCAAAATCCTGGGCCTCCTCCCAACAGCACCGTGGGTGTACCAACACCAAATGGATTGCAGCAGTTCAGGAAGGCAGCTCACCACCACCTTCTTAAGGGTAATTAAAGATGGGTAATAACAAAAATGCTGGCCTAACCTGCATTGCCCAATTTCATAACTTTTTGTATTAAAAGGTTTATGGAGGGTGACCAGCCAAGAGCTTTTTGGAATAGTCCAGTCTAGAGGTAAAAAAGCACAAATGAGGGGAGAGCAGCGGATTAGCGGAGACAGGGGCAAAAATCAAGCAATGCAACGTTGGTGTAATTAGGCGGTCATAGTGATGGCACAAATAGGAGATCAGAAGCTCAGATGTGACCCCAATGTCTCGAATAGACTGGTTTAATCTCCGACCACTGCCAGGGAGAGGGATGGAGTCAGTAGGTACAGAGCAGAATTTGGAACAGCGACCGAAAACAATGGCTTTAGTCTTCCCAATTATTTAACTGGAGGAAAAGTCTACTCATCCAGTCGTTGGTGTCAGAGAAGCAGTCTTATAATTTCCAATGATGCAGGAGTTGAGGTGCTAGTGATGCAGAGCTGGGTGTTATCAGTATACAAGGGAAAGTACTGTGCCTTTGGATGATGTTGTCGAGGGGTAGCATATAGATAATAGCATAGTGGTTCGCACTGTGGCTTCACAGCGCCAGGGTCCCAGGTTCGATTCCCGGCTTGGGTCACTGTCTGTGTGGAGTCTGCACTTTCACCCTGTGTCCGCGTGGATTTCCTCCAGGTGCTCTGGTTCCTCCCACAACGTCCCGAAAGATGTGCTATTAGTAATTTGGACATTCTGAATTCTCCTTCTATGTACCCGAACAGGCACCGGAATGTGGCGACTAGGGGCTTTTCACAGTAACTTAATTACAGTGATAATGTAAGCCTACTTGTGACAATAAAGATTATTATAAATAGGAGTGGGCCAAGGACAGATCCTTAAGGTACACTGGTGCAGTAACAATCGAGTAATCTTGGTATTTAAGAATAAACTTGTGACTGTTAAAATGTGAATAAAAACAAAAAAGTCAAAATAAAACATCAGATAGTATCTGTACAGAGAATAGACAGGTTAATCTTATGAGTGTGCTCTTTAGAACTACCTTTTAGGTTTCTGTTTTTAGACACAAGTTTCCAATTCTGATAATGCGTGCATATCTCAAAGCACTAACTTGTCTTTTTTCTTTACCGATGTTGACTGATCTGCTGTGTTTTTCCATGCTTTTCTGGTTATCTAAATCTCAAACTTACCTTGTAGTTTCCTAGTTAGTTCTAGCTTTTCTTGTTCAAGCCTGTGGATTCGTCTCTCATAAGCCTCTATTTGCAAACTGTTTTCCAAATCTATTCGTCCATCTGCAACCCCATCAATTGAATCCGATTGCACAACATTTTTCAAAGAAGTTCTGTCTGACAAAGGACTGAAACAACAAATCGCATTACTCACTGTTGCATTCTAAATATCAGATAACCTGATTAAGCATTGACAATTCAATGAAAGTAGTCATGCAACCCAACTAAGAAATAGAGCTCATGTTCAATAAATGCTTTTCAAAACCTCAGTGTCCCAAAATGTTTCAGCTTTCAGATGTAGTCAGTGTTATGATATAAGGAAATACGGCAATTAATTTGTCTGCATAAAGATCCCACAAACAGCACGAAAATAAATGACCAGATTGTCTGCCTTACTAATGTTGGTTAAGGAATACATGCCACCCAAAGTACTGGGAGAACTTGCTAATCTTTTTTGAATCGTGTCATGGGATCTTTTGCACTTAGTTGCAAGGGAGACGGAGCAATGGTTTAATGCCTCATCTGAAAAACAACATCTCCCACAGTAAAACAATCACCTCAATACGCTGAAGTGTCAGTCTACATTATGTGCTCAAATTGCAGGAATAGTAGTTGAACGAATGACCTTTGATTAGAGCAAAAATGCTTTCGTGGTCAAGGCTGACTCTTACTAGAATGTCTCAAGATCACTTGAAATTAAACAGTGAATGTTTGATCAAATCATCGTACTGAGCACTTTTCCAGGAGACACATCCGGAGTGAGACTCATACAGAGTGAGAGATTTAAACTTGGTAATTTGGTGCAGTGAGGTAATTCGGTGCAGAGTGTGAGGAGGTGCTTTTTAACCCTGGCAAGTGACTGGTAAGTAGTCTCTCTTTTTCTTTTCATTGTCTAATTTATTTATTTTTATTTTGAAATTGTAGTTGTTTAAGTTTACCAAGGGTTTAAGACATGGCAGGAGATCCTAGACCCGTGTCATGCTCCTCGTGTGCGATGTGGGAGCTCAGGGACACATCCACTGTCCCTGGCTCCTTCACGTGCAAGAAGTGTGTTCAGTTGCAGCTCTTGTTAGACCGCTTGACGGCTCTGGAGCTGCGGATGGACTCACTTTGGAGCATCCGCGATGCTGAGGAGGTCGTGGATAGCACGTTTAGCGAGTTGGTCACACCGCAGGTGAAGGTTACTGAGGGAGATAGAAAATGGGTGACAAAAGAAAGAGCAAGAGTAGGAAGGCAGTGCAGGTGTCCCCTGCGGTCATCTCCCTGCAAAACAGATATACCGCTTTGGATACTGTTGAGGGAGATGGCTCACCAGGGGAAGGCAGCAGCAGCCAGGTTCATGGCACCGTGGCTGGCTCTGCTGCACAGCAGGGCAGGAAGAAAAATGGCAGGGCTATAGTGATAGGGGACTCGATCGTAAGGGGAATAGACAGGCGGTTCTGTGGACGCAATCGAGACTCCAGGATGGTATGTTGCCTCCCTGGTGCAAGGGTCAAGGATGTCTCGGAGCGGCTGCAGGACATTCTGGGGGGGGGGGGGGGAGGGTGAACAGCCAGCTGTCGTGGTGCACGTAGGCACCAACGATATAGGTAAAAAACGGGATGAGGTCCTACAAGCAGAATTCAGGGAGTTAGGAGTTAACTAAAAAGTAGGACCTCAAAGGTAGTAATCTCAGGATTGCTACCAGTGCCACGAGCTAGTCAGAGTAGGAATGTCAGGATAGATAGGATGAATGCGTGGCTCGAGAGATGGTGCAAGAGGGAGGGATTCAAATTCCTGGGGCATTGGGACCGGTTCTGGGGGAGGTGGGACCAGTACAAACCGGACGGTCTGCACTTGGGCAGGACTGGAACCGATGTCCTAGGGGGGGTGTTTGCTAGAGCTGTTGGGGAGGGTTTAAACTAATGTGGCAGGGGGATGGGAACCAATGCTGGAAGTTGGAAGGTAGCAAAACAGGGACAGAAACAAAAGGAAGTAAGGGGAAAAGTGCAAGGCAGAGAAGACATAGTCAGAAATCCATAAGGGCGACAGTACAAGGTACAGTGACTGAGGGGAGCACAGTGAATAGGCCCAGTAATAACAAAAGGAATAAAACTGGAGATGTTAAGATTCAAAACAGAGGTAAAAAAACCAACATAAGTGTACTTTACCTGAATGCTCGTAGTATTCGGAATAAAGTAAATGAGTTGGTGGCACAAATCATCGTAAATGACTATGATTTAGTGGCCATTACTGAAACATGGTTAAAGGATGGTCACGACTGGGAGTTAAATATCCGAGGGTATCAAACTATTCGGAAGGACAGAGTGGATGGTAAGGGAGGTGGTGTTGCTCTGTTATTTAAGGATGACATCCGGGCAATAGTAAGGGATGACATCGGTGCTATGGAGGATAAGGTTGAATCCATTTGGGTGGAAATCAGGAATAGTAAGGCGAAAAAGTCACTGATAGGAGTAGTCTATCGGCCACCAAATAGTAACGATATGGTGGGGCAGGCAATAAACAAAGAAATAACTGATGCATGTAGAAATGGTACAGCAGTTATCATGGGGGATTTTAATCTACATGTCGATTGGTTTAACCAGGTCGGTCAAGGCAACCGTGAGGAGGAGTTTATAGAATGTATCCGCGATAGTTTCCTAGAACAGTATGTAATGGAACCTACGAGGGAACAAGCGGTCCTAGATCTTGTCCTGTGTAATGAGACAGGATTGATTCATGATCTTATAGTTAGGGATCCTCTCGGAAGGAGCGATCACAATATGGTGGAATTTAAAATACAGATGGAGGGTGAGAAAGTAAAATCAAATACTAGTGTTTTGTGTTTAAACAAAGGAGATTACAAGGGGATGAGAGAAGAACTAGCTAAGGTAGACTGGGAGCTAAGACTTTATGGTGGAACAGTTGAGGAACAGTGGAGAACCTTCCAAGCGATTTTTCACAGTGCTCAGCAAAGGTTTATACCAACAAAAAGGAAGGACGGAAGAAAGAGGGAAAATCGACCGTGGATATCTAAGGAAATAAGGGAGAGTATCAAATTGAAGGAAAAAGCATATAAAGTGGCAAAGATTGCTGGAAGATTAGAGGACTGGGAAATCTTTAGGGGGCAACAGAAAGCTACTAAAAAAGCTATAAAGAAGAGTAAGATAGAGTATGAGAGTAAACTTGCTCAGAATATAAAAACAGACAGTAAAAGTTTTTACAAATATATAAGACAAAAAAGAGTGGCTAAGGTAAATATTGGTCCTTTAGAGGATGAGAAGGGAGTTTTAATAATAGGAAATGAGGAAATGGCTGAGGAACTGAACAGGTTTTTTGGGTCGGTCTTCACAGTGGAAGACACAAATAACATGCCAGCGACTGATAGAAATGAGGCTATGACAGGTGAGGACCTTGAGAGGATTGTTATCACTAAGGAGGGAGTGATGGGCAAGCTAATGGGGCTAAAGGTAGACAAGTCTCCTGGCCCTGATGGAATGCATCCCAGAGTGCTAAAAGAGATGGCTAGGGAAATTGCAGATGCACTAGTGATAATTTACCGAAATTCACTAGACTCTGGGGTGGTCTCGGTGGATTGGAAATTAGCAAACGTGACGCCACTGTTTAAAAAAGGAGGTAGGCAGAAAGCAGGAAATTATAGGCCAGTGAGTTTAACTTCGGTAATAGGGAAGATGCTGGAATCTATCATCAAGGAAGAAATTGCGAGGCATCTGGATAGAAATTGTCCCATTGGGCAGACGCAGCATGGGTTCGTTAAAGGCAGGTCATGCCTAACTAATTTAGTGGAATTTTTTGAGGACATTACCAGTGCAGTAGATAACGGGGAGCCGATGGATGTGGTATATCTGGATTTCCAGAAAGCCTTTGACAAGGTGCCACACAAAAGGTTGCTGCATAAGATAAAGATGCATGGCATTAAGGGTAAAGTAGTAGCATGGATAGAGGATTGGTTAATTAATAGAAAGCAAAGAGTTGGGATAAATGGGTGTTTCTCTGGTTGGCAATCAGTAGCTAGTGGTGTCCCTCAGGGATCCGTGTTGGGCCCACAATTGTTCACAATTTACATTGATGATTTGGAGTTGGGGACCAAGGGCAATGTGTCCAAGTTTGCAGATGACACTAAGATGAGTGGTAAAGCGAAAAGTGCAGAGGATACTGGAAGTCTGCAGAGGGATTTGGATAGGTTAAGTGAATGGGCTCGGGTCTGGCAGATGGAATACAATGTTGACAAATGTGAGGTTATCCATTTTGGTAGGAATAACAGCAAACGGGATTATTATTTAAACGATAAAATATTAAAGCATGCCGCTGTTCAGAGAGACTTGGGTGTGCTAGTGCATGAGTCACAGAAGGTTGGTTTACAAGTGCAACAGGTGATTAAGAAGGCAAATGGAATTTTGTCCTTCATTGCTAGAGGGATGGAGTTTAAGACTAGGGAGGTTATGTTGCAATTGTATAAGGTGTTAGTGCGGCCACACCTGGAGTATTGTATTCAGTTTTGGTCTCCTTACTTGAGAAAGGACGTACTGGCACTGGAGGGTGTGCAGAGGAGATTCACTAGGTTAATCCCAGAGCTGAAGGGGTTGGATTATGAGGAGAGGTTGAGTAGACTGGGACTGTACTCGTTGGAATTTAGAAGGATGAGGGGGGATCTTATAGAAACATTTAAAATTATGAAGGGAATAGATAGGATAGATGCGGGCAGGTTGTTTCCACTGGCGGGTGACAGCAGAACTAGGGGGCATAGCCTCAAAATAAGGGGAAGTAGATTTAGGACTGAGTTTAGGAGGAACTTCTTCACCCAAAGGGTTGTGAATCTATGGAATTCCTTGCCCAGTGAAGCAGTTGAGGCTCCTTCATTACATGTTTTTAAGGTAAAGATAGATAGTTTTTTGAAGAATAAAGGGATTAAGGGTTATGGTGTTCGGGCCGGAAAGTGGAGCTGAATCCACAAAAGATCAGCCATGATCTCATTGAATGGCGGAGCAGGCTCGAGGGGCCAGATGGCCTACTCCTGCTCCTAGTTCTTATGTTCTTATGATCCAGTGCTGAATTAAAAATTGTGTGGGTCTAATGACCCGGCCAACCTATACATTCAAAACCACGTCACTCGTTTTGTTGTGCAGTTTACTACGAGGTGCAAAACAGTAACATAGTGGTTAGCACTGTTGCTTCACAACGCCAGGCACCCGGCTTGAGCCACTGTCTGTGCGGAATCTGCACGTTCTCCCCATGTCTGCATGGGTTTCCTCCGGGTGCTCCGGTTTCCTCCCACAAGTCTTGAAAGACATGCTTGTTAGGTGAATTGGACATTCTGAATTCTCCCCCTGTGTACCTGAACAGGCGCTGTAGTGTGGCGACTAGGGAATTTTCACAGTAACGTCATTGCAGTGTTAATGTAAGTCTACTTGTAACACTAATAAAGATTATAAAGAAAAATGATATAATGCACCAGATATCATTGCATTTTACTTTATCTGAGAATAACGCTGTAGACAAATGCATTTTCGACAGGTTGAATAAAATAGTGGATTCATTTAACAGCATAGTTCGTTCCAATTTAAAGTTGCATTTTAAACAAATTAATTGTATTCAACTTGTGTTAAATCATACAAGGACACACCCAACTCATTCAACATTTTAAACGAGTGAGCAACTGAGACAGGCGGACGAGGGAGATCCAGGCTTGATCCCTGACCTGTTCCCAGTAAGCTGATCAAAGCCAGTTTTTTTTTTTTGTATTAAGACTTTTGAGCTATGGGAAAGGAAAATCAGCCAGGTTCCTGCACTGGATCGCAATGCTGCTCTAAGTGCTTTGTGGGCATCCAGGAAGAGTAGTGTCATGCTCAACATTAATACCCTGCCTTGGTCAAATGGTTTCACACATCAAATATGACCACTTGGGCGAGATCTGGGAGTGTATACGTCACTCATGGAAGGTCAGTTTCTCAAAAGAAAAGTAGTTCTGGTGGACAAAGTCCCCAAAAATTATATTCATAATTAAAAGGAAAACAAAATATTCCGTACAACAAAAAATGATCAGTTTATACAGTGAAGTGAATGTCAAGCCTTTTACGGGAATAATTTATACAATATAATTTGGACTAGGTTGAATAGGACATGCTTAAATGCAGGGGTGGTTTATTTTAATTGACCACATTAGTAATATTTTGAATGAGAAACAAAGTAAAGACTTTTTAAGCTGTTGTTCAGAAGCCAATAAAAATAGTTATGATCCACTTGTTACAATAGTGAATTGTTTACAACAGTACATCGACTCAAACAAAACACTGCAGCATTTCAATGAAGTGTTTGAATTTCTCTACCTGCTGGTAGTAAATGTGAAGCCTACAAATGGCAGATGCAGTCCAGAAAAAGCAGTGTGAGTAGCTGGAGGCACCAATTCCTAGGACAATTAAAAACATGTCAGTAAAAGTGGAGGACTTGAATTCATTAGATTGTGACAATGCTAATTTGAAAGCGACTCTGAACACTAGTCATAAAATAGCGAAGTTAATTAAAATAACTGAGTTGTCCATCTTAAAATCATTAAAACAGTAGAAGTATGTCTGCAGAACAGATCTGCTAGCTCTCAGCACAGATGTGTCCCATTGTTCAGCAGGAGCACACACTGAACCAGCTCCTAATAAACAAAAATTGGCTAAATCCCCTCAGTGTCCTTGATCAATGCTAAAATTCTTTACAAACCGAGGGGAACCCATTTTAAAGTTTGCAAGATATTGGGAAAGCAGTAAGTTTTATAGAATTACATTTCCAGAATTAATTCAGTAGACTTACTTTGCATATGGATGAGAGAGCTGTCTGATGAATCTCTGCTCACCCATCTGGAAAGACCCTATAGACTCTCTCTCCCCGCTGCAATCACAGCACATAACTGTTTCTTAAAATACATTTTTGCCCCACTATTTCACCGAGACTTCTATCCTAAGAGTTTATTATGCTGTGCAAAACCTTAAACTGGCCTGAGATGTTTGATTCAGTGTCCTCTTGTCTAAAACAAAACTAATGCCAATCTGGATTTTTCTTTTGCTGAACTGGAAAATTACACCTTAATTATGAACAAATTCTCTTCCAAGACAAATCAGATTTGAAAGTCCTGTTAGTTACATGCTTCTCTAGCTAAAGAACAAAAATAAGAATTTGGCCCAGTTTCACTGCAAGGTTTAAAGGAAAAGCAGACATTTTGATTAGTCAAAATGTGGAAGCACTGTTGATTCCTTTTCCTTAGAAATGTTAAGGAAATTCTTGACGGGGTGGTTTACAAGGGAGGCTTTGAAAAAGTGAATTCCAAATGAGTTCGACAATGCTAATGGTTGTGACAGTGTTGTGTAATTTAACCAAAAACAAGTAAAAAATGTAATAAAAAAATTATTGGGATTACTTTTTGCTTCCTTGTCCTCAAGTAGTCTTCATTTTGGAATTTCACACTATATAAATAATGTTTAGTGTTGTGCAAACATGCTTTGCTTCAAAATTGCATTTCTGACCAATTAAAGGAGTAAGCATAAATTCTTTCTGGAAAACACAAGGATCGCTTCCGCACCAAGATATTTAAAAGTACAGCAATCATCCTAAAATTTTAGCAGTTTCCAATTATATTAGTTGCAGGACACATATTTAAAATAACTGGAAACTGTATTAAAGTGTTCTGCAGATGGACGTCAATATTCTGAGAAAGATCAATGGAGCAACCAGATGTCTAGCAACAAAAACAACTAAAACTTCCAGATGGTCACAGGCTTCAATCCCAAGGCTGCCTGACAACTAAAGGAGACTCCAGTGTTTCCGATAAATTTGGACAGGTCTTGATCACATCATGAGTTGAACTATCTAGCTGTGGTAAGGTCTGTGGCTCACCAGACTCTTTCAGCTGTTTGAATTTTGGGAGTAAAACAAAATTTGGAAAGAAAGGGAAAGAGAAGGCAAAATGTTCTCACAGGGGTGGAAGTTCTGTGAAATAACACGCAAGTACTGCTAAAAATCAAACTTGATTTTCTCATCCACAGTCAAATGATACTACTGCGTGCTACACCGATTGCTTTAAGCTGTTACATCTCAGAACTTTATTTAGTATTCCACTAAAATTGAAGTACTAACTGGATTTTTGAGAACATCATCATCTACATCAAAGTTTGACGTGTCTGTTGGACTGCTGACTTCAGGAATATAGGGTGCTTCAATATTTCTAATATGGTCCCAATCGATCCCTTTGAAAAATGAATGTTTTTTGAAATCTTCCATCCCATTTTTTCCAATGCGATGTTCTCTGCTACAGATTAATCGCTGTATCAAATCCCTGGCTTCATCAGATACGTCAGTGATATGAGATGGAAACTGGAACCGCTCCTGTCAAAAATGCAAACTAGGTGTTACTGACAATATCATTCAAACAAATACAGGTTAATGGTATATTTTCCACATACAAGACATGGTGAATTCTATCTGCACAGACAAACTCATTGAAATATTTTGCTTTTCTTGAGTATATATCACTTTTATTAAATTTTTGTTATCAGAAAGCTAGATGCGTGATAATCAGAACTGGGCACAAGATATATTTAACAACCCTAATGGCATGCTAAAAAAAACAATTTTAATTTAAACATATGCTAACCAAATGAATAGCTTGTCATAATGTACTGCAATGTTCAGTGGTACAAAGTCATCCTCCTCCTACAAAGTGAACTGCTGTGGTTCACTGCAAATAGTTTAAACATTACACAAATTACCTAAAACAAATGTCAGCCTTAAAGAAGTGGGGCTTACTTGGTGATTCATAATTTTCCCATATGTTTCCACAAGTGACTCTGCATAAAATGGTGTTTCTCCAACAAGCATTTCATACATGCATACACCAAGAGACCACCAATCGCATTCTGGTCCATACTTTCCCATTCCATCCTCCATTGCTTGCAAGATTTCTGGAGATATGTAGTCTGGAGTACCAACTGCCACAGAGGATTGGACCTAAGCAGCAGAGACAAGAAAGCACATCTGAAACCTGCATATCCGAACAGGTTTTACTCTAACCAACAAGGTACAAGGAACGCAGCGTTAACAGATTTAAAGATGCACACACAGAGGTTTCATGGAAAGGGTCAACCATCTTGACAAATATTATAAAATTCAATGCATTGACTTCAACTTTTCATTGCAAAGCTATTTTTAGGTCATTGGCATCATTGGCAAGTTGCCCATTTGGAACTGCCCAGAAGGTGGCGAGCCACATTTTTGAAACTCTTGAGGTCCATGCGGCACAAGTACATCCACTGCTGTTAGAAAGGCAGAACTAAGTTTTAGATCCACTAACATAATGAATGGCTTGGAGGGGAACTTGCAGGTGGCATTTTCACCAAGTGGCTGTTGCCCATGTCCTTCTAAGTGGTTGAAGTCACGGGTTTGGAAGGTGCTACAAATGTGGCTTGGCAAGTTGCTGCAGTGCATCTTGTGGATGGTACACACGGCTGCAACAGTGTGCTGGTGATGGAGGGAGTGAATCTTTAAGGTGGCGGATGTTTGCACAATTGCTGTATTGTGTAATCAATCAAACAATACAGTTACAGAATCTCTTTCATTCCCTCATCTCATTATACTTATCAAAATTTCAATCAGTTTAGCTTTCTCTAGAGTTACTTGTTTTCATCAGATTAGAAGAGAAATTCTGAACTAAGATTTTACAGAAGCTTCTTAATGCTGTTGTTTGGCAGGCATCAGTCAGAGGAAGTCATGTTCATAACAAAGGCAGAACATATTGTTAAGTTTCAAGTTTCATAATGATGACAACCGGACACTGAAGGAAATAAACAGATTTAGTTAAGATTACCAAAAAAGTGACATGAAAAATGTTTGGGAAATTACCAAAACATTGTAGTTGTTGTTTGAGAACAGCAAAGTGCTGTTTGTGTGCTGCACCAGTATAATAGGCACTGTAATATATTGCATGTCCTGTGATACAAACAACTATTTCCTGAATGTTACTGGGATACACAGTGGACACTGTTCTGATGTAACTGTTCTTCAAATATATACCTCGAACATATTTCCAGAAACAGTACTTACAGTGCCATCATTCATTAACTTTAGGCAGGAACCAAAGTCAGCAAGACGTATATGCCCATTCATGTCCAGCAAAACATTATCAGGTTTTATATCCCTGTAAAATAAAAGTGACTATTACCAATCTTTTGGGAGGGGGAGGAAAGGGAAACTCACAGCACGAAGACTCATATTGATTATTCATTTGAAATCTCCATGCTTCTTCAGTAAACCATTCCCTATTCATACTTATTAAAAAATCATTGAAATCTATATAAAACAAGAGAATATAGAAATAAAAACAGACAGCTCTGGAAAAACTCAGGTTGTCTGTCAGTATCTAGAGAGAGAAAAGAGTTAACATTTCTAATCCAATATGACCCTTTTCATTAATAATAATGCAAGATTGCTTTGAACAGTAACACCGTACATTCTGTATTGTAGTTACGATACTTCATTTATATTTTTAAATATATATACTATATATTTTAAATTGTACCCAATTATTTTTTCCTATTAAGGGGCAATTTAGCGTGGCCAATTCACCTACCCTGCATATCATAGAATCATAGAATTTGCAGTGCAGAAGGAGGCCATTCGGCCCATCGAGTCTGCACCGGCTCTTGGAAAGAGCACCCTACCCAAGGTCAACACCTCCACCTCATCCCCATAACCCAGTAACCCCACCCAACACTAAGGGCAATTTTGGTCACTAAGGACAATTTATCATGGCCAATCCACCCAACCTGCACATCTTTGGACTGTGGGAGGAAACCGGAGCACCCGGAGGAAACCCACGCACACACAGGGAGGATGTGCAGACTCCACACAGACAGTGACCCAAGCTGGAATCGAACCTGGGACCCTGGAGCTGTGAAGCAATTGTGCTATCCACAAGGCTACCGTGCTGCCCTATCTTTCAGTTGTGGGGGTGAAACCCACACAAACACGGGGAGAATGTGCAAACTCCACACAAACAGTGACCCGGGGCCGGGACCGATCCCGGGTCCTCAGCACCGTAGGCAGCAGTGCTAACCACTGCACCACCCTGCTGCCCCATTTAAAAATATATTTTTGATTGTTGAGTGTAATTTTTAATGAGTGCAAACCTTTCAGAGTACTTGACGGTTACTTTTTCTCTTCCTTTCAGGTGTTAAAGAAAGCAAGCTCCAATAACTCATTGATACCAACGCCCATCCAGGACCCACCACACCTCTCAGAGACTGAACATGCTGTACTCAGCAAAGGACTCAGCCTCATACCCTTAAGCTCCCACCTCAATGAATTTTGGGCTCGATGCGATTGTGAAGTCTTCTTCTGCCGTCTTCGTCTCCATGCTAACTTCTTCAGGCAGGAGTCCTCCCCCCGTTCAACAAATCCTTTTACCCACCTCCAGCATTCTCTCACCACCTAGGCCAGCACAGTGGCGCAGTGGTAAGCATTGCTGCCCCACGGCACCGAGGTCACAGGTTCCATCCCAGCCCTGGGTCACTGTCCGTGTGGCGTTTGCACATTCTTCCCGCTTCTGCGTGGGTTTCGCCCCCACAAGCCAAAAGATGCGCAGGGTAGGTGGATTGGCTACGCTAAATTGCCCTAATTGAAAAAAATGTATTGGGTACTCTGAATTTAACAAATTCTTCCTCCACCTGGACGTTTATCTGCGCTTCATCTGTTCATTCAGAACTGTTGTTTCAACTCGATTTCTTCTGCTTCTCTTGCCCACTCTAATCTGTCGCCTTCTGAACTGGCTGCACTCCGCTCTCACAGGTCCAACCCTGACTTTGTAATCACACCCGCTGACGGGGGGGGGGGGGGCTCAGTCACTTCATCCTACCTCCCCCTGGACCATGACCCCACCACCGAGCATCCAGCCATTGTTTCCAGGACTGCCGCTGACCTCATCTCTTTTGGAGATCTTCCCTCCACAGCTTCTGACCTCAGTCTCCCAACCACGGACAGCCCATTTCTACCTCCTCCCCAAACTCCACAGACAGGACTGTCCCGGTAGGCCCATTATATCAGCCTGTTCCTGCCCACCGAACTCATTTTTTTCCATCTTGACTCCATGTGGTCTCCTCTTGTCCAGTCCCTTCCCACCTACATTCGTGATTCCTCCAATGCAATTCCTACATCATATCAACAACTTCCAGTTCCCGGCCCCAATCGCCTCCTCTTTACCATGGATGGTCAATGCCTCTACACCTCAATGACCCACCAGAATGGTCTGAGGGTTCTCGAACAGAGGCCCAAACAATCCCCATCCACGAACACTCTCCTCTGTCTGACTTAACTTGTCCTCTCAATAAAAAATTTCTCCTTTAACATGTCTCATTTCCTCCAAACCAAAGGTGGGGCTATGGGTAAGTGTATGGGTCCCAGTTTTGCCTGTCTCTTTATGGGGTATGTAGAACATTCCTTGCTCCAATCCTACTCTGGCCCCATCCCACAATTCTTTTATCGGTATCGACGGCTGGACCTGGAAACATTTATTAATTTTGCTTCCTATTTCCACCCCTCTATTACCTTCACATGATCCATCTCTGTTACTTCCCTTCCTTGACCCTTCTGTTGCAATTTCTGGGGATAGACTGTCCACTAATATTCATTACAAGCCCACAGCTACCTCAACTACAGCTCTTTACACCCCACATACTGCAAGGACTCCATCCCATTCTCCCAGTTCCTTTGCCTCCATCGCATCTGATCAGATGATGCCACTTTCCAAAATGGCGCTGTTGACTTGTCTTCATTCTTCCTTCATCGTGCTTTTCCACCCGATGGTCAACAGGGCTCTCAACTGTGTCCGACCCATCTCCCGCACATCTGCCCTCAACCCCTCCACTCCTTCCCAGAACCAGGATAGGGCCCCCTATGGGGTGAACTTTCACCCCACCAGCATCCACATTCAAAGAATTATCCTCCTCCAGAACCGCTAATTCCAGCATGATTCTACCACCAAACACATCTTCCCCTCACTCCCCCTGTCAGCATTTCACAGGGACCGTTCTCTCCCGGATACCCTGGTCCATTCCTCCATCAATCACATCACCCCCTTCCCATGCAAGCGCAGAAGGTGTAACATCAGCCCCATTACCTCCTCTCTGCTCACCATCCAAGGACCCAAACACTCTTTTCAAGTGAGTCAGTGCTTCACATGCACCTCCTTCAATCTGGTCTATTGTACTTGCTGCTCCCAATGTGGTCTACTCTACATTGGAGAGACTAAACGCAGACTGGGTGACCGCTTTGCAGAACACCTCCGGTCCATCCGCAAGCAGGACCCAGACCTTCCTAAAATTTGCCATTTCAACTCACCGTCCTGCTCAGGTCCACATGGCCGTCCTTGGCCAGCTGCAATATTCCACTGAAGCCCAGAGAACAGCACCTCATCTTCCGTTTAGGCACGTTACAGCCTTCTGGACTTAACAATAAGTTCAACAACTTTGTACTGTGAACTCTCTCCACCACCTTCACCCCACTTTTATTTCTATTAATTTATTTTTATTTTCATTTATTCCATTTCATTGTTCCCCCCACTCCACTTGGGCCAACTGTTCCTAGTCGCCTAAGAGAAAATGCTGGAAAATCTCAACAGGTCTGGCATTGACAAAGGATCATGTGGACTCGAACCGTTAGCTCTTTTCTCTCCCTACAGATGCTGCCAGACCTGCTGAGATTTTCCAGCATTTTCTCTTTGGTTTCAGATTCCAGCTTTTGCAGTAATTTGCTTTTGTTCCTAGTTGCCCTTTGACACACTGCTCACCTTTGTTCTGCCATTCACGCATTTTAATCTCTTTATGTGCCACTATCAGCACCCTTCTTAACCTTAATCACCTCCATTTACATTGCTTTTATCTTCTGTCCTTGACATCTTTGTCTAGCTCCATCTATCGATGGGTCCCTATCCAACCCCATTGCTCCGCCCCCCCATTACAGTATTAATCTGACCCTATTTCCAGTTCTCTCTAGCTTTGACAGAGAGTCATTCAAACTCAGAATGTTAGCTCTTTTCTCTCCACAGATACTGTCAAACCTGCAGATATTGTCCAGTATTTTGTTTTTGTTTCACTAGAATATGAGTACTGATTTGTAATTTTAATTCAACACTGTCTCTCTTTCAATATGCTGTCAATACTCGTTTTACCTGAATTTGTTTGCCTATTTCTTTTACATGTCTGCATTCTGTGGTAGTTCATGAAGGCCTGCCTCCATGCCTTGTCCCATGCTTGCGGAATGGTGCTTGCCCTTCGAGCTATAAATAATCAATTCCCTCTTTTGGAGAGATATGCACACAGGCCTTTGTGGGTTATGGCTAATTAACTTGCATCAAAAAATTCATATAAAGTCTAAATAAAGTCACAGTACAATTCAGCCTTCGGGCTAAAAATTGTTTCTTGAATAAAATTTCATGATTATTATGTAATATGGGTACACCCACAGAGCTGACCGGTAGGGAATTTAACAGTGGGAGAAATTCAAGCCGTGTGCTATTGAGTATAGAGAAGAGATGGGAATTCTGACCGTTTACATCCTCTCCCAGCCTGAAATTCTGAACTAGATCCAATTGTTAAACTAATCTCAATTCAAAATAGCAAAGTTGGTGACCTGAAGTCAATTATGCCATGCCAGTTGAGATCGACAGAGATCAGATATTGAGTTTAGAATCTTCAGGGCCTGTATCAATGCCATACAAAACATTATATTTAACCACTAAGTGAGTAGTAAACCTGGTTCTGATTCAGGTTGATTCCCAACATCTTTTTTGGAATATCTAATTGGACGGTTTCATCAGATGAAATATTTGCGGAACCAAAAACTGTATCTGTTCTATGCTGTATATAAAGTTTGCATTAACCAAGTCTGATTGGGAGTGAATTATTTTATTCAGAGCAGCCTCTGAATGAAATAGAAGAGTTTAATTTTTTTCACCATTGTCTTTTGGAAGAGATGCTACAAGTAGTACAGAGTTCTCACTCTCTCTTGGTCAGATCTGTAATATTTCTCTCAAGAGGCTTGTTTTTGTAAAGCCATTTCTATTGAAGTAGACAAGGAAATAAAAATGTCAACAGTTATAGACCTTAAGAATCATTGGTTGTTGGTGTCATTATAGCTTATTCTTCTAGCACTTAACAGCAATTGAAAATAATTTTAGCATCTTTCCCACTACACTAAGAAGGTTGCAAATCACAAGTCCTGTGGAGAGTTTGGCCAAAATCTTAACTAAACCATGCATTTGAATGCCATTACCGAAAGGGTTGCAGAGCTGCTACAGTATTGCTATGGAAGTCAAACTTTTGTTTAATCATCAAATATAAAGGTTCAATCAGTTCCTGGTACTGAAAATTAAATTCAACTTTAAAGCTCTTTAATTCAATATGCAAGTCTGCAGCAAAGTGGTTAGACAGGGTCAGAATTATACAAACTGCTGATGAAATGCATGAAGTTCACAGCTATACAGGCACAAATGTTCTTCACATCTGCTACCTTGATATGTATGGATCAAGTTGGTTCCCGATGGCCTGAATTCCGAATAAGGCTCAAACTGCAAATTAAAATTACATGGCTGCAATTTAAATAAGCTGTTTTTACTTGCTTAAACTGTGGAAAATAAAACAAGAACCTTATTTTCTTTATTAAAAATTTGGTTTTATTTTATGCATAACATTCTGCAACTTATGAAATTCTCATTAGTGCAGTCCTCCATGAAATGTTTGTTTATAAAACTCATTCTTTTCGCATTCTGGCTTCTCTTCTGTAACCCAGGCCACACATTTCAGTGTTGTATTTCTGTATGGTCGGTATAGTTCCAGATTTAAATTTGTATTGCACAGGTTTATGCAGGTTTACACAGGGCCCAGGGCACAATGCTTAATACATCCTTTCAAAACTTTTTGGTCATTGATTTAAGCTCTGGGGAGGCCTGAAACTTAACAACCACACATAAAAAATGTTTCAGGTAATTCTGCACTCGTACTGTATTCATTCTTCCCTTGCATTCTTTATCCACTCTCTCCCTTAATCAAAACCTATTACATTCCTCACGTTTCCTATTTTGGTGAAAGGCCACGGGTCTGAAACATTAACTCTACTTATCTTGCCACAGATGCTGCGAGACCTGCAGATTATTTCCAGCATTTTTTGATATTACTTTGGCTGTTTAACGGAATATAAAACAAGTTTACTCTGATTATTTTAACAGAGGTGAAAATGGAGCTTTACAAAGAGGAAAACAACTTGGATAAAACATGAAATATAAGTTGAACAAAGGGGTTTATACCATCAACTTCCAAATTGGATATAGAGAAGGGGAGAGTGAATGTTAGGAAGTCCTGGTGGTGGCAGGGCAGTAGAACTAAAATAAGTCAGGCTGAACAAAATGTTTTGTTCTTTTCATATTTATTCCTGTAGTAATGAGTTTGTTCTAACATTTGGCACCACTGTATATGAAATTCCCTGGAACATGCTGGCAGCCTTTCTTTTTAAATATTTTTATTCAAATTTTTCATTCTATATAATACAAAAGAGAATAAAATACTGGTACAAAATAAACCCCCCCAAAACATAATCCCCCCACCCCAACAACGAACGGAGGCCAATTCCTTAAAAGTAAAAAATGAACAGCTGCAATCTTCTGTAAAATCCCTCAATTGCTCCCCTCATGGTGTACTTGACTTTCTCAAAGTGTAGAGACTCCATCAGCTCTCTACAATGAGGCTCTGGGCGGGGAAGCAGATCTCCACCCCAGCAGTACTCGCCTCCGGTTAACCAGTGATGCAAAGGCCAGGACATCAGCGCCCGGGCCCGTCTGCAGCTCCAGTGAGTCTGATATTCAAATATGGCCACGATGGGACAGGGCTCCAGCTCAATTTTCAGAATCGGCAACATGGTGTGAGTGGGAGAGACCGAGAAACCCACAAGCTTGGGGCAAGACTAGAACATGCTCACGTGATTGGCCGGACCCCTTGAGCAGCGCCAGCACTTGTCTTCCTTTCACCCCTACAAAAAAACGATTTAGTCAAGTGTGCCCTATGAACTACTTCGCTGGATTAAAACCAAGCTTCGCGCGAGGATGCAGATTTCACCCTGAGCAGGACCTCACTCCACATTGCATCATCTAATATTGGCCCCAACACCTGCTCCAATCTGGCCTTAACGCCCTCCACCGGCACTCCGTCCTCTGACATAATCCATCCATAAATATCGGAAGTGCTCCATTTCTCCGACCCTGTGAGCGAAAGAACTCTCTCCATTAGAGAGGTTGGCAGTACCATGGGGAATGGTCGGGAATGTCTGTTCCGCAAAGTTGTGAACTTGTAAATATCTGAATAAGTCAGGTTACGAAAGCCCAAGACTGGAAAACCACCCCTCTGATAACAAGTCACCCACTCTATCCACCTTCTTCCCTTCTCACCTCCCGAAAGTGGCATCCAGTCTCGCAGGCTTGGACAGATGGTTGGCACAGATGGGTGCCAGCTTCGACAGGGGTCCCAATTTCAAATGTTGTCAAAATTGTCTCCATATCTTCAAAGTGGAGCCAACCATTGGCTTTGTTGAATAATTTGCCTTTGAGAATGGGAGCAAAGCCATCGCTAACGCCCTCAGACCAGACCCTCTGCACACCTTTGATTCCATCTGCACCCATGTGGCTCCTGGATCACTACACCAACGCGACACCTTCTCCGCATTAACTGCCAAGTAAAATATCAGGTTTGGCAACGCCAAGCCCCCTGCCTGTCTATCCCTTTGAAGGACTACCCTACGAATCTTGCGGTCTTGCCATGCACCCAAATTATGAATAGTGAAAAAAATACAATTGCCCCTCCATCAGTCATACGATGTAAACTCTCACTTTAGAATGAATGGTGAGCAGAATCCATCAGAGTAGCAAAGTGATGCCTTCTCTACAAAGAAGCAACTAATGGAACATATATCCTAATTATTAATTCCAACCTATAGTCTGGAATTGATGAATTATGGGATAATCTGGGGCCTGTTCCTGGAGGTGCTCTCAACAGATCTTGCACTTCCTCTGATATTTGGACTAAGACTAAACATTTTGCACTCCAAAGTCTCAGAAGGTTTATTAACTAACAGTTGAGACAATTGGGGGACGCCCTTCATTTAATTTCAGGTCTGTGCTGATTCCTGGGAGGGAAAAGAAAAATTGATCAATGACTTTCTGGACTTCAGCCAAGAGCATGTTTAGTTAGCTGAAAAGCCCTGGTATTAAATTGTCTGCCAACACTCACCATCAAGACTCTCATGTGGGTAACAGCCGTTTGGGTCAACTACTGGCAAGTGCATGCCGCCTACATAACCATACCCCAGCAAACACCCAACACCTTTGGGAGTGGTGGGGGAGGGGGGGGGGGGGGGGGGGAGGAGAAGTAGGAGAAGGTAATATAGTCAAACGTCCACATCGTCACACTGTGCTAAATTAGCAGCATAGGATACATACCTGTGTACATAATGTAACTGGTGAATAGAGTCGATAGCTAAAACCATTTCTGCTATGTAAAATTTGGACATTTCTTCCGGAAGTCTGTCTTCGAACTTGCTGAGCAATGTCAGCAGATCCCCACCCACGTAGTAGTCCATAACTAAATACTGAAAGTACACAAAAATGCATTTAATAAGACAGTACACATACTCTATCTTTAAATATATTTGGTTAATCAAAAACCAACCACGAGTAACTGATCACAAAAAAAAACCGTGTTTAACAACTTGAGATGCTATTTTCTCTGGAATGAATAACAATGTTATTTTTTGTTTTGTTTGTTAACTTAAATTTTTTTAAGTGAAAGCAGACTTACCAAGTAGTTATCATCTTGGAAGGCATAGTGTAGTGTAGTAATCCACTGGCAATCACCATTCACCAGAACATTCCTTTCTTCTCGAAAGCAAGCGGTCTATGTACAAGGAAGTGTTTTAGAAGCCTGCTTTCTTATATTTAGTTCGATTGCATTATTTCCTACATTACTTTGAAGGTTTGGTTTACACTCAATCAAAGTAGGCCACTGATATGACCATTTGTCAGACAACCAAAGGGATTAGTAAACTGAAAAGGTTTTACTCATGATTAATGCTTCACAGTTTAAAAATTATTCAAGAACATAAAAGCTCAATTTTGAGTCAATTGTGAAACTTGACATACCCTGGTTAGATCATGCTTCCTTCCACGGTGATTATTTTGAATAGATTTGTTAGCTAATGAGATATGACCTGGATTACTTACTTACCATCAGCCTGGCATTATTGAAATGGTGTATAATCAAACTAAATCAGTGGTTTCATTATATCACTAATATCAGGCATCAGAGGGAAATTATAGTTTAATACTACTGAAACTAATAACACTTCAGAATAGAAGTATAATTAAAATTCTGTCACAAGTTCACTGCATAACTATTTTATCTTCAAAATAAGACAACCATAAAGCTGCCTGAAAAAAGGAATAGCATGAGGAGAATACACTGCTGGATCTTTTAAGACAGAAGTTGCATACATTTTCCAATGGAATCCAAATAAGTTGAGGGAATGAAGTGAAGTTGATAATTCGGGTAAAAATTCAATTCCATGGCAACATGTGAATCAGTCTTTGGAAGGCCAAGTGAACGAGGGTATACCAGCAAAGGAGAAAGGGGGAATTAACGGGAAGGCAAGTAGGAAAAGTAAAGGTTCTCAAATTAATTCAGAAAACTTAGGATTGGACAATTCTGAAGAAAGAGGGACACGTTGTTTAAAGAGCTGCATTTATCAGTCAAAATTTCTGGATGGAAACTGCAAATTGTGACACACTTTAAATCTCCATCATGGCTCAATTGTGATCTAAAAGTAGTAAACAAGTAAGGCCCTAAAATATTACACTTTTAAAAAGATTTCTATTATCTGAAAAACATTTCTAAATCTTGCTCAACCCTATTAATTGCCTTTAGTGATGGTGGAAATCTGCACAATTAATTCCATCACCACCATCTCTTGTTCAGTGCATTCTGAAGATACCATCCTTCCTGACCACAAATGAATTTAAAGGTATTAATTTTACTGATTATAACATTAAATATAACCCAACATCTTGCCTAGTGAAAGTGTACCCCAGTTCCCCCTATTTGTGCCTGTGTACTCCTGATGCTCAACTAAGGTTTGACCTAACTGGGCTAAACTTGGATGGAGGCCCAACTCTGGCTGGTAGGATTTACTATTGCATCAAATTACTAAATGCCTCCCCACACATAGACTTTCCCTAGCAGTAAATGGCAGGAACATGTTAGAGCATATCCCCAATTAGCTTGCTGCCACACTCTCCCCAAATCTAGAGGATCATCAATGGCAGTGGAAATTTTCGGCACCAAGTATTAATTTTAGAGGATATTTCACTATATTGACCTGCATGTCAAGTAGGCAACTATAGGAAAAGACAGATGTTAACCAGCTTTGGGTGATTAAATTAAGGACTGCGCAAGTGGACAGAGCCGTGAAGAAGGCTCATAGTGTGTTAGCGTTTATTAACAGGGGGCTTGAGTTTAAGAGCCGCGGGGCTATGCTGCAACTATACATGACCCCGGTGAGACCACATTTGGAGTAGTGTGCGCAGTTCTGGTCACCTCATTATAGGAAGGATGTGGAAGCATTGGAAAGGGTGCAAAGGAGATTTACCAGGATGCTGCCTGGTTTACAGGATAGGTCTTATGAGGAAAGGTTGAGGGAGCTAGGGCTTTTCTCTTTGGAGCAGAGAAGGACGAGAGGCGACTTAATAGAGGTTTATAAGATGATGAGGGGGATAGATAGAGTGGACGTTCAGAGACTATTTCCTCGGGTGGATGTAGCTGTTACAAGGGGGCATAACTATAAGATTCAGGGTGGGAGATATAGGAGGGATGTCCGAGGTAGGTTCTTTACTCAGAGTGGTTAGGGTGTGCAATGGACTGCCTGCTGTGATAGTGGAGTCGGACACTTTAGGAACTTTAAAGCGGTTATTGGATAGGCACATGGAGCACACCAGAGTGACAGGGAGTGGGATAGCTTGATCTTGGTTTCGGACAATGCTCGGCACAACATCGAGGGCCGAAGGGCCTGTTCTGTGCTGTTCTATGGGCTTAGTGTAGAGTTACTGACATTTCTAAACAGCAGAAGCCTCGAAGAAACTGTCACATTTCATTTTAGAAAAAGTAGGTTCATTTTGATTGGATTTATTTATTGTCACGTGTACCGAGGTACACCATCGGTATTTTTGTATTTCCTTTCCTCCATAAAATCCTTAAAGTGTGTGACTGGATGACAAGTCACATCCACCCTGTACCAAAGTTAGGAAACATCATAATGTTTCCTTTCCAATACATTAGCACAATGGTCAGTTTGTAGAAAAATGCAGTAACATTCATTCCCTACTGCCTTTGTATGGTTTATACATCCACCTTTAATAGTAAAATTCTAAAATATATACTCTGGCCCCTAACGTGTGCAATCGATATTTTTCCACAGTTCCAATTATTCCTATTGTGACTGCAATCCTTCTAGTTTAAATCAAGCTCCTGTACCTAAATACACTGCTCATAATAATTGTATAAAAATATCAGAACAGCTACATAAATTGTAGATATTTAAGGCTAATCTAGTTTCAAGTTGCATATGATAATAGCTGGAATTTCTAATCACAATCTGGTTCAAGCAAAAACAGCCAAATATTCATTTTGAAAAGCCATCGTGCCGAAGGCATAAAGATTAGTTCCAATTGCGCACATTGCAACCTGAAGTCCTACAAACTATTTTCGAGCTAAATTTCTCATGAGAAAGAAAAAGAAACCGAAGAGATCCGAAGAAGATATCATAACATGTCAACACTGTGTACGGTTCAGCTAGGAGTTTCAACCATGACCCATTTTCACTGCAATCCCAAAAGCATAATTTGCCACATCCACCTGCAAGGCAATTCATCCAAAAATGTAAAATATGATGACTCGAATACGTGGAAAACTACATTAAACCCATTCTTACCTCAGCACGTTTCAGCATCTCCCATTTATTGAGTATTTTCATAGCGTAAACACGTTCAGTGTTCTTCATTTTCACTACTGCAACCTATGAGGAACAAAATTCACACAATTTGTATAACAGCTTACAAATTGTTGGTCTATTCAAACCTAATAGAGGACAGAATCCATGTTCAGTTTTTTAGCTATTTATTTTGTAAGCAATGCTCACCTGCATTTTGCAGTACAGAAGGTGGCAATTGGGTCTGTGAATTCGGTGTTGGTTCTTTCGAATAGCAATCCAGTTGCTCCTATTCCCTGATTTTTAATCATTTGCTCTGCTTAAATATTTATCCAATACTCTTTTGGAACTTAGTACTGAATCTATTTCCATTACCTTATCAGGCAATGCACTCTAAATCTAAACTACTTGGGTAAAAAAAAGTCTTTCCTCTTGTTGCACTGTCCAATCCCCATAAATGTGTGCTCTCTGGTTATCGACTCTTTAGCCATTGAGAAATATTACCTTCTGTCTTTTTCTATACAAATTAAATAGTCTTTAGCGCCCTTCAATGCCCCAATAATATTTTCACTGGAAGGTTTCAGCCTGGGAACGATCTTAATATATTTTTCCAGAGCTGATATATAATTAACTGAAGTTAGATTGTGCATCTTGAGATGGTGTACTGTAATCAACTTTTCCAAGATGTTTCATTGGCATTTAGTCAGCAAAGAACTGCAATATTTTTCATCAGTTTGGCGTTATAGTTGATTTAAAAAAATTACTTGTACAAATCTGAAAAGCTTTATTCAGATAAAGTTGAGAACTTGTGTGTATAAATGACCGTCAATACCAACCTGAATGCATTAAAAAAAACAAATGAAGTAGAATTTTGAAGCAAATAAAGATGTCTAATTACCCACTATCAATTGTTTTGATGAAGTCAGAAATGTAAACGTTCTAATTACTAACAAGCAAGAACGTGAAAGAGAAAAAAGAACAAGACTCCATATTAAGAGACAATATATTTAATCTTTGAGAAATATTTTTGGAAGTGACGGAACAGTGAAGATTCCTCTTTCTCTCCTCCTCATCCACCCGTCAAGTAACATCAGACCAATGTTACCTCTCTTCCCCAAATTCTGACCAAAATCAGAAATCCACCAGCGATTCAAACCAGGTACACTTTACATCATAACCCCCAGGTTCCCAATCCACAGCAAGTTGTCAAACTCCAGCAGCCTCACTGCAGCATTGTAAAACTGCCCCACCAGCTGCGAAACCCCAGTTCTCTTTTTGAGCACTGCTATGGGTGGCATGGTAGCACAGTGATTAGCACTGTTGTTTCAGAACGCCAGGGACTCGGATTCGATCTCTGGCTTGGGTCACTGTCTGTGCGGAGTCTGCACGTTCTCCCCGTGTTTGCGTGGCTTTCCTCCAGGTGCGCCGGTTTCCTCCCACAAGTCACAAAGACGTGCTTGCTAGGTGAGTTGGACATTCTGAATTCTCCCTCAATGTTCCCGAACTGGCGTCATAGTGTGGCAACTAGGGGATTGTCATAGTAACTTCATTGCAGTGTTAATGCAATTCTACTTGCGACACTAAAAGATTATGATAAACACTAGATAATACTTTCCGCTCAACTACTGCATCTTATGTACCAGTTTGTTTTGTTTTGTTCGCTCCAAAATAGTATGCTAGAAAAAGGCCATTTTCAGTGATCACAGAATAATTAATAGTGTTGCGAAATTCAATCACCAAAGTACCCATGAAGGAAAATGAATATCGAAAATATTAATTCAGTCACTAAATCAGTGGTCTTGATGCTATGCTTAAATATGCATCAAATGTATCCAGTGTTATAGAAAGGTGTATCTGCTGACTTACTACAAGCAACGCCACAAAGGGACTACTGACTATTTATTAAAATTGCCGAGAGGTTCACAGCATCCCATGACTATGTTGTTCGCTCTATTGCAGGATTTATCAATGAGCAAATCTCTTTTAAACGTGCCAATTTTTCCCTGCAGTAGCCATTATGTCTGAAGTTGCAATTGTTGAATGCCCTTCAGAGTACTAGCAAAAAAACCCTGTCATTTAACTTAGTAAGAAGTCTTACAACACCAGGTTAAAGTCCAACAGGTTTGTTTCAATTCACTAGCTTTTGGAGCACTGCTCCTTCCTCAGGTGAATGAGTGCTTCGAAAGCTAGTGATTCGAAACAAACCTGCTGAACTTTAACCTGGTGTTGTAAGACTTCTTTTTTTTAAAAAATAATTTTTATTGAAATTTTAAAAAAAAATACAAAATACAAAATATAAACATCTTAGCTCTATTAACATACAACCGCGGTAACACCCCATGAACAATACCCCCCCCCAACTTCAAGAGCAACTTCAAACAAAAAGAACGAACAACAACAAAGAAAAATAAAACCAAAAAAGAGAGAGATAGCACCCTCCACAAACCCATCTGCACAGTTCTCCCTCCCCCCAATCCTTGCCCCCCCTCCCCCTCCCCCTCCCCCCCAATCCTTGCCCCCCCAATCCTTGCCCCCCCCCCCCCCCTGGGCTGCTGCTGTCAGCCTATTTCCCTACCGTTCTGCCAGGAAGTCCAGAAACGGCTGCCACCACCTGAAAAACCCTTGTACTGATCCCCTCAGGGCAAATTTCACCCTCTCCAATTTAATGAACCCCGCCATATCCGAGATCCAGGCCTCCACGCTTGGGGGCCTCGCATCCTTCCATTGGAGCAAGATCCTCCGCCGGGCTGCTAGGGACGCAAAGGCCAGAACACCGGCCTCTATCGCCTCCTGCACTCCCGCCTCCACTGCCACCCCAAAAATTGCGAGTCCCCAGCCTGGCTCGACCCTGGATCCCACCACCCTCGACACCGTCTTTGCTACCCCCTTCCAAAACTCCCCCAGCGCTGGGCACGCCCAAAACATATGGGCATGGTTCGCTGGGCTCCCCGAGCACCTAGCACACCTGTCCTCGCCCCCGAAAAACCTACTCATCCGTGTCCCCGTCATGTGGGCCCTATGCAGCACCTTGAACTGTATGAGGCTAAGCCTCGCACAGGAAGAGGAGGAATTCACCCTCTCCAGGGCATCCGCCCACGTCCCCTCCTCAATCTCCTCACCCAGCTCCTCTTCCCATTTACCCTTCAGCTCCTCCACCGAGGCCTCGTCTACCTCCTGCATCACCCGGTATATGTCCGAGATCCTCCCTCCTCCGACCCACACCCCCGAGAGCACCCTATCCCGCACCCCCCGTGGGGGCAGCAAGGGGAACCCCTCCACCTGCTGCCTGGCAAACGCCCTCACCTGGATGTACCTAAACATGTTCCCCGGGGGGGAGCCCAAACTTCCCCTCTAACTCCCCCAAGCTCGCGAACCTCCCCTCCACAAACAGGCCCCTCAACCTCCTAACCCCTGCCCTGTGCCAGCCCCGGAATCCGCCATCAATGCTCCCTGGGACGAACCGATGGTTCCCCCGTATCGGGGCCTCCATCGAGCCCCCCATTTCTCCTTTCTGCCGTCTCCTTTGCCCCCAAATTTTGAGGGTAGCCGCCACCACTGGGCTCGTGGTATACCTCGGTGGAGGGAGCGGCAACGGCGCCGTTACTAGCGCTTCCAGGCTCGTGCCCACACATGACGCCACCTCCATCCTATTCCATGCTGCCCCTTCCTCGTCCATTACCCACTTACGCACCATCGCTGCGTTGGCCGCCCAGCAGTACCCACAGAGGTTGGGCAATGCCAGCCCCCCCCTATCCCTGCCTCGTTCCAGGAACACTCTTCGAATCCTTGGAGTGCCATGCGCCCACACAAATCCCGTGATACTGCTGTTGACCCTCCTGAAAAAGGCCTTCGGGATAAAGATGGGGAGGCACTGGAACAAGAACAAAAACCTCGGGAGCACTGTCATCTTGACGGACTGCACCCTCCCCGCCAGTGACAGCGGTAACATATCCCATCTCTTAAACTCCTCCTCCATCTGCTCCACCAATCTTGTAAGGTTGAGCTTGTGCAGGGCCCCCCAGCTCCCCGCCACCTGGACCCCTAGGTATCTGAAACTCTTCCCTGCCTGCTTCAATGGGAGCTTACCAATCCCCTCCTCTTGATCCCCCGGATGCACCACAAACACCTCACTCTTGCCCAGGTTCAGCTTATACCCCGAGAAACCCCCGAATTCCCCAAGGATCCTCATCACCTCCGGCATCCCCCCCACCGGGTCCGCCACATACAGCAACAGGTCGTCCGCGTATAGTGACACTCGATGCTCCTCCCCACCCCAGGCCCCTCCAGTTCCCTGACTCCCTCAGTGCCATGGGCAGGGGCTCAATCGCCAACGCGAAAAGCAAGGGGGACAGGGGGCACCCCTGTCTCGTCCCCCAATGCAACCGAAAGTACTCCGACCTCCTCCTATTCGTGGCTACACTTGCCATCGGGGCCTCGTAGAGCAGCCTCACCCACCGAATAAACCCCTCCCCAAACCCAAACCTCTCCAACACCTCCCACAAGTACTCCCACTCCACCCTATCGAAGGCCTTCTCCGCGTCCAACGCCACCACTATCTCCGCCTCCCCTTCCACCGCCGGCATCATAATGATATTGAGGAGTCTTCGCACATTTGTGTTCAGCTGCCTTCCCTTCACAAACCCCGTCTGGTCCTCATGTATGACCCCCAGCACGCAATCCTCTATTCTAGTGGGCAGGATCTTTGCAGCAGCTTAGCATCGGCGTTCAGCAGGGAAATCGGCCTATACGATCCACACTGCAGAGGGTCCTTGTCCCGCTTCAGGATCAAGGAAATCAGCGCCCGCGACATAGTTGGGGGCAAAGCCCCCCCCCTCCCTTGCCTCGTTAAAGGTCCAGACCAACAGGGGGCCCAACAGGTCCAAATACTTTTTATAGAATTCCGCCGGAAACCCGTCCGGCCCCGGCGCCTTCCCCGACTGCATGCTCCCTATCCCTTTGACAACCTCCTCCAACTCAATTGGCGCCCCTAGTCCCTCCACCTACTCCTCTTCCACCCTCGGGAATCGCAACCTGTCCAGGAAGCGCCCCATTCCACCCTCCTCCACCGGGGGCTCAGACCGGTACAGTTCCCCATAAAAGTCCCTGAAGACCCCATTGACCTCCACCCCCCTCCGCACCACCTTCCCAGCGCTATCCCTCACTCCCCCAATCTCCCTGGTGCGTCTCGCTTCCGGAGCTGGTGCGCCAGCATCCTGCTCGCCTTCTCCCCGTGTTCATACACCGCCCCCTGTGCTTTCCTCCACTGGGCTTCCGCCTTTCTGGTCGTCAGTAGGTCAAATCTGGCCTGAAGGCTACGCCTCTCCCCCAGCAATCCCTCCTCTGGGGCCTCCGCATGTCTCCTATCCACCTGCACCATCTCCCCTATCAGTCTTTCCCTTTCCCTCTGCTCCCCCCTCTCCCTATGGGTTCGGATGGAGATCAATTCCACCCTCATCACCGCCTTCAATGCTTCCCAGACCGTCCCCACCCAAACCTCCCTGTTATCATTGGCCTCGAGGTATCTCTCAATACACCCCCGGACCCTCCCGGCCACCTCCTCCTCTGCCAGCAGCCCCACCTCCATGCGCCAGAGTGGACGTTGGTCCCTCTCTTCCCCCAGCCCGAGGTCCATCCAGTGCGGGGCATGATCCGAAATGGCAATGGCGGAGTATTCCACTTCCTCCACCCTCGACACCAGCCCCCTGCTCGGGACAAAAAAGTCAATCCTCGAGTAGGCCTTATGTACATGGGAGAAAAAAGAGTATTCCCTGGCCCTTGGCCTCGCAAACCTCCAAGGGTCCACCCCCCCCCCATCTGGTCCATAAATCCCCATAGCACCTTAGCCGCCGCCGACCTCCTACCCGTCCGGGACTTGGATCGATCCAATGGGGGAATCCAGCACAGTGTTAAAGTCTCCCCCCATGATCAGGCCCCCCACCTCCAGGTCCGGAATGCGGCCCAACATACGCCGCATGAACCCCGCATCGTCCCAATTTGGGGCATAAACATTCACCAACACTACCCGCTCCCCCTGCAGCTTGCCACTCACCATCACGTACCTCCCGCCACTGTCAGCCACCACCTTCAACGCCTCAAACGACACCTTCTTCCCCACCAGGATCGCCACCCCCTTACTCTTCTCGTCCAGCCCTGAGTGGAATACCTGGCCCACCCACCCCTTTCTCAGCCGGACCTGGTCCACCACTCTCAGGTGTGTCTCCTGGAGCATGGCCACATCCGCCTTCAGTCCCTTCAGGTGCGCAACTACTCGGGCCCTTTTGACCGGCCCATTCAGCCCCCTCACATTCCAGGTTATCAGCTGGATCCGAGGGCTCCCTGCCCCCTTCCCCTACCGATTAGCCATACCCCCTCCCTTGCCCACCCCCGGCCAGCGTCCCACGCTCTGCCAGTTTCCCACGGCAGCACCTCCTCCCCTCCAGCACCCCCTGCGTCCTCCAGCTCCTTCCTGACCGTTTCAGCAGCAACCCGGTAACCCTCCCCCCCCCCCCCCCCCCCCAGGCTAGGACTCCTCCTAGCCTCACCCCCCCTCTACAGCACTCCCGTGAGCCAGCTATCTTCTGCTGACCCCGGCGGCTCCCGCCCTACTTTCGGCTCCTCCCAACGTGGGACTGCCCCTCCTCCATAGTGCCCATCAACCAGTCCACCCTCCCCTGCTCCTGCGTGGGAAAAGAAAACCCTGCCTCCTCCCTCTCCCAGCGCGGGGACTCCGCAGAAAGCCCGTGCTTTCGCCCTGCCGGGCCCCGCCTCCTCCAGGGCCACTCCCATTGTCAGTCCCCCCCACCAGCTCCCCGAACACGCCGTTTACCCCTCAGTCCAAACCCGTCCACCCAACTCCTGCTTGAAAACCCATAAAGAAAACACCCGTACGACATCACCCCACCCACCCTACGGTCACCCAACATCTTACCCTAAACCCCGCAAATACACACACAGTATAAATAAATACAGTATTCTACAGCATCCCCCAACCGGGGGACCCTCAGTTTGTGTCCAGTTTCTCGGCTTGCACAAAGGCCCACGCCTCCTCCGGGGACTCAAAATAGTGGTGTTGATCCCTGTAGGTGACCCACAGACGCGCCGGCTGCAGCATTCCAAACTTCACCTTCCGTCTGTGGAGCACCGCCTTCGTCCGATTAAACCGTGTTGTAAGACTTATTACTGTGCTCACTCCAGTCCAATGCCGGCATCTCCACTTCATGGCTGTCATTTAACTTAGTTATCACCTCCCAGCTCACATACAAAGGATTGAAGTCCAGAAAACTATCAGTCCTTATCTGACTGAAGTCAAATCTTTCTCAAAAGTGGAGCAATGTAATAAAATGTAAATACTTGCAATAAATTTTCTTCATCACTAAAAATACAGCTTTTACAACTTTAATCAAGGGGCTGGAACAAACTGTACACAGTAATATGAGACTTTCTGCCCCTTCCACTTTGTAGTTTCAGTGTTGCTCAATACCAACAGCAGCCCCCCCCGCCCCCCCCCCTCACCACACCCACCATGTGAACGTTTCTCGAAAGAGGCTGCAACGAACATTCCACTGCCTCCTCCTCACCCACCTCCCCATAACTCTCATCAATACACACAGCTATCTTCTCCTTTCACAAACTCCATTCTCCATGTTGCAAAACCCACTGCCAATTACCGCTAATCACGAAATTGATGAACTGGTACAATAATCACCCTTCCCCAACAGCATTTAAATATGATACTTGATCAAGCAAATTAACCACAGAACAAGCCAGTGGCTTGTTGATGACTGCAAGCTCCACAAACTTTCACTACTCCAATTCTCCCTGCACTTCACTCTTTACCAATCCAGTTCCATTCATTATTGTTATAGTTTGAACATTCCAATATGGTTTGAAGGAAGGAGAGAGCTTAAAGGAAAGAAAAACAGACAGAAAACCAGGCAAAGGGAAAGGTAAACGATTAAAGCACAGTTAAGATTAGGAATTCAGCACATGGGGATCATGGCATACATCTACGATCAACACTGCAGCACAATGGATCATTTGTGAGGATGCATTTCAAGCAAGATTATACTTTGGATTATAGCCCTCAACAAAAGGTCAAGTAAATGATACTGGTATTACTGTATTTACCAAAGTACTTTATGAAATGTCATGTAAATCCTCTGAAATATTAACAAGTTGAAAAGCATGGACAACATCGCCCAGCTGCAACACCAATTCTCTACATGTCAATCGAAGTTTGAAAGCATCTAAAAGGATAAAAACTAACCAGAAGTCACAAGTGAGAGCACTTGTGTCACTAGAAAGCAGACCTAGCTGCAGCCCAAATGTTTCAGCGGCACATTTGTAGTAGACCATCAGTTGAAAGGAATCTCTTGGTTCAGTGACAGTAATCTGGAACTGGATGTTGTAGGTTCAAGACCGATTTCAGAGTACATAATCCAAGCTGATATTTTAGCTGAGTACTGAAGGAGAACTGTTGATATGTCAGTCTTCAGATTATATGTTAAACTAAGGTTCATCTGTCCTTCAAAGCAGATGTTAATAAAACAAAGAGTTCCATGGCTGCATGATCTGAGGTGCTATCTTTTGGATTAGACATTAAGTGGAGGTCCTGGTGTCTATTCAGGCCAATGTTAGCGCTCCCATGATGCTGGTCAAAGAGGAACAAGAAAAGATTGTGTGTGTTCTTCTCGTCACCATTTATTTCATTGTCTTCTGTGGGATCTTACTGCACAAATGTTGGCTGTAGTTAGTGTTTGCAATTCCTTAAGGTTTTGAAATGCACGATAAAAATGCTTGTTTTTTTAAAAAATGTAGCACCCTAGTAATTACAACACAAGAAAACTGGATGAGGTACAGTAATAAGCACGGAACAGCTATTTTAAGTGTATGTGGCAATGTCACAAACTGTTACGTCGACATGAGGCAGGGTGGCCTAAAAATGTCTCTCCTATAATACCACACCAAGTCTAACTGTATCAGGGGGTTTTGTGAATTTAGTGAGGATGCACTTTTCCAATTCTGCAAGAGTTCCAATATGTATGGTTTTGAATTGTAAAGAATTAGCCAGACAGGTTTTCTTAGTTTAGACAAAGAAAAAAATCTGTCCACATTATCTTTGCTTTTTTCTGTAATAGGTCTGTTAGTTGGGTAGCTATCATGCTGAAGTTAGGGGGAAACCTGCAGTTGTAAACACACATTCCTAGGAATCTCACTATGTCCCATTTTACTGTGATGAGAAAATTAGCTACTGCCTGTACCATTGCAGCTCCGGGCAATAGTTATCTTCAACCCACCACATGTTCAAGGTTGTCACCTGAGCATAAAGTTAGCTGACATTTTGAGAGGTTGACCACTAACAGCTGACTCTAACCTTTGGAAGAGGGCTGTTTTCGGTAACTAGTAGGCCGTAGAAGTAAAGTACATAGTTGGGTAGGCCAGTCACTACTTGGATCATCAGCCTTTGGAAGGTGGCTGGGGCATCTCAGGGTCCAAACAGCATGACTTAACGCTGGTATAATGCCTCTGGAGTTACGAAGGCAGAGTTCTCCTTCACGTAGATGGTCAAAAGCACTTGCCAGTATCCCTTTAATAAGACTATTTTTGTGATGTAGTCTGCGTTAGCTACTCTGCAGTCTTCTAGGTGGGGACGTTAGCTTTGGTGACGACAGGACACAGCTGCTGTCGATTAGACAGTCCACCTACCCAATTCTCTTTGCCATCCTGTACGTGCCACTGAACCGGGCTTTCAGGGGTTCGCCCTGTAGGAGCACTCTTACACAATCCCCTGGCTAAAGGGATCAGGCCATACCATGTTTGACTGCCCACTTCCTCATAGTTGCTTGGGAGGTTTTTGTGTGCTCCTGAGCCACATCGCAGGCTTCTGTCAGCTGTTCATGAAACTCAAATATATTGTCTAACATGGAGAGCTCTTTGTTCTGTTCTATAAATGTATCCTTGGTCAGTTGCATGGAACCGCTGACTTGGTGTCCAAAAGCTAATTTGAAAGGGGTAAACCCATTGGGATTCATTGGACGAGTCCTTGGTGGCAGACAGAAGAAAATCCAGCTCTTAATCCCAGGGCGTACATGTGGACAGTATGCCCTGATCATTATTTTTAGGTCCGGTGGTACTGGTCTAAAGCATCTTGAGACTGTGTGTGATATGCTGAGGACTTCCTGGAATATTTTAGGCATGAAGTTTGAGCCCTGATAGACTGGATCGCAGTGGACATTCCACATCGGGTAAAGAATTATGTTAATCTCTCCACCACTACCTTGGCAGAGTTGGTTCTCAGGGGAATGGCTTCTGGCAATCCGGTAGCCACATCACAATAGTAAGAATATACAGGTTTTGTTTTATGCAGTGGTCTCACACAATCCACTAACAGCTGAAGAAATGTTACCCAAAGGCAGGCAAGAGAATCATAGGTGCAGGTTTAACTGCAGGCTGCGGCTTCCCCACTGCTTTAAAGGTGTGGCAGGATTTTCAGAATCTCATCACATCTTTGTAGAGATATGGCCAGTAAAATGATGGCTTATGGGGGCATGAGCTTTTCATACATTGACATAGCCAACCATCGGGATTTCATGGGCTAGCCCCAAAACTTCCCCATAGTATCTCAGCAGCATCACGGTCTGTTGGATTTCTGTGCTGGTCCGTGAGGGGCTCTCCACTTCCTCATCAGTACCTTATTTAAAAAGTAATAGCATTCTGTCAGTCTCTCCACTTCAACTTCAGTAAGGGCAATCTATGCTCACCTTTTAAGCACCATGACAGCATGCTGAGCCACAAGCAAGTAACACCTATTCATTACTTCCTTAGGGTCTTCTAAGCTCCCAAAAATGATTTTGGATAACTAAATAATAGGGTCATCTGCCTACAGTGTCAGTTTTGCCTCCTCTGACATGGCTTGTTTGTCTATAGACTGGGTTCACACGCAGTCAAGAAAAATGCCAGGGATTTTCTCCTGCAGCTGCTGACTTCCTGATCTTGCTCAGCTTCTCTAAAATCACTTGGGATGCTACCACCTTTGATCTCGCTCATTGCCGAGGTGCAGGTTTAATCTGTCCACAGATGAACTGGGGAAAGACTCCCACGGTCACTGGTCCTGAAATAGGGTCACACTCTAAGTCAGGGGTGGGCAAACTTTTCCGTGCAAGGGCCGCATTCAGAAATTCACAATTCACAAAGGGCCGCATAGTATATTAAGTAAAATAATTACTTCACCCGGTTATGATTGTGGGCGCCTCATATAGAACATAGAACAGTACAGCACAGAACAGGCCCTTCGGCCCTCGACGTTGTGCCAAGCAATGATCACCCTACTCAAGTCAACATATCCACCCTATACCAGTAAGTAACCCAACAGCCCCCCCACCCATTAACCGCTAAAAAAAATTAAAAAAAAAAAAAAAAAAAAAAAAATTTTTTTTTAAATTTTTTTTTTTTTTTTAATGACTTGGTGGGCCGCAGAAATACCTTTGGCGGGCCGCATGCGGCCCGCGGGCCGTAGTTTGCCCACCCCTGCTCTAAGTGTACCTGGTATAAGATCATGTCTCTTGCCAGCAGTAGAGAATGGCTGGTCCCAATATCCCTCAGTATGACTGTGGGCGTACTTGCCTAGCTCTGCAGAAATGGGGACATCTTTCATTTTAACACAAACTTTACAACTCTCGGGGGCTTTGCTAAACTCAACCAACACTCACAGGGGTAACACACAAAGTGTTGCTGATGTGGTTAGAGTCACAACCTAGATGGCTAAGTTCCCTGCCCGGCCCTCTTTTCCTGCACAGAGCCTTTATTGCCCCAATAAAGCTCACAGGCTTTCCCTGTTACTTCCAAATATCAGCACAAAGGTGTCCAGCCTTCAAGTATTTGAAACACGCAGACTTCTGAGCCTCACTCCTTTTCTGGTCTGAGGAGTGGCTTCTGTGTTTCCAGCAGTCCTTTCTCTCCCATTGGTGCTCAGCTTTTTATCACTCTCCCACCTCCTACCCTTTACAGGTTCCAGGGGATGATTAGGAAAGGGTTTCCTTTGGGATGAGGGCTTGTCCACAAGCTCAGAATCATCAGCCGAAGTTGCCGTCAGCCTGATCCTTGCCATTTTCTGTTCCTTGTGTGTTTTTTGAGGGAGAGGGGGTGCATTTTTGAACGCTGCGAGGAACATTATTTCTTGCCTCGCCCTCAAGTGCTCATATCCACCAATCAAATCAGAGCTGCTTCAGCTATTCAAATTTAATCTACATCTGGTCCTGCTGTTTTCGGAGGGCACAGAATTTCTAACCGTATGTCTCTGCACCAGCCGAATCTTCTCTGCTACCTCATCTATAGACTCCCCTTTAGTCACCTTACTTGTTACTTCCTCAAAAAAAATTACTCCCTCAATTATCTCCATAATAAAGGATTCTAGCATTTAGTAAATAATAATAATCTTTATTCATGTCACAAGTAGGATTGCATCACACTGCAATGAGGGAGAATACAGAATGTCCAATTCACCCAACAGCACGTCTTTGGGACTTGTGGGAGGAAACCAGAGCACCGGGAGGAACCCCACGCACACACGGGGAGAACGTGCAGACTCCACACAGACAGTGACCCAAGCTGGGAATCTAACCCGGGCCCCTGGCGCTGTGAAGCAACAGTGCTAACCACTGTATTCCTGTGCCACCCATTTTTCCGATGACAGATGTTAGAAGCCAGTCTATAGTTTCCTTTTTTATATCTCCTTCCTCTCTTCAATAGTTGCGTGAGACCTGCGATTTTCCAATCCACTGGGACATTTCCAGAATCTTGGGAATTTTGGGAAGATCACTATCACTGTAACTGCTATCTCTGCAGTCACTCTTAAGACCTTAGGATGAAAGCCATCACGTCCAAAAAACTAGTTAGCCTTTAGTTCCAATAGTGCAGTACTTTTCCTTTGTGATTGTTTTAAGTTTTACCCTCCCTATTGCCTCTTGATTTTCAAGTATTCTCGGGATTTTTTTTGTGTCTTCTACAGTGCAGCCAGATACAAAAAACCTGTTGAATGCTTCCACCTTGTTTCCCATTATTAATTCTCCAGTCTCACCTAAGGGAATGGTGCTTGCTTTAGTTACTCTTTTCCTTTTTAAATACTTGTAGAAACTCTTACTGTCTTTATATATTTCTAGTTGGCTTTATCCAATTTCTCCCTCATTTTCTATAGCCATTCTTTGCTGGTTTCTAAAATCTGTCCAATCTTCTGATCTACCACTAATATTCACAGTATTATAACTTTGACTTTCAATTTCATACTATCTTTAACTTCCTTAGTTAGCCATGGATGATGCATCCTTCTCAGAGCCTTTCAGAATTAAATATACCTTTGCTGAGAGTTATGAAACATCTACTTTAATGCTTCCTACTGCTCCTCAACTGTCATATCTTTTAACCTATTTTCCCAGTACATTTCAGCTAACTCTCTCTTTAAACTTAAATAAAGGCAATTACAACGTGTAATACACTAGTCTTAGATCCACACTTCTCACCCTCAAACTGAATGCAAATTTCTGTCATATTATGATCAATGGTGCCAAAAGGCTCCTTTACAATGCGGTAATTAACAAATTCTGTTTCATTAAAAATTACCAGGTCTAAAAGAGCCTGGTCACTGGTTAACATAGGAACAGACGGCTTGAAGAAATTCACTCCACAAACTCATATAAATAAGAAAATAATTAATGGAGTGAGCATTGGTCCTATAGAAAGTCTGTCTGGGGTATTGACAATGGAAAGAAGGGTTATGGCAGATGAATTAAACAGGTATTGTGCATTGTTCTTCACTAAAGAGGGCAAAGTAACACCCCCAAAATAGCTTCCAGTCAGGAAATGGAAGGGAGGGAGGGAGGAAATAAGGAAAATTACAAGCACTAGGGAAGTGCTATTGTTGGGTCAGCGGGCTGACAAATCCTTGAGTCCAGATCAACATCAGTAACCAAAGGGCAATGTATTTGAGGCAAAAGGTGCAGGAGTGCCTGGGGAAGGTAATACTTTTCTGGTGGGGCTGGTGGATGGATGGATTAATGGATAAGGAAATGTGCAAAGAAGAAAGAGCTGCCGGAGCATGAGCGTCTTCATGGTGTGCCACAGGCAGCAGAGAAGGGGCCTGTGTTGCCAGTGGTCGACAGAGCAGTTGGTGGAGTTCTTGAATTATAAGTTTTGGCAGCAGAGGAAAGAAGCCCTGGAAGACTTAGCCAAGGTGGTGGAACCACTGAGATCTGGGATTGAGCGAGTGGAGCAGAGACTGGAGTTGCTGAATATGATGAATTATTACTGGGCTGCGAATATTGCTATGGTCAGGAAACGGGCGGTGGGGGAGGGATGGGTGTGGGGACGGATGGAGGCGGCATCGTGTAAGGGTACATATTTTAAGGGCTTTGTGTTGTCGCCTTTACCGTTCTTGCTGGCCAGGTACTCCGTGAGCCCAGTGGCGAGTCAGCCATAGGAGTGCGGGGGAGTATCCGCAGCATCTGGGGCTGGAGGGTGTCTTGGTGTGGGTGCCGATTTGTAATAACCATAGGTTTTCACTGGCGGGGCTCTATGCGAGGTTTAGGCTGCACAAATGATTTACACGAAAATATGGACATTGTAGATACAGCTCCGAAAGCTGCACTGCTGCTTATGAATTTGAGACTGGGCCTCAGAGAGGGAGTGCACTGGAACATAGCATAGGTACAAGACAACTATACTGCCATTGTGTAAAACAATACATGACACAGAGTACCTCAAGGGCAAAGTCTTCATGGTAATTTCCGCAAAGGAAGCACATTTAAAAAAAACATTTAATCAATCTGTGACTGAATCAGTGGTCAACCAAGCCAGTACATTCCCAAGCTCATTTGATGAACAGGAGCAGGAAGGAACAGCCAAGCACTTTCAGACATTCAATTCCCTCTTCTGTTGACGGCAGCAGGCCACATTTAGGAAGCCAGTCTGATAGAAAGAACTCTGTGCCCAGAGGAAGTGTGTCCAGGGGTGTTCCTTCTGTACATAGAAACAGTTAACTCCTTGAATTGTTGCAAGAACATAACCTCAAAAGAGAATTACAGTATACATCAACAGTCATCTGCTTTTGCCAAAGCCAAATATGTACACACAGCTGACGCAGTGGGTTACTCATCATCCATGGATATCAACTTAGTTCCCGTACATGGTCACACCTTCTTAGCTATAAAAAAAAGATATAAAATTGCTTGTGTCTGCAACTTGCGTTAGTTTGTTATCCCACCTTGTTTGTAAAGTAAGAGTTTAATATATTTGTGAGTAGAATCTACCCTGAAGCCCGTCCCCAAGTTAAGAAGAACTCGCATTTATATATCAAATCTCATGTCTTCATGAGACTACCCAAAAAACTCAAATCATTTATTAAATGTAGTCACTGCTGTGTGGGGAAACATAGTACATTTGTGTACAGCATACTGAAATGAGATAAATGACCAATTAACCAGTTTTAGTGGGTTGGTTGAGGGAAGAGTTTTGATCAGTTAAGAATTCCCTTGCGTCTTTTTAAATAGTGCCACAGAATCTTTTACATCCATCTGAACAGACGGACTGCCTCTGTTTAATATCTCTTTCGAAAGACTACGTTATCTGTCACTGCAGCCGCTCGTTCAAGCCGGATGTTTTATATGCTATTAGCCTATAGAATTATTTAAAAAGCTAATCCCCATGATCAAACAGATGTAATTCAGAATTAATTTTTAATGCCCTATTTCTATTTGACATTTCTGTACATAATAATAATAATAATCTTTATTAGTGTCACAAGTAGGACTACATTAACACTGCAATGAAGTTACTGTGAAAATTCCCTAGTCGCAACTATGGCGCCTATTCAGGTACACTTGTGGGAGAATTCAGAATATCCAATTCACCTAACAAGCACATCTTCGGGACTTGTGGGAAGAAACTGGAGCACTCGGAGGAAACCCACTCAGAGACAGGGATAACGTGCAGACTCCGCAGGCAGCAACCCAAACCGGGAATCGAATCTAGGTCCCTGGTGCTGTGAAGCCACAGTGCTAACCACTGTGCTACCGTGCCATAATACAAACAAGCTAGTTTCTGTTTTTCTATACAAGTCTTAAAGTGCATTATATGATCATCACTATTTCATTGCTCAAATTAGTCCATATCTCAAACACACACGTACATTCATTTGTGCTGCGTCACATCCTCAGGCAGCCACAAAGCACTCATCAACGGGCAAATTAACGGGCAGTTACTTGTATGTAAGCAAATGTAGCAAACATTTTAGACCCAGCAAAATCCCACAAACAGAAAATGAATAAGTGGAGCAGTTAATCTTTTGTTTGTATTATTTATTCACAGGATGTGGGAATGGCCAATAAGGCTGTCATTTATTCCCTATCTGTTCTCGAGAAAGTGCTGTGGCGACCCACCTTCTAGAATACACCAGAATGGCTTGCTTGGCCATTTCAGAGGGCAGTTGAGCCAACCACATTGCTGTGGCTCTGGAGGCATATAGAGGGTATAGGCACAGATTTCCTTCCCTAAAGGGCTTAAGTGAACCAGATGGGTTTTTAATGACAATATATTATTGATACTAGTTTTTTTCCTTCCAAATTTTATTTAATTAATTTCAATTAATTCACCAGCTGCCATCTCCCATTTGTCTTTTTTTTCTCCCTAATGCCCACTTTTAAGCAGCTTTAAACACCCCAACCTGCAAGATCCTGCCTCACACACTGAGGACAAGCATTCGATCCTGGCTCTGGGTCACTGTCCGTGTGGTGTTTGCACATTCTCCCAATGTCTGCATGTGTCTCACCCCCACAACCCAAAGATGTGCAGGCCAGGTGGACTGGCCATGCTAAATTGCCCCTTCATTGGAAAAAAAGAATTGGGTATTCTAAATTTTAAAAAAAACTTGCAAGATCCATTTTTATAGCCCAAGGTGCACCCACCAAGCTATTCTAATTAGATCAGTCTTTAGTCAGGGACTGGACTGCTTCAAGTCTCTGGAACAGTCCTTACTAGTCCTTTCGACCTAGACTATAGATGTTTTTATGTTGCACTAAATATCATACCAGTCCCAAATAGGTTTCACAAAAGTAAACTTGACAGGTTTGCTAAAGCTGGCTGACTATAAGACCTGCTTCACAAGGACAGCACATCAGGAACAGGCAGCACCACCATCATAAAACTAGTTTTAATAAAGTATAGTATTCATTAAACCAGTGAAATGAAATGAAAGCCACCAAAGACCATAGGGTGCTCTCCCCTTTCGAGAGAGCTGATTTAACTTGAGGGACACCACACTTCAGGCGTGGGGCAAGGTTGAGGGCCTTCATGGATAACCTCAGTCCGTAGGGGAATTGAACGCAGGCTTATAGAAACGCTCTGAACCATGAACCAGCTGTCCAGCCAACTGAGCTAACCAACCCCCCAAAAAATAAAGTCGCCATAGTCCCAGAGGGCTACAGGCTCCTTTCCGCTTTGAGGGAGAGCTGATTGGTAGCGACTTAACCTGAGGAACACCACACGTCAGGCGAAGGGCAAGCGCTAGGCTTGCAGAGCTTGAACCTCCCTTCTCTGCTTCCCCCTCCTCCCTCTGCCGACCAGCTGTGAACCAGTTGGCAAGCCGTTGGGTTATTGACATGATTTTGATTACTTTATTCCAGGAGCCTTAACCACAGATCGTCCTTTGAATTTGTAAAAGCAATAGTACATAGCCAGCACTTCTCACTTTACTGGCATAAACGTGTAAACCACAAAACGCATTTCAGGAAACCACATTTGGTCACCATTTCCCGTCACTGAAAATATCCTCTTCCTGACAGTATCCTGTTGTAAGCATTCTCACCCTCGGTTGCAATTAATAATAATCTATTTAGTCTGCTGAAGTCTTAAAATTTTTGTAACGCCACAAGTCTTAGGTAGCTAAAGGGATCAAACAGGTTATTAAATAATTGAAAGCTTTGAAGTGTACACCTATTGAGCACAAGGGTAATGTAGGCCTGAAAAGATAATTTAATGCAATATAATTTCAATTTCCAGGTATTGTATAATGGGTCAAATAATAATAATATTATTATTCGCTTATTGTCACAAGTAGGCTTCAATGAAGTTACTGTGAAAAGCCCCAAGCCGCCACATTCCGGCGCCCGTTCAGGGAGGCTGGTACGGGAATTGAACCGGACTGCTGGCCTTGTTCTGCATTACAAGGCAGCTGTTTAGCCCACTGTGCTAAACCAGCCCCAACAAATAGATGTTTTACTATTCTTCTAAATTTCCATGATGGCCAATACATTAAAATTACATTTTAGTTTTATCCTTGTGCACATTACATGGTTAGTACAGAATTTTTAATTAAAAACTGCAGCTTTGCAACAATTGCATAAACGATAGCAGATGCCATTACCTTAAACTCAAGATGTCACCATGAATTAAATGAAACATTTAAAGCTCAATATGTACAAATACTTCAAATGCCAATTTTGAAAATTAAAACTGGATTGAATACAATAGACGCGATTTACCGGCCGCATCCTACTGGAATCGGGACGGGACGCGGCTGGTAGATCCCACAATAGGCCTCTTTCCGGAATTCCTGAAAGTCGTTACGCCTCGCAAGGTGTCGGGATCTGGATTCTGGCCCACAATGGGTGGGACACAGATGTGCAGAGTTAAGTACTCTGCCGGCGCCAGATCTAACCGGCTCCCAGGATCTAGCAGCCTCGCCCAGGGGTGCCCTGTCTTATGAGGTGTGTGTGGAGTGCTGGAGGACCCCCAACAGGTGAGTTTTGGAGGGCGGGGGGCGTGTAACTTCGGGGTGTCGAGAGATTGAGGCACCTTGATTTTCTCCTGCATCGAGTGCAGCCTCGGCAGGGCATTCCCTGTTGAGGCTTGGGGAAAAAAACAGTAAGCACCAAGAACAGCCCCTCTAATCCTGCCCAGAATGGACTTTATTTTTATTAGATTGCGTCCAATATGATCTAAATATTTGTATATATTGGGTGTGGTAAGGTGTAGGTTCAAACGTTACTTTTATGCTCTTCCCGCAATCATATAATATATTGTCTCGATTCAATTTCTACAGTGTTCTCATTTCTCTCACCTAGCTCCCATAGTATACAACTTCCAACTAATTCTGACCTATAATAATCCATCACTTTTACTCTCACCAACCAATAATCTATATTGATTTCATGCCCCCAACACATCTTCAATTGCCACTATTACTTTGTACCCTCCAGCCCTACTTCTGTTACCCCCCAGCGCCTTTACACAACACTGAATTTACAGTGCAGAAAGAGGCCAATCAGTCTAACAGGTCCATTTTAACTATCATGCTCCACACAAGCCTCCTCCCACTCTTTTGCTTTTCTAACTTTTCCCTAACTGCATCTATGTTAGTCACCTCAACTACGCCTTAGTTTTAACAATCTAATCATTCACTGGAAAAAGGAGCTTTTCTGAATTTACGGCTGGATTTGTTATAGATACGGGCCTGGTTTCTCGTCGCCCTTGAAATGAAAACATTTTTCCTACTTCTTTGTTACGATCCTAGTTGATGTTACGACTGAAAATCCCAGAATGGAATCCTGGCTCAAAAGAAGGTAACTTTTACCTTTTCTTTTAAGAAAACGTGACTGCCAATTAGCTTTTAACAACAGAAAAAAGTATTAAACATGAAAGGTTTGACTGTAAAACAATACTCCTTCACACCCATTTACCTTCACAAATATGCACAGATTTTAAGCATAACACAGGATACAAAATATATCTTATGTTATGATGCTCTCAGTAAACACACAGTCCTTGTACTCTAAGAGTCTAACTGGTCAGGCAACACTCGACTCTGAACCAAAGTACTAGGTGTCAACCAATCGGACTTCTGTGGATTTCTCCTCAAATTCCAAATGGATGATTGTCACTTAAATCTTCTTACAAAAAATGCTTTTCCTCAGCTGTTCCCAGCAAAGATCCACTTCCAGGATTTCCAACTCTCTTTTCAGGATTCCTTTGTCTTGAATAGCCACAAGCTTTCAAACTTTCACACAATCTCTCGGGGATCTAGCCACCAATTGCTGCACAGGCTGTCGGAAGATATCACCAACCTTATGACTACTTCAGATCCCTGGCTTCTCATGAGCCAACTACACTAGGTCTGTATTTTTCAGCTCTGCCCTTAACTTCACTGAACAGTATCCTGTTCCAGGTCCTCCATTTGTTTAACTGCAGTTCCTGGGACTTCTCTTTTTATGCCCTGGTTTCCAAAATTCTCTTAACTTTGTTTTCTCTAAACAACCGTAGCTTCCCCCATTGATCTACATAGCTAATGTGCCTCAGTTCTGGAACTATTCTCATAAATTGCTTCTGTGCCCTCGCCTATACCTTCCCATCTTTCCTCAAGTGCAGTGTCCAATATTGGAGACAGTACTACAGTTGAGCTCAAACTGCCAGTGTTTTCTTAAGGTTCATCACAACGTCTTTCCTTTGTACTTTATGTCTCTTATTATAAAACCAGAACCCGCTAACCATGTTAGTGCAATTAGCAACATTGGAAATCTTCTCTTCTTTAGAAAATTCCAATGGTCTTTTATAAAATGACAAACATTCATCTTTAAAAAAAAATAATTTACAGTACCCAATTCATTTTTCCAATAAAGGGGCAATTTCACGTGGCCAATCCACCAAACCTACACATCTTTGGGTTGTGGGGGCGAAATACATGCAAACATGGAGAGAATGCGACGGGGAGCCGGGGTCGAACCTGGGACCTCGGCACCGTGAGGCAGCAGCGCTAACCACTATGCCACCATCCTGCCCGACAAAGATTCATCAATGAGACTTTTACAAAGAGAAATCCTCTGGACTCTTACTCGCATTTTAACGATTAAAATTGTTCACCTGCTTAACTAAGTACTTTGCTTAAGTTATTTTTTGCTGCAGTTTTACTTCATTATTGGGTCTTTTAATGGCTAGGATCTGTATCCAACATTTAAGCTCAGGGCCTGGTGTCATTGTCATGTGAGAGTGCCTTTAAGAAATGGATGTTTAAGCAATGTACCTTTAAGAAATGCAGTGATGTCAGAGTGTGGGTGGAGCTGGGCTTTTAGTTCAGCCATTTTGAAGTTTTTAGTTTCAGTTTGAGAGAGCAGCTGAAAAGTGCCTGGCTGGCTTGCTGAGAGCTGCAGGAAGGAAAAGAGCTGGTCTGGTGATTTCTGCAAATCCAAAGACTATAAATATATTGAATGTAACCTGTTGTGCTCCTATTTTTGAAGGGTTGAAGTCTTTTGGAGGTTTAAAAGAACAGTTTGCAAGATTGGGTACTGTTGTATTATTTTCGGGGTTATCTTTGAAGTAAGGGGTGTTAAGAGATCCAATGTTTATTTTAAAAGGTTAAGTTGAGTTCATGGAATAAACATTGTTTTGTTTTAAAAACGACGTGTCCATAATTGTAATACCACACCTGGGGAACAAGTCGTGTGCTTCAAAAGCAACAATCCATTAAAGAGGGGGTTGGTTGGACTCCATGATACATTTTGGGGTTCTGAAAACACCTCTTCCATAACATCATTCACTGTCCACTTACGTGCAGAGGTGCTGTAAGAGTGGATCCACCGCAGCCCCCTAACCCAATGCAACAGTGAGTCACACAGCTCTTCCATCATATCTTGTGTAAACTATATCTGTGCATCCGCTTGCTGTCATTTACTCACGTCCTATTCAACATAAAAAGCTATAACCACACCCAGTTACATTGAAAAAACTGCTTTATTTTCTACATTCTCTCCTCAAGATTCATTCCATTCTTGTCCTCTTACTCTGTCTTCCCTCCATGCAAATGCTCATTTTAACTTCCTACTTCACTCATTGGATGTTTTATTTTCACCTTCTCTCCATTCTTTTTCTTTGCTGCACCCTTTATAGCTTGGCTTACTTTCTTCTCAGCTTATAAATCATTGCCTTCATCATTTTGAATTCTGATTTGATAAAATATTACTTCCTCATCTAGTTATCCTATGAAATTGTTCTATCTCTTTCTTTTGTAACCTTTCATTGGCCTACCACAAACTTTTACAGAAGCCAAGGCACAGTCCACATTTAGTAGCGTCACTATTCTTTCATCAACTATAATCAGCTACTTTTTTTCTTTACAACTCTTTCTGTTTTCATGCATATGATGAATTCCATTAATACTTATTTACATGACTGTCTTTTGTCATAACCTCTCCTTCCCTTATTGATCTCTTACACCCTTTTTTATACTTAACTTATTATGAGTTCTAGTTCCAGGATTGTGACCCAGCAACAAAATAGGTGTGGCAATATAGTTCCAAGTCGATGTTGTGTGCGACTTGGGAGGGAAATTTACAGGTGGTGCTTTCCCCATGCACCTGCAGCCCTCGTCCTTGTAGGTGGTAGAGGTCGTGGGTTTAGCAAATTCTGTCAAAGAACGTTTCGTAAGTTGTTGTGATACATCTTGTAGATATTATATTCCCGACTTCTGCCTTGTAGATGGTGAACAGACTCTGGGAGTCAGGAGCTGAATTGTTCACCTCAGAATTCCCAGCCTCTGACCTGCTCTTGTAGCCACAGTATTTACATGGCAAGTTCAGTTCAGGTGAATGGTAATCTCAGGATATTGATAGTTGGAGATTCAGCAACGATGTTGCCGCTGAATATAATGGGGAGATGGTTAAGATTCTCTCCTGCTGGAAATGGTTATTGCGTGGCATCTACCCTGTCAATCCCCTCAGTATCTCACGCATTCCAATAAGTGAAAATCTCATTCTGCTAATGGTGTTGTGCTTAATCAGGTTCATAGAATCGTTACAGTGCAGAAAGAGGTCATTCGGACAATCGAGTCTGCATGGCCCTTTGAATGAAACTCTACCCATGTCCACCCCCCCTGTATCCGCATAACCCCATAACCTAACAGGCTCATCCATGGATACTAAGGGACAATTTTTAAACATAACCAATCCACCTAACCTGCATATCTTTGGACTGTGGGAGGAAACCGGAGCATCCAGAGGAAACCCATGCAGACATGGGGAGAACGTGCAGACTCCGCACAGAGAGTCATCTAAGCCCGGAATTGAACCCGGATCCCTGGTGCTGTGAGACACCAGTGCTCGTTGGCACCTCATTTTTAAGTATACCTGGTGCTGCTCCTCTGATTTAGTCCTCCCTGAACCAAGGTTTGTCCCCTGGCTTCAATTTTTAAGATTTGCAGACAGTACAGAATATAATACAAAGTGAGGAAGATAGTGAGAGATTTTACAAGGACACTTCGCTGGTGTTTAGAAGAATGAGGGGTGAATCTCAGAGACTTATAAAATTGTAACAGGACTAGATAGGGCAGATGCAGGGAACATGTTCCCAATGATGGATGTGTCCAGAACCAGGGGTAACAGACTGAGAATTCAGGGTAACCGATTTTGGCAGAGATAAGGAGACACTTCTTCACCCAAAGAGTGGTGAGCCTGTGGAATTTATCACCAAAGGAAGTAGTGATGCTAAAACATTGAATATATTCAAGAGGCGCCTAGATATAGCACTTGGGGAGAATGGGATCAAAGGCTATTGGGAGAAAGCAAGATTAGGCTATTGAGTTGGATGATCAGCCATGATTGTGATAAATGGTGGAGCAGGCTCGAAGGGCCAAAAGGCCTCCTCTTGCTCCTATCTTCTATGTATTTATGACACTGTCAGGCAAAAGGACAGATGAAATTTAATGCAGAGCAGTTTGAAGTGATACATTTTGGTAGGAAGAGGCAAGTAGAAGATGCAATATGAATCAAATGGCACAATCCTAAAGCTGGTGTGCTGGAACATACAGATGTAAACAAATCTTTAAAGATGGTGGAACATATTGAAAAGATTTGCAAAAATACAGGGCCCTTGTCTTTATGAGTGGAGACAGATAATACAAAAGAAAGGGAGTTATCTTAGACATTTATAAAATATTCATTAGGCCTCAGCTGCAATAGTTTGCTTAATTTGGGGGCACTACACTTTAGAAAAGATGTCAAGGTCTTGAGCAGAGCGTAGAAGGGATTTACTAAAATATACAGAGGAAGAGGGTTTTCAGCTATGTGAAGAGACTGGAGAGGTTGTGGTTGTTCACCTTAATCATCTTAGCTCAAAAGAGGAGAATTAAAGATGTGACGCAAGGAGATTTTTGTTTCGAATACGGCAAGATTGTTGCAATTTTCATTGCATTTCCTGAAAGGTGGAAGCAGATTCAATACTAACATCCAGAAGAGAATGTGATAAACGCTTGAAGGGAAAAACATTCACAGGGCTGAAGGGAAAATAGCAGGAAACTGGGACTAACTGGGTAGTTTTTCCAAGAACTACACTGACATGCTGACCTAAGTGGTCCCCTTCACCTATGATAATATTCTTCTATCCCTTTGTTTGACAGTCTATAATATTCTCTTAAGAATAACAGTTCCCTTTGTATTCTTTCATTCTAGCCATATTCCGTTTTGTACCACCCTTACGTAATCCTTACATTCTGCTGCTGCAACAAAACCTCAGAAAACCATCAACTCATCCACCCCTTTACCCTATTAGATGAGCCGAATGGCCTCCTGCTGCACTGTAAATTCTATAATTCTAAGATTCAATCCCTCAAAACATGTTATAATCAGGAATGGCCTAAGCTGCCTATTTGTTAATGATATTATATTATACCCACAATTAATCTATTTTATTCATTATACTTTTAATTAAGTACAACTCACAATTTCCTGTATGACAATCTGTAGCCCTCGTGTCCATTCTGCTTTTTTCTGATTTCTCCCTTCCCTTCTGCCATGTCAGTTTATATTCACTCCCACAGCACTGGTCATTCCCGTAGAAATGAAATTGGTCACAGCCTTGTTCAAGTGAAGCCTGCAGAAACCATTCCTGATCCAGTTCGCGTCCCATTGTAACAGTAATCAATGCTCTTCCATCCCGATACCATCCCCGCAACCACAAATGTATTTCCTTACCATTACTATATCATCTAGCATGTAACTGTAGAAGTACTCCAGCCATTACTGTCCTTGCTCTTCCATCACCTCATGCTTTGGTACAATCCCAGTTCTATTTCCAGAACTACAACTTCTGATGCTTCCCATTCTCTTTTTAAAAAAAAGGTAAACTGGCAGGCAATCTATTATTTGGAAATCTTAGTTGCATCTTTACCAAGGATTTTATACTAATTATCCACTTGTCAATTCAACATTCGCAAGGAAGTCCCTGTACTTCCTTTGTGGACGCTCACTCACCTTTTCTCTTTGCTGACTGCTGTAATGAGATCAAGTCAAAAGAGGTGTACTAACTTTTACGAGGGGGAAGTGAGTTCACTATGGGGAGGGGCAGAGGTAGAAGAGATAGGCTAAGGCCAGAATAGCATCCCCCAATTTAAAAAGAAAATTAACAGCACCCCCTCCCTGTAAAGGGTCTTAAAATGGTGCATATATTATTTCTAAAGGAGTGGACAGCCCCTTCCTCGGACAACCAGCAGGCGCTGGATTCTCTGGCAGAACAGAGCAAACATAAAGATGCGCCACTGGCCCCATGTAATACAGCATGAGCAGCTCTGTATAGTCTTGAGTGGGCACATCCCCAGCCTAATTGTTAGAATCACATCCCAAGGTTTACAAGGTTCATACCATCTTTACTTACACAACTGGTTAAGTGACACTACAGGAATCAGCTAATGTACAACCAATGTGGGCAGCACGGTAGCATGGTGGTTAGCATCAATGCTTCACAGCTCCAGGGTCCCAGGTTCGATTCCCGGCTGGGGCACTGTCTGTGCGGAGTCTGCACGTCCTCCCCGTGTGTGCGTGGGTTTCCTCCGGGTGCTCCGGTTTCCTCCCACAGTCCAAAGATGTGCGGGTTAGGTGGATTGGCCAGGCTAAATTGCCCTTAGTGTCCTAAAAAATAATGTTAATGGGGGTTGTTGGGTTACTGGTATAGGGTGGATACGTGGGCTTGAGTAGGGTGATCATTGCTCGGCACAACATTGAGGGCCGAAGGGCTTGTTCTGTGCTGTTCTAATTCAATCATAGCAGCTGTAAACTAATTAAACTATTCCTGGTTCCAACTAACCAAAAGGCATTCCACTAAATACGTTTTTAACAGTGAACAAAATAATCAAATAAATTAAAGGTGCAGTGTGGTAAAAAATGCAGTACTGTGCCCTAAACTCCACTTTCACTGTTCCTTCACACGTTTAATCAAATCTTGAAGAGCTTTTGGACATTGACCAAAAATTTTATAATATGATGTTTTTTCTAGCCATGGGTTCTCTGGGTATTTAAAAAAGATATTGTTGTATAGGTAAACAATATCTGTCATTCAACTATGAGAAAGAATTTTATGATATGGTTCAGTGTGTAATCAAGTGTTTTTTCTGGACATAGCCAGATACAAGCAATTTTAAACCATTCAAGCCATTTTTAAGTTACACCCGTAAAATATTCAAGTTGTTGTGACTCTTTGTACAGTGACAGCTTCCTATCAAAGTTGATTGGGTACCAATGTGGTTATGTAACAGAATTTATTACACACCTGTGTTTGCGCTGATATCACATTCTTACTTTCAACCTCCATTACTCACTGAAATCACACAACACTATATGCCAGTCAAAAGTTGATCTATCCCCTTGTCATAACAATGCCATTAAGAAGTGTCTGAAAAATTGAGCAATGTAACCTGCTGATTCTCTTCCACTGCCTCCAATAGACTCCCACCTCTATTTGAGAAAAAAGAATTACATTAAAGGATATTGAACATAAGCCAGTTCTGCTCAGGAATGGTTCTTGCCCAAGTTTAGATTAAATAAATTGGGAGTGAAAGGTTTTAACTCCAAAAACAAAATGTCCCCATATAACTTAGTTCTTTTATTACATTTTGAATGTTGAAATTCAACAATGTTTCAGGTTTCAACAATTATCCAATCTAGTAAATTAGACTTGAAAATGAATTAACTTCATAACAAAGCTTGCATGGTCAAATAAAGCTGTCAGTTATATTAATGCATTACTTTTTTGAAGACCAAGTAAATTGGGCATTGGGAGGTCACATATATTGGTAATTGTGGGGGAGTGGGTCACCGATGAATTATGCAAACTCTTGAAATCTGCAATCTGCCCCAGAGGATATTGCTATCAAGTAGATATCATAATTGAACTAAATTTGTTGAGAACTGGTGGCAAGAGTCTGCCTCTAATTGGGGATTAAATATGTAGAAATACAATGCAAAGTTAAATGCCCAAATTACTATAAGAGGCATGTTTTCACGTTAAGAACCAATATTCCAGACTGCATATAATATTCAACTCAAAAGGCTGCATATCATTACCAAAGGAAGATGATTTGCAAAACATATTTGAATTTCAAGAAGCATTTCATTACTGCAAGATTATTTGTGTGACTGCTCACCTCACCAAATGCTCCTCTGCCAATGACTTTCAACATTTCAAAGTCATCTCGGTGTAGCCTTAGTTCCTTTACAGTAGAGGTGAATGGTTTCGCTGTAAAGTTCAAAAATTATGGAATTAGAGAGATTATGTACATTGAACATTTGTTTTAAATTATCACTCACTTCATCTCTGGAATTCAGATCCCATTTCCATGTTTGCACCAGAACTGTTTTGAGGTCCGGAGCAGAGTGGCTCTGGCAGAACCCAAGCATCGATGAGCAGGTTGTTGCTGACTAAAAGCCGCTTGATAGCACTGTTGACAACACCTTCCATCGCTTTACGGATGATCAAGAGTAGACTGATGCGGCAACAATTGGTAATGATTATATTGAATTTGTAATAACAGTCTTCTATGATAACGGCTATATTGGATTGGTCCTGCTTTTTGTGGACTGGCCATACCTGGACAATTTTCCACATTGCTGGGTAGATGCCTGTGCTGTAACAGTATAAGACAGCTTGACTAAGAGTATAACTAATTTTGAAGCACAAGTATTCAGTACCTAAGCTGGAATGCCGTCAGTACACATTGCTATATCTAGTGTCCTTCAGCTCTTTCTTGATATCACATGAAGTGAATCGAATTAACCAAAGACGTGATGTGGGGATCTCAGGAGGAGGCAGAGGTGCACCATCCAGTCAGTACTTCTGGCTGAAAAGTGGTGCAAAAAACAAGGCTGAAGAATTTGCAGAAATGTGCTGGGCTCCACCATCATTGAGGAATGATCAAATCAGATTCTTACAGCTTTTGGGAAAAACCAAGTTGAACAAAACAATATCAAGTGCAGATCTAAACATTAAAGAACATAGATTTCATCTGTTTTATTGGTGGCAAGACTTTTTGACCAAATTTGAAAATCGCTCATTGTCACGAGTAGGTTTCAAATGAAGTTACTGTGAAAAGCCCCTAGTCGCCACATTCCAGCGCCTGTTCGGGGAGGCTGTTACGGGAATCGAACCGTGCTGCTGGCTTGCCTTGGTCTGCTTTCAAAGCCAGCGATTAGCCCTGTGAGCTAAACAGCCCCTCCAATTTTGATTTCCATTGGCCAGTCATTTAAACGGTTACACAAAACTGGCTTCCCTTTTATGAATTTGCATTTGTGGACATCCAATCAGAAAGTGACCATGGTTGTGTAATGGAGTAATACAACCTAAATCACTGATCTGGTGCTACCCAGCATCTAGAGGAGGCTATGCACTTTCTCCATTGGAAGCTGTAGAACATCATTGAAAGGGAACAACACTTGCAGAAGACTTGTATGTTTCTTATCACACACTGAAAATTGGATGATCTACTCAGATAAGGATTTGTACATGGCATAAAGATAACCCAAGGAGGTGAAAGAAAAATTAACTATAGACAGTGAAGTTTTAGGTGACGAGACTCAAGTAGCCTAAAATAATGACCCGAATTCTGTACCAAAAATTATGGGGAGGCTAATATCAATCATTGTTATTAAGGAGTAAATCAGGCAGCCACATCTGGCATCCATACATGCATAAACATGGAAATCTGGATATTGCTGTCCATTTATAGTTTTCATAGAATTCACAAGTTGCATGCTCCTCATCCTCAAGATTTGTTACATGGTACCTTACCAAGAGGGTGAGAAGTTAGCATGTCCATTCAAGTGTATATGATTGTAATATCCTAGCCATTATAATCATGCTCTATGAAAACAATAAACTGCCTACCAAACCCCAGGTTAACCTCGGAACACATCATGACATTAAACAGAACCATATGTGACACAGGAGCAAAACATAACTCACTGAAAATTGACCATTCAGTACATCTTTGAAAAATATTTAGTGTATTTCCAGATTGTTTTTCTTTAAAGTCTTGTACAAATAATCTTTCAATGTATGGTGACATATTTCCCCAATTGTACTTGTTATTTAGTAACGTCAAATAATTATTTTCTTGTCAATGTTCAACTACAATTGCACTGCAAAATAAATTAATTAGGCAACTACAGAGATCCATTGACAATGGAACTGTTCACAAGTAAATGACTTAAGTGGCAACTAATATTAATATATTAGAGGCAAGAGCACCCAATTTCATCTTGTGTTAATTAGATTCTGTATCGACAGTTAAAGAGCCAGAGAGATTGCTCTTCACTAATTAGGTCTTAGGTATATTGCTAAAAACATAGTTACATCTTATTTAACAAGGCTTAACATTCTCAGTGGTTTTGCAGCAAGAATACCATGTAAAAAGTTCAAGTTCACATCAATTTTCTGATCGCATTCGCTACATTGTGAAAACTGCATCAATGCACCCTGTGGAAGTGGAAGGTATCACTGGCAGCAACTTCTGGATTTCTCTGTTTAATTGTACATGCATGGATGCCAAAAGTTTTTGTCGGTTTTGTATAGTAATGAAGACCACCGACAGTTTTGCAGTTATTACAACTGCAAATTCCAGGACAATGACTTCAGCAGGACTTTGCAACTAAGCTTCAGAGCAACCAACACAAATAGCAGTGATCAAAAGTCACACAGCTTGGTACAGGTATTTCTTTAAGAAATGTATCAACTACTCAGTATTTACAGAAAAGGAGCCAAACAGTTTGATTGAAGGATGGACTAATTACAGCCCAACAAAAAATCCCACTTCTTGGCTTGCACTGCTGTAAGTAAACAATGTACTTCACTAAAAACACATCAGTAGTGTAGGTCTAAAGTTGCTGCCAAACAATGAGAAAAGTAAAAGTTCAAATGGCACAGAAGAAGGGAAGAATGAATTGATGAGTAAAATGACAAATACAAAGGAAAGTTTGTAGAAAATGAGTACGCTTCAATAAAACTTTAACCTTGTTAGGTGACAGTGACTTTCTTGATATTAAGGGAACATCTACAAGTTAGTTATCTTGCTGATCATCTTGGTCTTGGCTGTACTCATACCATTTACACAGGGATTTTAAAAAATACTTACATAGTTGTTTAATTACTTTCCACACTATCAATACAAACACCACAATTTGTCAAAGTCGGATTGCATCCTCCCTGGCCTTAGTGCAATATGGAACTTCTAACTTTCAGTGAAAATCTTTATTTTCATTCATGGGATGTGGGCATCGCTGGCTAGGCCACCATTTATTGCCCATTCCCAACTGCCCTCAAGAAGATGCTGGTGAGCTGCTTTCTTGAACCGCAGTCCAAGTGGTGTAGGTACACTCACAGTGCTGTTATGGATGATCTTCCCAACATTTTCATCCAGCGACAGCGAAGAAATGGCAATATAGTTCCAAGTCAGGAGGGCGAGGGGTTTGGAGGGGAACTTCAAGGTGGTGGTGTTTCCTGTGTCTGCTGCCCTTGTCCTTCTATGTGGCAGCAATTGTAGGTTTGGAAGATGCAGTCTAAGGAGCCTTGGTGAGCTCCTGTAAGTGCATCTTGTAGATGGCATTCCAATCCCAGTTGATGTTATAACCGGACGGGAAGATCCCAGAATGGAACCCTGTCTCAAAAGACCAGAACTTTATTTTTATGTATATATATATAAAAACATGTGGAGGAACAGAATCACAGGACCGTTAATTAGTTTTAATAACAAGGGGCGGCATGGCGGCACAGTGGTTAGCACTGCTGCTTCACAGCACCAGAGACCCGGGTTTGATTCTGACCTCGGGTGATTGTCTCTGTGGAGTTTGCACAATCTCCCCGTGTCTTTGTGGGTTTTCTCCGGGTGCTCCGGTTTCCTCCCACATTCCAACGATTTCCAGGTTATGTTGATTGGCGATGCTAAATTTTTGCCATCAGTGCTGCATATGAAGTGATTATCAGGGGTAATTTGTGTTTTTTTGTTTTATTGTTGATGCTGGTTGCCAAGCTGCTGTAGCGAATGATCATCATGGTGACATTCGCCGGCCCACCAATGATATCGCTAATAGTATGTCAAACAAAAAGGTAAAAACATTTTTGACTTTGATTTTCAATTACAAGCTTCCTTAACCTAAAAAAACAAGTTATTTTCTACCTATTCTTTCCTCTCCGATTCAAGCTTGCTCCCAACAATACCCTCACATTTGTAGGGGCACTGCATTAGCAACATATGGTGACTTTTCCATCCTTATAGCAGATCACGCCATGGAATCCATATTTAGGTTTCCTAACTTGCCATTGCATTCTTACATCTCCTCTCTATGGTAATATGGATAAATTGATTTTCTACATCTCTTGTTTCAAACCCTGCCTCCAACAGAGCTCATTGAAGTTCCAAAATAGATGCAATGATTTAACATCATTTATATTAAAGAATTGTTACAGTATTTGCACAGGAAGCTGCAGTAACCCAAGTGATTTGTTCAAACTTTTTGCCCTCTGCCTTTTCTTACCAGTTTTCCTGTCTAGTTTTCACATATACAAAAGCATATTCATATCAAAGGATGTGAATCAATGAAAACAAAACACAATTATTTTTATGTCAATGTTTGAGGAGTTCCATATAAGGTCCAAATAGTTTCATTGTGTTATGCTGCCACTACCTTGTTAATCACTGGTTCCTGCTTCTTGGTAGAGCCACACATAGATTATTCTAATCTCATACTTGACCCATAGTTTATCATCACAGCTCACTGCTTTCACCTCACTCAGAACAAAGTTAAGCATTGCGATTTTGGAAGTGAGACGATACAAATAACTCGTTGACTCTTTAACGTGGAATTTTAAAAAAATCTTTAATTAAGACTGGTACTTTTTTTCCTGGAGCATAGGAGACTAATGGCTGATCTTATAGAGGTCTATAAAATAATGAGGGGCATAGATGAGATAGAAAGTCAACATCTTTTCCCAAAAGGTAGGGGAGTCTAAAACTAGAGCGTATAGGTTTAATGCAAGAGGGGAGAGATACAGAGGGGCAATATTTTCCCACACAAAGAGTGGTGAGTGTCTGGAATGAGCCGCCAGAGGCAATAGTATCGGCAGGTACAATTTTGTCTTTTAAAAAGCATTAAGACAGTTATATGAGAAAGCTGGGTATAGAACATTATGGGCCAAAGGCGGGCAATTGGGACTAGCTTAGTGGTAAAAACTGGGTGGCATGGACAAGTTGGGCTGAAGGGCCTGTTTTCATGCTGTAAATGTCTATGACTATATGAGTCAATCAAAGTATTCTGCGAGAACCTGCAGCTAAAATCACCCAGTCTAGTTCACGAACGTCTTTCAGCAAAGATGACCTGTACAACGTTTGATTCATCCCAGCAGATGGGAAATATTTGACAAATAAATAATATGGCTGAAACATGTTTTAGTGGACAGGGAGGTCTAAAGTTGATACAGTATTTTGACTCCTCTATTACATTATTATGTGGAACCTGAAAAAGCCAACTGAGAGGAACACAGAGGTTTTGGAACAAAATTATATAACGGCACAATCCCAAAATCCAGAGAGCTGGAATAGAGTTGCTTCGGCAGAACCATCTGTAACTCTATGTGAGGGGGAGATCTCATAGAAACCTACAAAATTATAACAGGGCTAGGCAGGGGAGATGCAGGAAGTATATTCCCGATGGTCCCGTTGTCCAGAACCAGGGGTCACAGTGTAAGGATACCGGGTAAACCTTTTGGGACTGAGATGAGTGGCAAGCCTGTGGAATTCACTACCACAGGAAGCAGTTGAGGCCAAAACATTGTACATTTTCAAGAAGGAGTTAGATATCGCTCCTGGGGCTAAAGGGATCAAAGGATATGGGAGGGGGGGGGGGGGGGGGGGGGGGGGAAAGAGTAGGAACAGGTTACTGAGTTGGATGGTCAACAATAATCATACTGAACTTGGAGTATGCTCAAAGGGTTGAATGGCCTTCGCCTGTTCCTATTTTCTACCTTTCTATGTAACTCAGCCACCAGAACCATTCTAAGGGGGATAACACCCTTTACACCTTGCCTAGAAAAGGAGTCTGCTTTCCTCCTCCAACAATATGAGCTCTCCGGTGACCCAGATATGGCAGACCATTTGATTAAATCATAAATTTGCACTCATTGGGCCAGAAGAGACAACAAACAACCTGGACAAGTCAGAAATGTTGGAAGGTCCTATACCACCTTGGAGTAACGCGATGACCATTAACACCAAACTGTCCATTTGTAAATGCCAATCAGTTAGCAAGCCATCTCCTTCACATAGGAAAGTCACCATTGGAAAATAAAATGAAGAAGCAAATCTGGAGCAAGTAGAGGTCCTTTCAACCGCAGCACACCCGAATCTTGCCCTGAACCCTTCACCCTGGAGTAAGTTGAAATGTTACATCAAGCTGGGCACTGCTGCTGGTTATGACAACATCATCCCAGAGTTCCTAAAACATCTTGGTCCATAGACGCACTCCTGGTTGGCTCAATTCTTTGCAAGGATCACATACAATGGAACATAATGGGTAGCACGGTAGCATTGTGGATAGCACAAATGCTTCACAGCTCCAGGGTCACAGGTTCGATTCCGGCTTGGGTCACTGTCTGTGCAGAGTCTGCACATCCTCCTCGTGTGTGCGTGGGTTTCCTCCGGGTGCTCCGGTTTCCTCCCACAGTCCAAAGATGTGCAGGGTAGGTGGATTGGCATGATAAATTGCCCATAGTGTCCAAAATTACCCATAGTGTTGGGTGGGGTTACTGAGTTATGGGGCTAGGGTGGAGGTGTTGACCTTGGGTGGGGTGCTCTTTCCAAGAGCCGGTGCAGACTCGATGGGCCGAATGGCCTCCTTCTGCACTGTAAATTCTATTCTATAATAACAAAATCCCAGCGCACACGAGTCATTCACCTCCCAAAGCCAGGAAAAGATTCAAAATTACCATCAAACTACCAGGCAATATCCCTGCTACCCGTATGCTTCAAGTTAGTAGAACACCTAATCTGACAGTAAATCAAGCCAGAAGAGGAGAATGTACTGAGTGCAAACCAATAGGCTTTCAACAAGGAAGTAGCACATGTGATCATGTTCTCCTATTAACCACTTTCACAGGAATTTTCCTCGACTTCACTGCAGTGCTTGATATTGTGTGACACATTTGCTATTTGTGAAAATATCAAGATTCTTGCTACCCACGGGACAGATCAGTAAGAGTGCATATGACTAGCTCCTGGAGGAAATCAATGAAGGGATTACCCCAGGAGTCCGTCTTAGCTCCAGCCTTGTTGAACTTGTACACCAATGGCCTATCCCAACCCGGTTCTGGAAGATGGCAGATGACATCTACTGTGGCATCCAGGCTCAGACTTTCCCTGAGCTGGAAGGTGCATAAAACAATGATATTACAAAGCTGGCCGACTACCGCAAGACAAGGCGCCTAAAATCAAGCACCTTCACAATGCCAACATCAAGAGGGAACTGAACAACACCCTGGATCAGAGGCGGAAGCAACCCTGTTTATCTAGGCGTCACCCTCACGTACAGAGAGCACCTCATCATGACTGCAGGGAAAATTATAACCCACAATAACTCCTCAGCAAACTGACTGGTACCTTATGGGATCAGAGGCCAAGACCTTCAGGACCTCTGCTTTTGCCATCGCATATTCAACTGTAGAATAAAGTGTCCCAGTGTGGCACCAATCTGCCTGCACCAACTTAACAATGCACATCATCAGAGGTACTTCACAACCAACTCTCCTCCCCTGGGTCCCAGACCGGAGCAACATTTACCCTGCACGGTCACCACTCACTCTCGTCACCACTCACTCTCTCCCCCACCCACTGCAACCCATATGGTTAAACACCCACATTGAGGAGTAACAGCTGAGGATTGGCAGGAGAAAACATCCAACAGAAATCCCTGTCTCATCAGTGACCCCACTGCTTTGATCTCCCATGGCAACAGTGGCTCCTTTTATGCAGTTTCTCTACCTGCTAAGGCTGTATGCAATCACCTAACATCAGTGATGTCACCAAAACTACCCAGACTGCTGCTGTGGTGCAGTCCAAACAATTACTCACATTGTTGAGGTGTCTCCACTGGTTAAACTTGAAGGTGGACTTAGAAAGAACTCCATCTAGCCACTTAAGGCTCTGTGACTCACATACTAAATAACTAAGTCCAATATATTTCAAGCTGGTGCAAACTGGATGAAAATAGTTTAGGAAACTATGCTTTAATTAATTAGAACTCTTATTATTAAAGTTCATATCAAGTATGATTTTGCTTTTAAAATCGATTAAAGAAACAGTACAATAACAGTGATCAATATTTAGGTGTCATTGCGAGATCTGTATTTTTCCCTCAAAGTGGTCCAGAACAAAAGTTGCTGTCCCAACAGCTGTCACTAAACATATAAACAATCTAATAGAAAATAATGAGTTTTAATCTAAGTGTGCAGCATAATGACAGGACTTTGCATGACTTACAGCGAGTTACAAAGTATTATTTCAATTGGGTGGGTTTTAATAAATCTTAAGTGCACAGCTGGAGCAGTTGAAGAATTTTAACAAATTGAAGTCTGAATCATTGCCCTAAGCTGACTGCCAGCTACTCGTTGTTTTACAAGATAGTGTATAGTTCTTCAGAGATGCCCTGAAAGTGCAATTAATTTTTACTAAATAAAAACAAGCTTTTAATCCATTTTAACAGGTGGTCTTAGCAATAATGCAGAGCCTGTTGTGTCGTTCCTCCGGACATCGAATATTTGATTTGAAATTAAACGAAAATCACAAGTCACAAGTAGGCTTCAAATGAAGTTACTGTGAAAAGCCTCTAGTCACCACATTCCAGTGCCTGTTCAGGGAGGCAGGTACGGGAATTGAATCGTGCTGCTGGCCTGCCTCGGCCTGCTTTAAAAGGCAGCTATTTAGCCCAGTGTGCTAAACCAGCCCCAGTGACTTACATTCTGTTATATTTACAAGTTTCATAAAATCATTGCACAAACAATGTTTGTTACCGTGGCATCCAGGCTCAGACCTTTCCCGAGCCTGGAAGGTGCATAAAACAATGATATTACAAAGCTGGCCCGACTACCGCAAGACAAGGCCTTGTTCAAAATCAAGCGCCTTGTTCAAAAAACTAAACAATACCACATATTCCTCCTTCCATTGTTTAAAATTTTTTGAGCTATTAAAAGGTGAATTAATTTACTTAGTGTCTTTTTCTTCATTTTGTTTTTAGGGTATACTGACCTAAAGTTTGTTTGAGTAAAGATAGAAAATGTTGGAAAGACTACGGCACGGTAGTGGTTAGCATAGTTGCTTCACAGCTCCAGGGTCCCAGGAGTCTGCACATTCTCCCCGTGTCTGCGTCGGTTTCCTCCGGGTGCTCCGGTTTCCTCCCACAGTCCAAAGATGTGCAGGTTAGGTGGATTGGCCATGATAAATTGCCCTTAGATAAGGTGGGGTTACGTGGAAAGGGTGGGCTTAAATGGAGTGCTCTTTCCAAGAGCCTGTGCAGACATGATGGGCCGAATGGCCTCCTTCTGCACTGTCGATTCTATGGACTTGGCCAAGTCTGGCAGCATTGCTCAAGAGAGAAACAGAGTTAACCTTTCAAGTTGATGAGTTTTCATCAGAACTGGAAAACATTAAAAAAACTGATTGATTTTAAGCAGTTTAAATATGGGAAGGCGGAGAAAGAACAAACAGGAAGGTATGTGACAGGGTGAAAGATAGTACAAATTAAATGATTAATGTTAGGCATGCAGAGCTAAATGAAGTGGTGATCGGGCAAGAAAATAAATAATTTGTTGAGAGCTAGTGTACTGTGGTCTTAAAGCAAAAATACGAAAAAGCTCTAGCACACAAGGGAAAGGAAAAAAATGGGGCAGAAATTATGGTTTAAAAGTCTTACTCGATGTCGAAGTTCAGAAGGCTGTAAAATGCCTAATCAAAAGATGAAAGTGTTGCTCCTAGAGCTTACATAGGAACATTGGCAGAGGGCAGCGAGTTATTGAATTTTATTTGTCACGTGTACCTAGATACAGTGAAAAGTATTGTTCTGCATACAGTCCAGACAGATTGTTCTATACATGAAAAACCGTAGGACATGCATAAATACACAATGTAAATCCATAGGCAGAGGCACGGGTGAGCATACGGTGTGTAGTAGTATTCAGTAGAGAAGACGTGTGAACAGATCAGTTCAGTCCATAAGAGAGTCATTCAGGAGTCTGGTAACAGTGGGAAAGAAGCCTTTTTTGAACCCGTTAGTGCATGTTCTCAGACTTATGTATCTCCTGCCCAATGGAAGAAGTTGAAGAGAGGATAACACAGGTGGGAGGGGTCTTCGATTATACTGCCCACTTTCTCCAAGGCAGCAGGAGGTGTAGACAGAATCAATGGATGGGAGGTGGGTTTGTGTGATTGACTGGGTTCACCGTGTTCACAAATCTCTATAGTTTCGTATGGCCTTGGCTGAGCAGTTGTCATATCAGGTTGTGATGTAGGAGATAGGATGCTTTCTATGGTGCATCTGTAAAAATAGGCAAGAATCAATGTGGAAATGCCAAATTTCCTTAGTTTCCTGAGAAAGTACGGGAACTGTTCTAATTTCTTGGTCGTCGCGTCGACATGGGTGGAGCAGGATTGATTATTGGTGATGCACACAGCTAGGAATTTGAAGCTGTCAACCATCTTCACCTCAGCACCATTGATGAAGACAGGGGTGTATACGATACTTTGCTACCTGAAGTCAATGACTAGCTCTTTAGTTTTGCTGACATCGAGGGATCTTGTTGTCGTTACACCATGGCGCTAAGTTCTCTATCTCCCTCCTGTACTCTGATTCATCAATGTTCGAGATCCGACCCACAACGATCGCATGAGAGCAAGGTGGAGACTTAAAAATAAGCATGAGAGCAAGTGGAGACCTAAAAAGACTGGTAGCTTGGGAGTCGTAGTGAGCTTTATTTTCCACAATCTGGTTATTGCTTTGCCTTCTGCTTTTTCTACACCCTTCCCGACTGCTCATCTCCACACACTCAAGAGAACTCCCCATGCATCGGTTCTAATTATAGTAATAATCTTCATTACAGTCACAAGTAGGCTTACATTAACACTACAATGAAGTTACTGTGAAAAGCCCCTAGTCGCCACAATCCGGTGCCTATTCGGTACACAGAGTGAGAATTCAGAATGTCCAATTCACTTAACAAGCAAGTCTTTCAGGACTTGTGTAAGGAAAGCAGAGCACCCGGAGGAAATGCATGCACATATGGGGAGAACGTGCAGACTCTGCACAGTGACCCAAGCGGGAATCGAACCTGGGACCCTGGCTCTGCAAAACAACACTGCCAAGCGCTATACTACCGTGCTGCCACAGTTCAACTTGAATTCTCAGTTGTAGGTATCCTTGAATCGCAGACCTGGGTCTGGCACCGAAAACATGCTCGAAGTCTAGGTTATTAATATATATCAAGAGCAATGGTCCCAACGATACCTGGGGAACTCCACTATAGATATTTCTCCAGTCTGAAAGCTGAAGACTGAAAGTCGATCCAGGCTCTGGGTCACTGTCCATGTGGAGTTTGCACATTCTCCCCGTATCTGCATGGGTTTCACCCCCCACAACCCAAAGATGTGCAGGGTAGGTGGATTGGCCACGCTAAATTGCCCCTTAATTGGAAGAAATTAATTGGGTACTCTAAAAAAAACAAATCTTAGCTTTCCTCAAGTAACCCGCACTTGCCTATGACTATAAAATTTATCTTGCATTATCCTTTCTATTTAAAAGCTTCTCCACCATCAAGGCTAAACTGACTGGCACGTTGCTTATGGGCTTATCCTTACACTCTGCCAAACAAGGGAATACTATCTGCAATTCTCCAGTGCTCCGACACCATCCTGTATTGAAGGAGGATTGGAAAAAATATGGCCAGTACTTTTGCATCACATTGGTTTCTGGTGACTTATCAACTTTGCGTACACCCAGCCAAACAAATGCCTCCACTACATTATTTTGAACACAATCAAGTATCTCAACTACTTCCTTTCACCATGATTTAGGCAATATCTTTTTCCTTAATAAATACAGATGCAAAGTACTCAGTTCATGCCTCCTGTCTCCATTCGTAAATCCCCTTTTAGGTCCATAATCAACCGCACTTCTCCTTTTACCACCCTTTCACTATTTATATACCTATAGAAAACTTTGGATTAGTTATTAGCTGCCAGTCTCATCTCATTCTCTCTACGGCTTTCTTAGCTGTTTTCTCATTTCATCCCTGAACCTCCAATATGGAGACATCTTTTCTTTTTTTTTGCATAAATTTAGAATACCCAATTCATTTTTTCCAATTGAGGGGCAATTTAGTGTGGCAAATCCACCTACCCTGCACATATCTTTGGGTTGTGGGGGCCAAACCCACGCAAACATGGGGAGAATGTGCAAACTCAACATGGACAATGACCCAGAGCCGGAATCGAACCTGGGACCTCGGCGCCATGAGGCAGCAGTGCTACCACTGCGCCAACGAGCTGTCCGTGGAGAATGATTTTCAATTTGATTATGTACCTGACATCTACAATAAGATTTCGGTGAGTTAATAAGATGGGGGTCGGTTAGCTCAGTTAGCTGGATGGCTGGTTTGTGATGTGGAGCAATGGCAACAGCATGGGTTCAATTCTCGAACCAGTTGAGGTTATCCTAGAAAGTTCTGCCTTCTCATCCTTTCCCAAGATGTGGTGTCCCTCAGGTTAAAATCATCACCTGTCAGTTCTCTCAAAAAAAAGGAGAGAACAGCCTATGGTCCTTGGTGACAATGGCAACTTTAATTTCATAAAAAGCACCCTTTTTCTGCTTCATCTTATTCTCCAATTCTTTTGTGATGCAGGGTGTTCTGGGTTTCCTTGTTATACCTTTCCCCATGAGGAAATTGATTAATTTTACTATAACAAAAAGGCTTTTAGTGAAGAAGTTGGGGGTAGCTACACAATCATTTGAAAACCAATCACTTACCTGGACTAACAATTTAAGGGTTAATCACAAAAGTACATGGTTTTGGTGCTATGTTTACTGCTTTTAGCCACGTCCTTCTTTGGACTTTGTTTTCCCAGCTGGGGCAGAACTAAACAGTAACCAAATATTGTAGGGCAATAAAGTCTGTTTCCTAACACCATGGGACACTCCTTTTCTGAGACAAATATTTATAACCAATCTATTTACCGCATGACAACTAAATGACACATGGTTACGTAATAAGGAATTAAACTAGGCCAAAATTGGTATGTTAATGACACAAAGACCAATGTCTTTTGTTGATGCTATAAATGTACAGGAAGATCCAAGAATGGAACCCTGGCTCAAAAGATTATAACTTTAAAAAAAAACAACATGTGGAGGAAATGGGACCACAAAATAGTTTTCAGAAGAAAAAAATTAATTAAGCATGAAAAAAACTGGATTATGATACGGTATGCCTTTACTCCCAGAGTTGAACAATTACACACAGTTTTTAGAATTTACACAGATTACAAAGTATATATTTTTTTCCAATTAAGAGGCAATTTAGCGTGGCCAATCCACTTACCCTGCACATCTTTTGGGTTGTGGGGGTGAGCCCCACGCAGACATGGAGAGAATGTGCAAACTCCACACAGAAATTAACCCGGGGCTGGGATGAACCCTGGACCTCAGCACTGTGAGGCAGCAGTGCTAACCACTGTGCCACTGCGTCGCCGAAAAGTACATATTAATCGACAATGGACTCAATAACATGAGTCCCTTTAAATGGCACAAGATGACTGAGGTCAAATACATGCATTCCACTCTGAACCCAAGTTAGTGTCTCTGGATTTCTCCTTAGAATTTCCCCAGATGATGAATGTTTCCAAACACCAGACTCAAAAACATGCTTTAAAATCTTTTCTCATAATAAAGCTTTCTCTTCGCAGTTTGCATTCCGAAATCCATAGAACCCCTGCAAGTGCAGAAGGAGGCTATTCGGCCCGTTGACTCTACACTGACCCTCTGAAAATGCCTACCCAGGCTCACTGCCTCACCCTATCCCCGCAACCCCAGGTAACCTGCACATCTTTGGACACTAAGAGGCAATTTGAGCATGGCCAATCCACCTCACCTGCACAGAGAAAGGAAACAGGAGCACCCAGAGGAAACCCATGCAGACTCCAGGGGAATGTGCAAACTCCACACAGTCAACCAAGGCTGGAATTGAACCCAGGTCCCTGGTGCTGTGAGGCAGCAGTATTAACCATTGTGCGCCTAACAGACCAGGTTTTTATAAAGGACTCTTTTAACCCAAGCTTCCAGTTCACTTTTAACAGCAAATATAGCCCAGGATTTTACACCAACCTTTTTTCGGTTTGCTTTGCCTGAGCTGCTTCAAGAAAGCATACGGAATGTTTTCCTTCATTGGACGGGATATAGAGTATAAAAACTGGCAAGTCATGCTACAGTTGTACAGAACCTTGGTACGGCCGCACTTGGAATATTGTACACAATTCTGGTTACCACACTATCAGAAGGATGTGGAGGCTTTGGAGAGGGTGCAGAGGAGGAGAGGAGGTTTACCAGGATGTTGCCTGGTCTGGAGGGTGTTAGCTATGTGGAGAGGCTGAATAGACTCGGACTGTTTTCATTAAAAAGACGGAGGTTGAGTGGTGACCTGATAGAAATCTACAAGATTTTCAGGGGCATGGATAGAGTGGATGGGCAGACACTCTTTCCCAGGGTGGAGAAGTCAGTCACCAGGGGGCATAGGTTTAAGGTCCATGGGGAAAGGTTTAGAGGAGATGTACAAGGCAGGTTTTTGTACACAGAGGGTGGTGAGTGCCTGAAACACGTTAGCAGGGGAGGTTGCGGAAGCAGATACATTAATGGTGTTCAAAAGGCATCTTGACAAACACATGGATACAATGGGTATAGAGGGATAGGGGGCAGCAGGGTAGCACGGTGGTTAGCATAAATGCTTCACAGCTCCAGGGTCCCAGGTTCGATTCCCGGCTGGATCACTGTCTGTGTGGAGTCTGCACATCCTCCCCGTGTGCGTGGGTTTCCTCCGGGTGCTCCGGTTTCCTCCCACAGTCCAAAGATGTGCGGGTTAGGTGGATTGGCCATGCTAAATTGCCCGTAGTGTCCTAATAAAAGTAAGGTTAAGGGGGGGGGTTGTTGGGTTACGGGTATAGGGTGGATACGTGGGTTTGAGTAGGGTGATCATGGCTCGGCACAACATTGAGGGCCGAAGGGCCTGTTCTGTGCTGTACTGTTCTATGTTCTATGATACGGCACAAGGAAGTGCTGAGATTTTTGGCA